>NC_047047.1:15285460-15627126 GCF_011762595.2 Tursiops truncatus
AGTCTGTTCTTTTCATATTATTGATCCTACAAAGGTGACAGATATCTTTCCCCAACATTTAGTACACATACTTTTCAACATTCTTACCATCGTTAGAATAGATTTGTCCATAATCTTCCTCATGGTCTGGAGACTACTGCATCCATGAATGGCCAGCATTCAGGTTTAGCACATGGTGTGAGTTCCTTGAGAACTTTTTTAAAAAAATAGAATATACCAATTCCAGAATTTCCACAAAACAACACAAGGAAAAAAATTTTTTTTCTATCTTCTTTTTAAGAATCAAAGGAGTGGAGAACTTGGTAAGTGTCATCAACTAATCATTTGAAAAGAAGACCAATGAGAGTAACATTTAGTTTCCTGGGCTTGTGATGAAATTTCAAAGCCAGCAACATCACATTTCATCTCCCCAAATCCCATAGATCTACTCCACCCAAGAATGCCACTGGAGGATTCGGATGCTTTTGAGAGCAGAATATCAAAGAACACACAATGAATAAGTTATAAAAGTGGGGAGAGTCTTTAGCCACTTTCCTTTTGGAGTACGGTGTTCCAGAGATAACTCTACAGTGAAGACAGGTGAAGATAAACATCTCACTACTGTGAGCATAGCACCAGGAGCCCTGCCAGATAATTTATGTGCATAAGTGTCTATAATTACACATGTTCATACATATTCATTCCCATGCTCCTAATTTTAGAGAAGGGAGAAGTGAATAAATTGAGTAGTAATTTGATTGTATTTGATTCACCTGGCTCTCCAAGTGCCTTATAAAGGTCCCAGAGTAAGTTTCCACTAATAGAGAATTCAGTTCAGCCTGAGACCTTGGGGAGTAATAGATAGACTGATGATGGAGTGATTGAGTCATTCATTTACTCAAATGTTTTATTTATTTATTCACTCATTCAACAATTATACCTGATTCTGCCCAGGCACAATGCTGGGTATAGAAGACATCCAGGTTGATAAGTGATTGGACCAGTAACATGTCTATTCTTGGTGGGAAGCTGGTCTGGTCATGAAGGCATTGATTACAGGACAATGTGGCCAAGTGCTAAAGTAATCCAACACGGGCTTGAGTTTTAATAATGATTTCCTAGAGATGGAGAAATCTGAGCTGCTTTTTGAAGGAGGGTTAAGAGCTATCTGGATGATGAAGCATGGAGGGCATTCCAGATGTAGACACAGCAGAAGTAAGGTCCTTTAGATTTTCAGCAATTTTGTACCATGAGAAGGAAATGGGGAGAATGGTTGAAAAAGGGGTCCCAAGTCAGATGGTTACCTCACCTAAAAACTAGGATGGGGCCTGGAAGGGTTTTAAGCTGGGGTAATACACTAGATTCATCTCTGAAAGATCACTCAGGCTCCTGTGCAGAGAGGGAGGATTGGATTTGTATAAACTCTGGGCAGAGTGTCGAGCTAGAAAGCTACGGGAGAAATTCACACAAGGAATGATGAAACTCAGAACTTAATTCATAAGAATAGAGACTGTAGGAAGGAGGGGGAGGTTTGATAGATATAAGAAAGGTAAAAATTATACAACTTGGGGATATTATGGTAAAGGAGAGAAGATAGGATGGTAAACAATGTTCCTATTTAGGTAATTGGAGGATTAGGATTTTATTCTTGAGATCACAATGGAAAGAACAGTTTTGGGGAGGACTGTGCATCAAATTAGCTTAAGAACATGGTAAGTTGAAGAAGAGAAGTCACAGAATTTATGCTGAGCTGAGGCTTGGCCACACTATCGAACTAGGACTATTTTCAGACCCCTGGGAAGCCTAGAGCATTAGCCAGCTGTGTCTGCCTATTTTACATAGAGGAGATGCCATCTTGGGGCTTTAACTGTGATCCCAACCTGTTTACTTGGTGATCCTCAAATGTGTCTACTTTTTTTTGTTCCTTGGTCTCATGGCTAAGGTTTGTTTCTCATAATTCATTACATCATCCTACACTCAATGCAATGAACTTATTTTCTCTTATTTCAATAACTGCTTCAGCCTGGCACTCTTAATGTGCTTTTTACCTTCCTGTCTTTGCCTGGATGTCCTTAAGACTCTCACCCTTTCCCAGACTATAAAAATTGCTCTTGGAACTCTATTCTTGACTTCAGCATGAGTGTCTCCTGTCTTCCTGATCCTAAGTTGTCTCATCTTTCCCTAAGCACACCCTGGATAAGGCTGTTCCCAGGGCTCTGTCAGATGGCACTGGGCTCTATTTGCACTAGAACGATTTCTCTTCCTGTTTGCTTCCCACTCCTGCAGGAGCCTCCAGCGGGCTGAGCAGCCAGTGTCAACACTAAGCTCTTTTCCTTAGATATACAATGTCCACCATTTGTTGTTGACTCATTTACTACCCTGGAGTTTGTGGAATGAAGGGATAAAGAGAGATCACAGAGGTTTGTTCTGCGAGGGAGCCAGGGAAGGGAGGTCTGTCATTTCCTTCTTCCCAAGCCATGCTGGGCAGAAGCCAGAAGCCAGGCCATTTAGTTTAGGGGAGAAATAAAGAACATCCAAATGACTGGCAAAGGCTCTGGAATTGTACTGCCAAGCCCTAGTGACCTGGGCATCAGGAAGAGGAAGTGTGTTAAGACAATAGGGAAGTGGAGAAATCAGCTGAGCCTGAAACAACACAGAGGAGGGCATATCCAGAGGGACAGACATGTGGGTTAACCTTACTTGAGATGTGTTTGCCAAGACCATGCTGGGAATCACAGCATCACACAGTCACAGACCCTTGGAGCTAGGAAGATTGTGAGATCATATTGGAAAGCCCATGGAGGGAATGTGGGTGGCCTAAATGAGTGAGTAAGTAGGGATGATGGCAGATGGTGAGTGATAACCCTGCACACAGACAATAGATTACAGACAATATGCAGCAAGATGTCCTGGTGTTGCAAGACCTTCACATTTTTCAAGAAAAGCCAGAAATCTGGATTTTATGTAAACTTTTATGACTTCTAAATGCTGTCAAATAATTAAAATTGCTTTCAAATCCAGTAAAATACAAAACACATCTGTGAGCTGGATGTAGCTGCCAATTTAAATGGTTCCTGTATATTTAAGGTGATAATAGCTGAGGCCCAGCAAAATGAGTGGATTTCTCCAAGGTCCAGTAATTGTAGAAGGGCAAGTAGGTGATGGTTTAGCATACTGTTTTCCTTCCCTCCCTCTTTCCAATCCAACACTCTGTGGAGACATGGGAACGTAAAGTATTCTACCTTCTTCCCAAAGAAAAGTGATGGGATGGGGCAAAAGACCCTGCTTCTTGACTTTCTATTGGCTTGGCCCCTCCTCTGTGAGGGTGGCTACTGTTCAGTACAGTGAAAATGGAAAGAGACCTGGATAGCATTCTAGCACAGGCTTAGCCATTAACCTTGCATCCTTGGAAAATTCTCTTCTCCTCTTTGGACATCATTGTCTTCATAGATTTAATGAGGCTCTCAGCCTTATAACTTCCAAGTTCCCTAATAAGTCTAATCCAAGTGAACCTTTTACTGAACACAAGTTCATGTACCTGATGCACAGTAAAGCCAAACAAACCAAAACATCAGAGTTTGGAGCAGAGAAAGGTTTATTGTAGGGCCATGTAAGGAGATGGGTGGCTCAGGCTCAAAAAACCCCAAACTCCCCAAAGGGTTTCAGCAGAGCACTTCTAAAGGCAAGGAGAGAGAGGGGCTTTGTTAGTTGTTGCAAACTTCTTGGTGTCGGAATACTTTGCTCTTACAGCTATTCATGTAGGTCAGGTCATGATGTTCCTGTAAAACTCCAACAAGACAAATGTTATTCTCTGTTCTGCAACTTTTTATCTCTAGATGAATGGACTCTCAGAACCCTGAGAATAGGCAATCCTGTATATTTCAGGCTATAGGCAATATTCTTTTACAAAAGGTGCAGAGCCAGCATGACTAAGAACAGGCAACAAAGAACAAGGGTTAAAGTAAAAGGAACAGATCTAATATGGAGTCAGATTTGCTTTTACCTATTACAATTACAAGTTTGCTTTAAATATCTAAGTCCTCATGTCAGAACCTTTGTTAGCATTCCCTTCTGCTGGATTCTTCCCACTCCTCATTCCCTGCCCCCATCTGCACTCTTATTCTGACTACCTGGTGTTTCTGTGCTGCTCCCCAAAGCCTGGAGTTCTGTTGGTATGTACCACTGGAATCCACCCTTCATTGCCTATAAGATCCATTTCAAATTCTTTTTACCACCAAAACTCACCTATCCAGGTAGAGAACTAGCATGCCTAAATATTGGAAATGGGTAAATAAATTTCTCAGCATATGAATATTAAACTGAAAAACTTAGGAAAAATATTAGAGCTAATGAGAGTTGAGTAAAATGGTCATTAAAAAATAAATACACAAAAGTCTGTATTTTTTCTCTAGATTAGCCATAGCCAGTTAGACACACACACACCCCTCTCCTACAAAAGATCTTAAAAAGAAATTTACAGAACCTACATGAGGACAACTGTAAACCTTTACCATGGTGCATAAAAGAAGATGGGAATAAATGTCTATGCAGGAGAAACCATATTGTAACAGATGTGCCCCAAGTTAATCTATAAATTCAGTGAATTCCTTCCAATTCAGTACATTAATAGAATATCAATAAAATTTTAATCACATTTTAGATGTAGTGTAGAGGTAGCTATAAAATGACTCTCAGCTTTATTAGAGAAATGAAGTACTGCCTACCAAATATATTCAGACTCCAATCATGTTTCTTTCCATCTCTTTTGGTCCAAGTCATCAGCATTCCTCATGTGGATCACTGTCATAGTCTTGTAACAAGCTTGTGCTCCAACCCCTTCCCCTATCAGTCTGCTCTCAATACTGCTTCCGGTAAAGTCCTGTTAAAATGTTAGTTAGATCATGTTACGTTTCTGATCAAAATCTTCTGATGGCTTCACAGATATTTGAGAGTAAAAATAAAATTATCCCAATAGCCTGTAGTGAACTACATGATCTGACCCCTGTTATGGACATGTTTCAAATTCTACTCCTCCCACTGCCCACTCTACCCAGGAATACTGGTCTCCTGGGCGTTCCTCAAAGGCACCCTAAATGTAAAATTGTACAATGGTGCAGCTGCTTGGAAAATAAATTGGTTGTTCCTCAAAATGCCAAACATAGAGTTACCATATGACCCAGTGATTCTACTGCTAAGTATGCACTCAAGAGAAATTAAAACGTAAGTCTACACAAAGACGTACACAGATATTCATAGCAACGTTATTCATAATAGCTAAAAGTACAAGCAGCCCAAATGTCCATCAACACATGAGTGGCTAGAGAATGTGGTATATCCCTGAAAGGAATATTATTAGTTGATAAATTAGCTAAGAATGAAGTACTGGTTCATGCTAAAACATGGCTGAACCTTGAAAACTATGCTAAATGAAAGGATCTAGTCACAGAAGACCACTTACTGTATGAAGTTATTTATATGAAATGTTCATAATAGGAAAATCTGTAGAGACAGAAAGTAGATTAGTGGTTGCCTAGGGCTGTGGTGGTGGTGGTGGTGGTGGTGGTGGTGTGTTTGTATGTGAGTGGGGGTGTGTGTATGTGTGTGGTGAGGGAAGGAAATGGGAGAATGACTGCTAATCATTACAGGGCACCTTTTTTAAGTGATAAAAATCTTCTAAAATTGTTCACGGTGATGGTGGTATAACTCTGTGAATATACTAAAAACTATTAAACTGCATAATTTAAATGGGTCAATTGTATATGTGAATGAATAAACAAAGCTGTTAAAAAGGTAAAATGATTGTTTATGAAGGGCTTTTACATATACGATCTCATCCTTTCCTCGAATGACCAGGAGAGTGTGTGCTATGGCCATAGGGTCACCTCCATTGTGCAGAGGAGAAACCCAAGTCTCAGGTTAGCCACTCCACTAGTAAGTGAATCATCTAAAAATGAGGGTTTCTGGCTTCACATTTCATGTTAGCCCCTCTTCCCACTTCTTCTTACTTCTTTGCCCCTCTGATTTCTACTTTTAGACCTGGGCTCTGAGCCACTTCTGATGAGTGCTTCATTCTCCATTTGTATTTTCTTCACCATGACCAGCATCTTATTCATTAATTCATTTATTTGTTCATTGTAAAACATGAAGACTATTCTCTAAGCAGACTGCCAGAAATCTGAATTATTTCACAATCAAGGGTTTTGAAGATTCTGAAAGCGATGGTCCTTCATGAGAAATACCTTCTGGGCTCCTTATTGATTATGGAGTCAGGCTACAATTCTGTCAGATGATCTATCTGCCAGGAGAGTTAACCTCATGTGGCCTTGTCTTGACATACTCATTTCATTTCATGGCTTCTTTCCTAAAGTTTTACCTCAATGACACTCTCTAAGCTGGTTATTCTGACTGTCTGTCATCCATATATCTCTAATACTCTAAAAACTATACTTTTTCTTTCTTTCTATCTTTTTTCTGTATTTCTTTTAATTTTTCTAATACCTATTTGAGGAAGGAATAAATAAATGAGTGCCTGGCACATAGGATTTTAAGAAAGGGACTGGCAAATCCAACTTTTTCATTCAGGGGATTATCTCTAGTCGCAGAGGGGAGGATATACTGGGTGGAGAAGAGATTGGATACTGAAAACCAACTAGTGGATCCTTATTATTTTTGCCAGTCAGCTGTGGTTGTTTATTTTGATGATCAAAAGTCTTTCAAGATACCAAAGTGACATTCAGGTCATCAGAAATTTAATTAAGTTTTTTGTTACTTGAGTTCTAAGATCACTAATCTAGAAACTGGCACTAAATCACCCAGTCCCAGATCATACTAGATTCACTTGTTTATTTATTTGTTCAGCAAATCCTTGCATAGCATCTACTCTGTTCTTGACATTATGAAACTGGGTGTGCATCAGGGGACAAAACAGGCATAGTTCTGATACTACGGTCCAGTGACAGACAACAGACAAACCAGCAAGTAAATATGAAAGTGGATACATGAATGAACTATACTTATGTGGACTGGAACTGAATTTCTGGATAAAGGAGTAATGGAGAAATGAAATTAGTGAGATTAGGAAGAGCAGCCAAAGCAAGACAAGCCTTAAATGCCAAATTGGGCCAGTGGTGAGGATGACAATAACAATGATGATGACGATGATACTAATGTTAGCAATAATGCTTTGTTATCAGGCCATGCTGTTACTTTTACAAAATGTTTTCATAACTGTTTAATTCTTGCTCTTGTCTAAATGAAATGTGAGCTGCACAAAGAAGTAAAGTGAGTCATTTGTAGTTACAGAATTTCTAGTGGCAGAGGTGGTGGTAGAACCATCTCTTGTGATTCTCTTTCTAAACAAGTGTCATTGCAGTAACATTTGTCAACACAGAATCTTACCTGGAAGTCCACCCTTCATCCTGATTTATATGCATACTTCCTTCTACTATCCTCTGCCCCCCGCCGAGGGCATGGCTGAGTCTCCAAGGAACACTTTGGAAATCTTTGCTAAATGTCATGCTCTCTGCTGTGGAGACACTTCACTAGATACTGGGAAATGGATTTGTCATGTAATTCTAGCAAAGACATTGACTACTCTGGACTATATTAAACCTCATACTTTCCATCTAACCATTGTTAAAGAAATAACCTCATGAGCTGAATACCGTTTGATCCCTCTTGTATTGTCCTGTCTGGCTGGTCCCAAGGGAGGAGAAATCTGAGGATACCTGTCAGCACCTTTCTCTGGGCTTAGTGAGATGTCCTCACCTGCTCCAGTGACACTAGCCTTGGCCAGGCCTTGGCATGGGGCAGCTTTCCCATTGTGCTCAGTGACACTTCTTTGTTCTGGTTGCTGCATCTTAGCTTATATATAGTTCAACATTTCAAAGTCAAAGTATTTTGTCCTAAGTCCAAGGACATTTATACTCTGCAGCTCTTCTGAGAACTGGACTTCCCACTTCAGTCTCTGACAGAGGGTCCCCCAGACTATTCCACAGTTTCCCAAGGACAGATGGTGACTTTCCTGGCTAGACTTAACCTAGAAAAGCAGTCTTTTCTACACCTCTTCAGATTTGCATTCCCTCCTGACTGCCTCCTTGTTTGACTCTAGGAACATTGTTTCTTCCTGTCTTTTATAAAAGTGATTTCACAACATCATTTCTATTTAGGTCCCATTCAACACTCAGACCACTTTAGATGAACTCTCCCAAAGATACCAAGCTTTTTCTACCTTTCTACACTGAGAACTCCCACCAGTCAGCAGCTCCTGATCCAGCTGCTACCCTCCTATCCTCTTATGGCCACAGATCTTTATGGTATCTTTGGAATAGACATGAAGCTAACAGTGTGTAGAGTGGACTTTAAAATGGGGACTAGGTTGTTGTTGGCCCACATGCTGTGGTCAGAGGGCCATGTCCTCCACCCCAGTATGCCTTCTGGGAATCTATAAACTTTCAGGACTTAATTCAAACGTTCTCTGTACTAGGTTGAATAGTGTCCCCATGGAACCTCAGAATGTGACCTTATTTGGAAACAGAGTCTTTGTAGATGTAATTAGTCAGATTAAGATGAGGTCATGCTGGATAAGGGTGGACCCTAAATTCAATGACTGGTGTTTTATAAGAAGTTCATGTGAAGACAGAGACACACACAGGAAAAAAGGCCATGTGACAAATGAGGCAGAGATTGGGGTGATGTATCTGCACGCCAAGGAATGCCAAGGTTTGCAGGCAACCATCAGAAGCTAGGAAGAGACAGGGAAGCGTTCTTACCTAAGAGTCTTTAGAGGTAGCATGGCTCTGCTGACATCTTGATTTCAGACTTTTAACCTCTTGACCTGTGAGAGAACACAATTCTCTTGTTTTAAAGTGTGCAGTTGGTGGTAATTTGTTACAGCAGCCCTGGGAAACTAATATTCTTTTCCTCTGAGGCCTTTTTGACCATTCCAAGTGGAGGAAAGACTTTCCTTCTGGGAGTTCTGTGCTGGTTATTTTACATCTGCCCCCATTATTTTCTGCACTTCTATGCCCTAGTCCATTCCCTGAGATCTATGAATAGTATCATCCAACTCCCTTGCTTTCTGGCTGCCACTTGGGTTGGCTGATGAGAAACCTGGTAGGATATCTGAGAGGAGAAGAGAAAGATGATGAGATATATATTCCTCTGGCTTCCTTCCTGCTTTGGTGAAGTTTTGACTACAGTTGCCACTTCTACAACGTAGCATTTGTCAATTAACCCTTCTTCCTTGGATCTAGCTCTCAATTGAGCTCCAGTTATATTGTTTCCTTCCCTTGACTCTCTAAACCTATGATGGTAACTGTTGTTAGCTCTGGGTCCCTCAACATCACTTGCAGATGTCCTTAACCCTGCCCATAACTCTGCAATAGTTCCATCATTAAAAGACCTCTTCAAATAACATCTTGCAGGAGTGTGCTTAGACAGGACCCTCTTCTGCCCTCTGTCTAGTGCCTGCAGGACCTTAGAGCACTTACCTGTGCTTATGTCTGTTTCCCTCTCATAGAATGTAGGCCTCCATGCACAGGCATCCTTTAACATTCATCCTTTAACTGTCCCATAGTAGGTGCTTAGTAAATGAATCAATAAACAAACACAAGAGAATGGAGACCTGTTCACATTCTGAAGGTGCTTGATTTAGAAGTTCAACTCATAGAATCCCAAGAATGGCAGGCTGGGTTTTAGAAATACATGATAGAATATATTGTCTAGATTATTAAAATAATTATTGCAGTCCATTGCATTTACAAAGATCTTGTGTGTATATCATGGCATTTGACCTTTCCCACAACCTTATGAGAGATAGAAAAAAGCCAGATACTATCTCAGTTCCCAAAACAGGCCCAGAGAAATTACATAACATGCTCAAGACTGTGATCTCTGATTAATTAATGTATCTTAAACATTTTCAGTATAAGGAGAGATCTACAAACAAAAGCATTTTGTCGTGAAAAAAATATTCCTGTAGTTGACAAAAAAGACAACTATCCTTGAAAGCAGCTGTTAAGGCTCCAGCATCCATTTACCTTCTAGTCACTGGGCACTCAGCCTTTGCCCCTGTGCTGGGCCCATGGAAGCAGAGGGTAGGAAAACAGATAAGGTTTCTTCCCTGTGGAGCTCATGCTCTTATGGGGGAAAAAACAATCACTCGAGTAACTACACAAGTAGAACTACACTTACAAAGTGGGGGAAGTGTGAGGAAGGAAAGGAACAGGCCATTCTGAGATGCAGAGCAGGAGGCTTGACGCAGGAATCATCTCGGAGAAAATGACATTTACGTTGAGAACTGAAGAAGAAGTTATTAAGTGAGGAGATTGAGAACTGTGATGAAGAACATTCTAGGTGGAAGAACTAGCTCCTTCCAAAGCTGAAACAGAGATTAACCTATCTGAGGAACTGAAATAAGCCTAGCGAGGCAAATTTAGATGAAGGAAGTGGAGAGACATGGCCTTGAGGTTCTCAGAGGTGCCATTCTACTTGGAAGCTCCTAGGCTCCCAGCATGAAGTGGAACAGAAATGATTATCCTCCTTTCTGCCTGGAGTCTATGCAATGAACTGTCAATAAATATATGTATACGTATACCTGATTCACTTTGTTATACAGCAGAAACTATCACAACAATGTAAAGCAATTATACTCCAATAAAGATGTTTAAAAAAAAAAAGCTAGATCTTCAAAAAAAGAAAAAGAAAAAATGAAACTGGACAGAATTTCCAGTAGGGGAAAAGAAAGTCTTCAAATTCTCAATGATAGAGCGTTAGTTTTTATTACGTTGTTGACTCTTTGGGTGCTCAAAAATAGTATCAAGGAACTACACTGAAAATACTGAAAAATTAATTATGGCTGACTGCACTTTTCAGAACTAATTTTCATGAACAAAGTGGAATTAGCATCCTAAATGAAAAGGTTTCTGTATCCTGTCAAAAAATCAATAGTATTATAATGAGAATTTAATGATCTGAGACATATATGTGATGTAGTAGTATCTGTGTGTCCAAAGTGAAATGGAGATTAGCAGTTGTAGTAGTCAGGGTCCTGGTGGGAGACAGAGGGCCCACCTGAAAGGCTAACTGAAGAATTTAATGACAGAACTATTTATAAAGGCATGCACACAGGATTAAGGGAAACCACAAGAGGTGGGGAGATGGTGACATGCCTAAGGACTGGTGGGAAATTGGTGTCACCCATAGACCTTAAGAGACATGGCTTATTGACTGTATCTTCTTATTTTGTGTATTCTTGGTTCTCTGGCATTTGGGGCTTTGATCCTGGAAAGACTGTCCCTCTAAGGGCTAGCTAATAACTAGAGATAGCAAAAGACCCTACCGGAGCATGACTTTGATATGCAAACCAACTTATCCAGAGCCCACACCCAACCATATCCTTTACCAAACTCTCACACACCAAGCCAATATTTCCCCCACCTGACATCACCCCAAATCCAGGTAATGAGCAACCAGGGGCCACCCTTACAACAGAGAGCTTGCTGGCTGAAATGATTTAAAATCTCCAGTCTTATATTTATTCAGCATAGCTACCCTTGCCTCACCTATACCTTCCTGTGAAAACCCCAATAAATGTTCTGGGCCATGCTCTGCCCTCGCTCTTCTCTGTCTACTGATTAACCGTGTTCCTTTCCCCATGCAGCCCTGTGTGGTATGCAATGCCTCCTGTTTCTAGGGATCTGTGAGTATAAACTTCTTTCATGATAGTCATTTTTATGTCCATGTGTCTTACCATATCTGATTAAAACAAGTCCTGGGTATATATTTTGAATAACCAGTAAGGAGCTGTTCTTGGAAACTATCGAGCTGTAGCCACAGAAGAGGGACCACATAACAGGAACTATGAATTTAAGGAGGGAAATGCAGCTGCTGCCACAGACAGTCTGAGAAAGAGTCAGGAGAATAAATACCCCACCTCTCTCTTCCCACTCTCTAATCTCCTGGCTGGGCCTCTTACAGACAAAAGTCAAATGAAAGCTAGGGCTCATCGACGTCCAGGTGAAATAGACTATAGAGGTCTTCTCCCCACAGTACGGAGCAGGAGAGTGAGTGTGGAGAATGGGTCAAGAGGCAGAACTTGGGTGAAGAACTTGCTCAGAGTCATCTCATGAATTTCAGCTATGAATCTGCTGTTACCAAGTCCAAGCTTGTACTGCTCACTACATGATGGTATGAGCTTGGACTCTGTAACAGAACCTTCATGTTTGCCTTGTTGGGGCAGGGAATAGCAACTTTATTCAGAAGGCCAGCAGACTGAGAAGATGGTGGACTAGTATCCCAAGGAACCATCTTACCTGAGTTAGAATTCAGGTTCCTTGTATACTGAAAGGGAAGGGGGTGTGGTTGGTTGTTGCAACTTCTTGGTGTCAGAATCCTTTGTTCTTGAATTGTCCATGTAGGTCAGATCACGACATTCCTATAAACCTCCAACAAGACAAATGTTATTCTCTGTTCTGCAACTTTTTATCTCTGTCTGAATGGAAAATTATTATACCTTTAAAGGTCAGGACCTTAAGAATACGCTATCCTGTATATTTCAGGCTTTAGGCAATATTCCTAATTTGTAGCAAAGCAATACAATGCAAAAGTTAAAGTAAAAGAAACAGATCCAATATGGAGTCAGACTTGCTCTTCCCTATTATAGCTCTTCCTGTTATAATAGCACCAAAGGGATATAGACTACAGCATAGATTTAGCACATGGAATTGAGAAGAATGAAACTCATTGTCAAATTCGATGATCCCTTATGCTCACTAGATGTCCACTGAAAAGTTAGCTATGTTTTGGAAAATAGTTGGGTACCCCAACTTTTAAACCAGTATTTCCATCTCCCATTTCTTACGTTTCCAATCCACCTTTGATCCTTCAGCCAGTTACCTTTCTAGAACATAAATCAGAGGATGACACTCACTTTTCAAAACCTCTGAGAAATCCTCTTACCTTTAGAAGCAGGACCACTGAGACTCTCCACATGACCTGGACACACATTCAAGCCTTGAGTTTAGCTTTTCCTTCCTCTCCCATTCATTTTCAGTGTCCTTGTACATTAAAATTTTCTTTATTCCCTTGGCATATTGGAATATACCTAAACATATTCTTTTTTTTTTTTTTTTTTCTTTTTTGCGGTACACGGGCCTCTCACTGTTGTGGCCTCTCCTGTTGTGGAGCACAGGCTCCGGACGCGCAGGCTCAGTGGCCATGGCTCATGGGCCCAGCCGCTCTGCGGCATGTGGGATCTTCCCAGACCGGGGCACGAACCCGTGTCCCCTGCATCAGCAGGCGGACTCTCAACCACTGCGCCACCAGGGAAGCCCCCCTAAACATATTCTTTAAGCAATTTATTTCAAACGGCAAAATTCTGAAACTTTGTAGATGCTGTGCCTACAATTTAACTTATCTTTTCCAGTCTTTGCCTGAAAATTTCTTTTAATAACTCAACTCAAATACTACTTCCCTTAAAACAGCCCTATTCCCTTCCTTTCCACAACAAGCAGAGTTATGCCCGCTCTCCTCTTTCTTCTATAGTACAATACTTTCCTCAAACATCTATTATAACAGCACATACAGCCTAGGGTTATTTAATTAATAAGTTTTCCCTCAGGGTTTCCCATTTGTGAGGAGCTTTAAGCTTATGTCATTATACCCAAAAGTGTCATAGGGGCTCAAGACTTGTTTATTTGAATGAATAGACAAGTGAATTAATAAATGAGTGATTAAATTCACACCTAAGTATGAATTAGTTCAGTTCTGCTGAAGAAATTAGAGTTAATTGGGGATTTGGAGGTCAGGAAGGAGGGAAAGGAGACAGTAATTGTTAAACTTTAAATATTTCTGAAAAAGTGTCAGCTAATGGTAGATTGCCAACCCTCAACACCCACATGTTGAAAGGTAATAGGGATTGAGGAAGGGACAGTCCAGGGATGGGAATGAGGATTTCTGGCTTTCTCTCTAAGCCAGAAGTCAATAGGCTTGCCTGGAAACCTTATCACCACTGATAACCTGGTTTCTACAGTAAAATGCATTCCACATGCCTAGCAGCAGTTTCCTAAGGAATGTTTTGGAAAAAAGAAGAGTCAGAAGATAACTTTTGGGTCCTACCTTTTAGATCTAGAGCAAGTCCTTTGCGTTTCATGAGTTAAGGAAAATTTGTGCATTAATTTAATTTGTGAAATGTGCATAATAATACCCATCCAATTATATTCGCAAAACCACATCAGCAAGTGGATCTTAAGGGCTATACAAATTGTGTTGGGTGTGCATGAAAGTAGCAGGCAAGATATAGGAAATATTGTTTGTTAGTTTTGGATTGCTGATTTAAGTGACTGGAAATTATATACTTTCCCTATTTATTTATTTTACTTATTTATTTTTGAATATTAAAGGTATATAGTTAGGTACAGTACCCGTCTTCCAGATGTGATAGTTATTAACATTTTATATTTGCTGAAGATTTGTTTTTTAAGAACCAGATAAAGCTCCCTTTGTAGTCAGCCTAACCACATTTTTTTCTCTCTTGCCAGATAAATTTTTATACCTTGGCTACTTACATTTTAAGCCATAAACATTTAGATTGTATTGATTTGTGTGTTTTTAAAACTTAAATAAATAGTATATATTATTTTCCTACCTGCTTTCTTCATTCAAAATTTTGCTTTTGAAATTTGCCTGTATTATCTATTGTCTATCTGTCATCTATTATGTGTTACATATTATTCTCTGTGCAAATGTACCATATTATTTATCTTCTCTCCACAGTGGAATCCTCTCCCCCCCCATTCTTCCCTATGACTTGCAATACATAGTGTATATCTAGAATATCACTGTTCTATTTATTTCTAAGTGGAATTGCTAAATCATAGGATATGTGTCTTTAACTTTATCAGATATTGCCAAATTGTTTTCCAGTTATAGCTGTCTATGCTTTCAAGAGGGATATGTCCAATGGTGGAATTTTAAATAGCAGGGAAGTAAAGGAGGAAGTCACTGATGGCCAGATGAATTTATATGACACGGGCATTCCTCTAATCCTCCTTTATCTTACATTGAGCATCTTTTTTCATTGGTATGGTGTTCTTACTGCCATTCTGCCATGCGGCACCCAGCAAACTTTACAATGCCCATTTCTCCTTCAGCCATTCTTATCTCTTATATCTTCCCTCTCTTTAATATTTTAACTAACATAAGGTTCCTGCTTTGCTTCTCTTCACATGGTTACAGGTGTACTGAATTCCCCAACAGCAGCTCTCCCTGATGAAGACTTCTGAAATAATAGGAATGGTTAAATTCCATAGCTGAATAACCAATCATGGAACCTGTTAGCCTTAGGAACCTGTTGGCTAACCTGGTATCAACCTTACTCTGCAAATATGGGAGCTCATGTTTGGGGCTTCCCTGGTGGTGCAGTGGTTGAGAATCTGCCTGTCAATGCAGGGGACATGAGTTCAAGCCCTGGTCTGGGAAGATCCCACATGCTGTGGAGCAAGCAACTAGGTCCATGAGCCACAACTACTGAGCCTGTGTGTCTGGAGCCTGTGCTCTGCAACAAGAGAGGCAGCAATAGTGAAAGGCCTGTGCACCATGATGAAGAGTGGTCCCCGCTTGCCACAACTAGAGAAAGCCCTCATAAAGAAACGAAGACCCAACACAGCCAAAAAAAAAAAAAAAAAAAAAAAAAAAAAAATACGGGAGTCCATGTATTTTCTGCAGGGCTCTCCAACCAAAGAAGCTACTGTAATAGGGACGAACAAATCTGAGTCCATATTAGATCTGTTCCTTTTCCCGTGTTTAGTCAGGCTGGCTCTGCATATTTTGTAAAAGAATGTTGCCTATAGCCTGATATATACAGAATATTCTACTCTCAGGGCTCTGGCTTTTAAGGGTCCATTCATTTAGAAATAAAAAGTTGCAGAACAGAGAATAACATTTGTTTTGTTGGAAGTTTACAGGAGCATCATGCCCTGTCCTATGTGGACAGCTGCAAGAACAAAGGATTACGACACCAAGAAGTTTGCAACAACACAACATGTCCCTCCCTCACCTTGCCTTTAAAAATGCTTTGTTGAAACCCTCGAGGTTTTTTGGGCACAAGCCACCTGTCTCCTAGCATGGCCCTGCAATAAACCTTTCTCTGCTCCAAACTCTGACATTTTGGGTTGTTTGGTCTCACTGTGCTTTGGGCACAAGAACCTGTATTCAGTAACACTACCTGTACTTATTGCTCTATAGGGAACAATTTTTCACTGTCAGAATAACAAAATGCGTTTAGTACTCAGAATCAGAATTGTTCCCCACTCTCCTGCCCCTGCTGCCATCTCACTTAATGGTAATAGTCAAGATTTTCATGGAAACTTTTATCTTTGCTCCACTTTAGTACTATTCAATCTTGGCTGCACATTAGAATCACTTTGGGAGATTTACCAAGTATATACTTATGGCCAAGACCCACTAAGGGAGATTCTGATTTAATTAGTTTGGTGTATGGCCTGGGCATTGGGAGTTTTAACGAGTGTCCTGGGTGATTCAAATGGGAAAGCAGGGTTGAGAACCACTTTTTTTAGATCTTCACATTTCTCTTTCTCCTTCAATTCACTTCTATATCCTTATCTCTCTCACAATATCTTCCAAAATATTTTGATTTCTCTTACTTTGTTTCTTATAATGAAGCTCTATATTTCACATGGGTTTGTCTACTCTTTCCAACAAAATGACAACGTAACGTCTTTGAATTCTCTTTAGTTCCCATTCCAGTTCTGTGCAAGTAGTAGGGACTTAATAAGTGTCCACTGGAGATATGGAGATCACAGAGTGGCGTAAGTCCCTTTTTCCTCTTGGTTGGAGGCAGCCTCCCATTCCAGAGGAAGCGGCAGCCAGAAGGTCAAGAAGATAAATTGGTTTTGAGAATGTGAACATGAAAAATGAGAAAACTACTTTTAACAGTTGGAAACCTATTTAAACTCCTAATCCTTTTATTAAACCTTTTTAAAGAAAGCCTGGAGAAACCAATGCTAGAGATGCTTCCATTTACCATCCAGATGTACAAAATAAACAATGGAATTTGAATCAGCTGGAGAAGATGCTGAGCCCTAACACTTGATGAGAGCCTGTTATTTTTCCCCTGGGAGCACTAATTACAGCAAACTATTTCATCAAACTGTCCTGTGGAGTGGTTGTACCTGGTAGTGCCACTCTTGGAGAGAAGGAATTCGCTTGATAAAAGGATATCTCAATTCTGCTACATTAAGGTAACAGAAACCAATTGTGTGTGTGTGTGTGTGTGTGTGTGTGTGTGTGTGTGTGAGGTCATATGGGCTGTTGTTATAAATGAGCCTGCAGGAGAAGGAAATATAGCTATTTGGAGAACCACTGACTCAATCTTCAAAAGTATTGTGTTTATAATTGTAAACAACAGGCCCCTTTATTTCTATACTTGACACTAGGTTGGCAGGTTTAATATGTGTGTATACATATATTTGTTTACTTTTCACAGTAATGTTAAAAGTCAGGAAACAGTAACCCTTTTTACAAATAAAGAAACTAAGACTCAAGTTCTTGCTCAAAGTTGCACAGGTGTTCAGTGTCAGATTAGACATAAGAATTCAGCAAATTTAACTTCTATTTTCCAAGTTTCCTCTTATTATAGTGAAAAAAAAGCCCACAGTTACTTAGGAATACAGTATACATATAAATTTTGTTCTTTTGAGACAAAGGAAGGTAGAGATTGGATTAAGACCCCGGAATAAAGGTAGTGAATCAAATGAGCATCACCCTGGGGTGTGGGCGAGGGAAGGGCTTTTGTGACTAGTGCTTTTGTTTTCCCTTTGGGACTGGACTGACATACTGATGAAAGGAGATCTTATTTCTACTGGGTAATGGCGATGAAACTAATCAATAAACAATCAATAATAAGAATAGAAAAGAGTTTTATCTAAGCCACACTGAGGACTATAGCCCGGAAGCTAGCTTCCCAGATTATTCTGAGAAACTACTCTGGTGAAGCGTGGTTTCCAGCACAGTTTTATATCTTGCAGAACAAAGAACATTAAAGTCAGTGAGACATTTCTTCAAGGTTTCAAAGCAAACAACAAAACAAAAAAACAAACCAGCACGTACACAGTGAGTCAGTATGGCTTTGGCACCTGGGTAGGGAGTCTTACCAAAGGAGGCCCAGCATTGGCATCCAAGGAAGGGAGGCATTTAATCTTTATTTTTAACATGGAAATTCTTTACTTCTGGTCAATGTATCCTTTTCTTTAATAACTAAGACATATGCACAACGTTTGTTTGATAGGCCACAAACAGGCTGTTCTAGTTAGCATAAAACTCAAATTAATCCATGTTTAAGCCAGAACGATTTCCCCATACCTCAATATGTGAAAATTTCTTTTATCAATACTAACCTAGGTACTGCACTTGATTCTACTCCCGGTGTTTAAAATAACTGTAACATGACTCTAGTTTGTCCTGGTCATGGCTGCTTCAAAGTGCCTGTTGCATTTTGTCACCATCTTCAGTCTTTTTCTTTATCCTTGTCACTTCACACCTGGATTATAGCATTGGCCTTCATGTTGGGATCCTTGATTTAATTTTCCCTCTTCTTCTCCATCCTCGTGCCAGGGCCTTCTTTCTTTAATGCCATTGTCTTTCTGGGTCACTTGCTTGCAAACCTGCACTGGCTCCAATCACATCTAACTCCTTGGACTTACTTTCAGGTTTCTTTTCTTCTTTGTACCTAGTATCTTATCACCCTCTGTTACTCCTTCAGGTGTGCCCTCTGTTCCACTCGCAGATTCACAGACTTTCTCTGCCTTCGTTCATTCCTTCCCACCTCCCCCTTCATTTCTGAAGTCCCCTTCTCATCTCTTTTTCCTCCACACAGTCCTACATATTTCCAAAGTCTCGTAACACAAAGGTTCCTTTGCTGGTCCATCCTGCACTGAGCTAGGCTCTCTCTTAGAATTTGTTCCTGATGATTCTGTTTTTATTGTTCTCATTTGTGTTTTAGGCATGTTTCCCATGGTTCTGAACAATCAGTAGATATTCATCAAACTTCCGGTACTCATTGGGAAAAGAAGCGAGAGAGGGTGAAGTAAAATGTGTTGTAAAACCTTGAGATTTCCACATTTTCCCCCCTCCTTCAACTCAGGAGAGAAAAAAAGACAAAGAGGATAATTACCTCTGGAATCGTTTTATTCTGCCAATCAGTGCTGCAGAAAATGGTCCTCTTCAAGGAGAGCTAATCATTCCAAAGACAGATGACAGAAGATGCTGACCTATCTATTCACTTGGTCAGTCATCCATGCTCCTTTGTCTTCTGGAATATGAGGGCAATTGGCTGAACATTTCTTAAATAATTCATCATTTCCACACTGATTTTAAATAACCCCTTTATCGTACACTAACATCTCATTTGTCTGAGTATTATCTTTCTGAGTTCAATAGCTTTCTGACTGAGTTTAAAATCTGATAGAGAAAGTTTCTTTCTTATTTTTAAGAATATTCTTGGCTATTCACCTATTAATTTTCCAGATAAAAATGTAAATTTACTATGGCAAGCTAAAATATTCCATTATAATTTTGATTGGAATTTTATTAAAACTATATTATTTGAGGAAGAATTAACATTATCACTACACATCTTCTTCAAGAACTCAGTGTGCTTCAGCGTTTACTCGAGATTTCTTTTCCATTTTCTGACACAAAAGTGTTTGTTTCCTCATTTGTAAATAGAGTCTGTTTCATAAGGTTATTGTAAAGATTAATTGAGATGACACTTATAGAGCCCTAATATGCTTGCACAGAGTAAGGATTCAAAAAGTGTGAACTTTCATGATGATGATGGGAGTGGGGTGAAGTCTTAGTAAAGAATGGTCATTGACATGCATCAAGGGTACCTGTATATTTCTTGTTTACCCTATATGTTTTATATTCCATTGAGAGTACACCATTTATTTTTCACATGATGATTTATATTGCTGGTTATCACTAGCATAGAGGGAAACATTTTACTTTATCATAAATTTATTTTTATCTGGACATCTTATTAAACTCTGATTGGTTCCATAAGTTTTTGGTGGAAGCATCTGGATTTTCTAGGCAAAGAACTGCAACAGCAGCAAAAAAAAAAAAAAAGAAAAAAGTTATACTTCGAGTAGTTATATATCTTAACCAATTTTTTACATTTTATTTCATTGACTAGAACTTGCAGATTGATGTTAAATGATCATAGTAACGAGGTTAGGGACTCTTACATTATTTACCCTGCCAAGAAAATGCTATTTGTTCCACAAACCAGTGCACATTGTACAGTGTGTGGGTGGAATCTTAAAAGCTTTGAATGAGGGAGGGGGAGAGTGTTCCATGTTCAGATAAGTTAGAAAAATTTACCAAATTTAAGCAGTTTTGTTGACTACAAAATTTTTTAGTGTGGTAGGCATTGTGAACTTAAGGGTAAGAGTATAGTTTGCAGAATTTCTCAAATGCATTTGACACATGTTTGGCATTTTTTTCAGTCCACATCTATTAATATCTCCCCAAGAAGTGTCTTGTGGCATACCAGTTTAGAAATTATTGTTCTGGTGATTAGCTCATAGGGGGTTGAGCATTGCATTGAGATAGATAAGCTTTATAATTGTTATGATGAGCCTTACTACTAAGGTTAAAAAAGAAGTGGATGGCTTCCCTGGTGATGCAGTGGTTGAGAGTCTGCCTGCCGATGCAGGGGACGCGGGTTCGTGCCCCGGTCCGGGAGGGTCCCACATGCTGCGGAGTGGCTGGGCCCGTGAGCCATGGCTGCTGAGCCTGTGCGTCAAGGGCCTGTGCTCCGCAACGGGAGAGGCCACAACAGTGAGAGGCCCGCGTACCGCAAAAAAAAAAAAAAAAAAAAGTGGATGTGGAACTTTAACAAATGGCTGAGTTACTTGACTTCTTACAGCTTCCTCATCTGTAGAACAGGGACTATAATTGTACTTGCTTCATAGATTTGCAATGAGGATCAAATGAGCTAATGAATAAGGTCTGAATATAGTTAGAACTATATTATTATTTATTAAACATTACATAAAAATAAATTAATGTGTGTAGCCCCACTGGAGGATGTCCTTAGGTATTTCCTCATAATGATGAGTGACTCAGAACTCCCATGTCCTCTGTTCATCTCGTCCTTCCACCACCATCTTCATCTCAAGAGAGAAGGAGTTGGAAAATGAATAATATGCTGAGTTCCTCTTAAACTCCTAGAATTGCTGTATAAATTATCTCCACGATTCTGAAACCTCCTTTCCTGAAAACGATGCTATGAATCCCTAATGTGGATCACCTGACAGAAATAAAACACTTTTCTGTATGATCCAAGGTCATTCTTTATGAATGTTCTCTCTTCAGGCAACGGGTCCTACCAGAATAAGAGACTTTGCATTTCTTTTTGTAATTCTGAGTCTTTGTCTTTTCTCTTTATTTTATTTGATTTGACATTCTAGAGCTCTATCTATTTTGGGGAGATTTTGTTTTAAAAAAAGCAGCCACTTCATTTATTTATCTGTTCTACTAGTTTTCTGGGCTTTATATTTGTATTTCTGCTTGTATTCTTCTTAATTCTTTTCTCTTGATTTCTTTAGGATTTTGTCCTTTTTCTTTTTCTAATTTGAGTTCAAGGCATAGTTTAATTTATTCTCCTTGTTTGTGGTTTATTAACAAAACAGTTTGAGTTTATGATATAGCCTCTGAACATGACTTTACTGCCTGTCTCATGAGAATTGAGATATAGAGTTCTTTATATCTAATAATCTGTAACTTCAGTGTTGATATCTTAGAGAGTTATTATTTAGGATGGTAAAGATTTTTGTTTATTTTATTATTAGTTTTTTCCTTTAATATCCATGTAGTCATTTATTTTTATTTAATTTTTTGTTTTTATTTTATTGAATTGCTGTCAGAGACCATGTCTTGTGCATGCCTGATTAGGAGAATTCGTTGAGATTTCCTTAGTGACTGAATACATGATACATTTTTATAAATGTTCCACTAATTCTTCAATAAAATGTTTCTTTTTCCTGGAGACATTTGCAATATTTCCCTTTCCAACATCACTCAAATCCAATTTATTACCGAACTCTGTCAAATCTACCAAAATTTATTTTACATCAACCTCTTTGTCTTCAACTCCACTGCTTCCACTTCCCTCCAAACAGTCAGCAACTCTCTCTTGTTCCACTAGACTTGCCCTTTCATTCCTGATTTGATTCTTGCTCTTTTCAAAGCTATTTTCTACCTGTCAGTCATGTGACTCAAAGAAGTTAATCTGTTTTCATCCCTCCCCTTAACATGGCAAAATGCTCTCTATTTTCTGCATCTGCTCCTGGGACAGAATCAAGACCTGTAGATTTTGCACTGCAGATTTGGCTGCCTTTCCTCTTGCTTCCTGTGATCTATCCACAGAAGCACCTGTCTTCTTTTGATCCTTGAACATACCAAGCTCTTTCCCACCTCAGATCCATGGCCGATGGTGCCCCTCCACTGGGCATAGTCTCTGTGTGCTTGCCTGGTTAGCTCCATCTCCTGCCACAAGACTTGTTCTTCTGAGAGGTTTTCTCAGGCCATCTGATCTAAAGGCAATCTATCGTTCTCACTGTATATTCTCTTTCCTTGTACCCCATACTTTTATAGCATTTATTGCAATTTGCAATTTGTATGGCAAAATGTAATTGTAACAATTGTCTTTATTATATGTTCAAAGGCTATCTTTTCCACCAGACTGAAGGCTCCATATGCGCAGGATTTTTATTTATGATCCAAAGAAAACCTACTTCTTAACACAATTCTGAACTATAATATTCTCTCAAAAATATACTGAATGGAAGAACGATTTGTGTAGAGTATCAAGTGTGATTTTTTTCCCAAAATTTAACCTTATTATTTTTAGAACATATATCTTTATTTATTTAGAACATATATCAGAACATATATCCTTATTTATTCGTTCTTCTTCATCAGTCAAGTGCAGAGCAATAAGTACTAAAGTTCCACTACAATAGTGTTTCTGTCAACTTCTTCTCATATTTCTGGAATATTTTGCTTTATGTATGTCAAAGCAATGTTGTTCAGAGGATAAGTGGTTTTTGACTGTTGTAATTTTGTGTGATTTAGGACTCTGTCAGTTGTAACCAGTAGAATCCAATGTGAGCTTGCTGCAGCCAACCAAAAAGGAGGAGGTTTATAAGGTTGCAGGGGCAGGAATGTAGCAAGGTCTCAATATGTCCCAATGTGTGTGTGTGTGTGTGTTTTGTATATATTTCTTTTTGCTCACCTTTGATTTTAAGTCCATGTAGGCCTAGGACTTGCTCAGAAACAACGTCTGTAGATTTTCCTTTGTTTTTCTCACTGACTACCAAATGGCTTGGACTCTTCCTATACCATAAACAGAAACCTAGTGAATATGATCATCCCGGTAGGGGATTTGGTCTCCACACTGTCTTGTCTTTGTTTGGTGAAGCAGCCTCTCTGTGGTCTAATTCTCTATACCTGACCTTCTGTCTGGCTAGATTTCCAGATGTCACTAAGCCAAAGACCAGCGGAGCCTGGCATAGTGTCTTACCTGCTCTTCCTTGCTGCCATGATTGGGCAAACTCCTAGTTGGCTTTCTGCAATAAACTATTATTCATTCCCAATATTGTTGAACTACAGTAGCAAACAGACACCAAAGAGCTTGACCTTCATCTGTTCCACAAGCCATTCCCACCTCTGCTCATCAACCCCAATGTGACTGTGCAGTAATGGGAATATGTTCCTCCCCTTTCCCCCAATCAAGGCCATGCCCTATGCATCCTACTGACTTTCTGCTCAATTTAGCACCTATACAACCCAACCCCCCCAGGTTGTGTCTCCATTAAAATGCTTCTTCACAAATAAGGGTTTTGAGAGAGTTATCTACACACTCTGTATTTTCTTATCTTGTCAAATAAAAATACAAACCTGGATTTAGTAAGGAGAGACTTTTTTTGGAAAGATGATTGAAACAGGGAGGCCCTGTGGTCATAAGATCTGCAAGCTTCTCATAGTTTAGGCAAAAAGGGTTTTTCTTCTACAGAGAGGAGTGAACAAGGCTAGAAAGAACCAGATGTGGGAAATGGGATGAGAAGGTGGCATGATGGAATGTTTTACCCCAAGGCCAAGTTATCTGCCTGGAGGGGACTTTAAGGAGGACCTGCATGCTGGCTCAGTCTGAAGGTAGATCAAACATCTGAGAACTAAGGGAAGGAAAGAATCTTAAAGTGTGATTAACAAGTATTTTGTTCTGTTTAATAAATGAGGACAAGCAGTTTAGGTAATCATTTATGAGACAAAGAATGGGAATTTGGAGGAGCTGTGCCTAGCCTTACAGATAAACAAGGGGCATCTATGAGGCTTATATGGTGAAGGGTGGTTCTTTGCAGTAAGTGCTTTCTGGAGCACAAAGTGTATGGGAATTTCTTAACCTGTGCTCTTTGCCAGGATCACAGAGCTCAGCAACATTCAATCATGGTACCTTCTATTCATCTTTAACACACACCCATCTGGCTTCTGCACTGCAGCTTCTCTCTTTTTATACCAGCATGACCTCCACATTGTCACATTCAATGGACTCTTCCCAGCCCTAATAGCCCCTTCCTGTCAATAGAGGGGGACAGTTGGCCACTTCTTCCTTTTTTCTTGGAATGTTAACAGCTCTTGGCCTTCACGAAACCACACTTCACTGTGTTTGTTTCTACTCCTCTGGCAGTGACTTTTCTGTCTGCTTTGTTCTCTGTCCCAATGCCTAATGGTGGTGTTTTGTAGATTTGGGACCTGTTCTCATGCTTTATACTTTCTTGAGGTAATATTCATTTCTATACCTTTAAATATTATGTCTTTGTCTGTGACCCTCCAATTTTTATTGCCACCCTACATGTCTTTCCTGAACCCCAGATCCATCTGATACTTGAAATCTGTTTTGTCTGTCTAAAAAGATTTTCAAACTTAAAATACTTTAAAAGTGAACTGATTTTTATTTTCAGTGTGTGTTTCCAAACGTCTCTCATTCACTCCATCCACTTTGTTGTGAAATCTGCAAATCCGCATAACCCTCTTTCGTCATCCCTCTCTTCAAGTCCATTGCCCAGCCCTCATCATTTCAGGACATATCCTGAGTCTGTCCACTTTTCTCTATCTGCCACTGTCACATCCTAGTTGAAACCACCATTATTATCATGGAAACTGCTGCTGTAGCCTCCAACTGACTTTCCTATCATGTTGCCATCCAGTCAGTTTCTCACACAATGGTCAAAATAATCTTAAAATCCCCTGTTGAAAACATACGAATGGTGTCCCCAGCATTTGGGTTAGAAGCCATAATCTACAGCAAAATTTTTTCAATCACACTACTGACATCTTGGCCTGAATAGTTCTTTGCTGTGGGGGACTGTCCTGTGCATTGAAAGAAGTTTAACAGCACCCCTGGCTTCTACTCACTAGATGCCAGTAGCATCCCTGTTCTTACTCCTACCCTCCATCTAGTGGTGACAACAAAAATGTCTTTAAACATTGCCAAATGTTCCGTAGGGGCCAAAGTCATCCCTGACTGAGAACCACTGATCTACACTATGTGTAAGACTCTGAATAATGTAGCCCTTCCTCCTCTGATAGCTTCTGATGTTTTTCTTCATGGAATGGCTTGTCATTGTCTTTCACACCTTCTTCTTCTATTAAATTCTGCTCAAAGTCTATCACATGTCACCTCCTTCATGGATCCTTTCTGAGATTTCTCAACACCCAAAACTATCTCCCAGAAAAATAAATTATTCCCTCCCCTGTCCTCCAATAGCCGTGTGTTTATACCCCATCACTTATCATTTTATACATCATTTATCATTTTGTGTTCATCACAATTAATTAGTTAGATATATCTTTTTCTTCCTCATTTGAATGAAATACCCAGCATAATATCTGAAACATTTGGAACATAATAAATTTTGGTGAATTGAATCATTTTATCATGTTCTTACAAAAAAGCTGCATCCTTTGCATCAATCTTGCCATTCTCTTTTCTTGCATACAGAGAGGCACTTACGCTGCCTTCTCTTTTGAACCATCTCTTTTCATGGTGGGTCTTTCTCTTCTATCCTCTTTTAATTTACTGCCTCCCCCAAAGATTTTTCAGTTACCAGGGTTTCTCCTTTGAACACCAGTCCTCATATCTACTTGTCTGGCTCTTCTGCAGAGTAGAAAAGCCACCAGAATGCTGGTGGTCCAGGGTCACTTGGCTTGACTGAGGCAAAGCCAGCACTTGAATACAGTCTGCAAATCCATGCTTCCTACACTGCCTTCCTAACAGATGGTCTATTCGAAAGGGCAACTGAACCAAAAATAGATCTGTAATGGCTTATTAAGAGGTATTTAGGGGAAAGAGAGAACACACTTCACAATGTCCAACAATGATATAAAAGCAGTAACTTGCAGTTGCATGAAATTTTTGAAAACATTTTATCTATATGGCTGTTGCACAAAATATTCCTTATGGCCAAGGCTCTCCTTCTGATGCAGTGGAAATATGCCTACTGCTGTGATATCGTTTCTGAGGTTTTGAGAGGACCTCTGTGTTTTCAAAATTCCTTTCCTTCCTGATCTGCAGACACTAGATGGTGCTTTTCTGTCAAGTGCTTTTCTGTACTCTGTAGCTAGACAGGGGCATTGGCCGTACTTCAAATGTAAAAAGTCCCTGCAGGGCTTCCCTGGTGGCGCCGTGGTTGAGAGTCCGCCTGCTGATGCAGGGGACGCGAGTTCGTGCCCCTGTCCGGGAAGATCCCACATGTCACGGAGCAGCTGGGCCCGTGAGCCATGGCCGCTGAGGCTGCGCGTCCGGAGCCTGTGCTCCGCAACGGGAGAGGCCACAACAGTGAGAGGCCCACGTACAAAAAAAAAAAAAAAAAAAAAAAAAGTCCCTGCAGGAAGTCTTGATATATGTTTGCATAATTTAAAGGAATTAATTAATACATTTGAAGCCCCTTTTAAATGAAGTTTATTATTATTTTTTTTTATCAAGAACAGGTTTTGCAAGGAGATTTAGTAATAAATGAGAGTAACTCAAGTCAGAATTTAGAGGAGAGGTAACAGTTCAAGAGGAGAGTGTGAGGACTCAAATATCTCACTAATACAGATGAGAGACCCTTGGTCGCCCTGAGGATAATGTAACCAAATGTAGGTTCGGCAGCTTACTGCTTGCCAGCCAATAAAACGAGGGGCAAGTGTCAGTAGACAGGAAAGATGCTTTATTCAGAAAAGCCGGCAATCTGGGGAGAAGGTGGACTTGTGTCCAGACACCAACTCTGAAGATTCTGCTCAGCCAAGACAATTTTTAAGGGAAAAAGGGGAAACAATCTCAGTTAATCATTTAGGCAGGAGGTCAGATTCTTTGTCATTTTTCCATTGCATGCAGACCTTCTGACTTCTCCCAATCTTCCTTGGGATGCTGTCTTGCTCACGTGGTCCACCTGCAATTGGACGTTCTCTTGTCCATGTGGTCTGCCTGCATCCACAGGGTCCACCTGCAAATTTACTAAGGGAAGCTAGGGGTAAAGGGTCAGTTATTCTTTAACTACTTATCTCTTCATTCTTACTCCTTCTAATTCAGGAAAAGAATCAACAGATAAGGAAAGGCTTTGTGTATATTTTGTAAAGCAAAAATCAGGAGCTAGGTTAAATGTTGCCTAGTGATCTCATCTTTATGATTAAGTTCTAAGGAAAACAGGGATGAAGAAACAGAAAAGGGACAAAGGAGCTGCTTACAACAGGATGTAAGTCCTTGAGACCCAGTGAAGGTGAAAAGGAAATAAGAAACCACCATTCACAGTCTGGTTCCAGTTTGAACCTAGATACATGAGATCCTATGAAACGTGGAAATGCCAGCTCAGCCAGACACCTATCCCAGCCCCTTGATGAACTGTTACTGTTTCATTCATAAACAAGTATCTTTGATGAATATCTTGGAGTCTGGAGCCAGAATTTTATATTTGTTAAATCATCACACACAAATAAGAAATGGGTATTTGAAAGCACTCCATTATTTTGATACACTTATCTGTACACATTTAGCTTCCTCTTTATTTATCATAATATGAAAAGATATATTATTATTTGCCAGTGGATAGAGTTCACCATATATTTATCACCGGCAATATTATTCTCAACATCTGCACATGTAATTAAAGAGTTGAAAAAAATAGGTTTCATTTCTTCATAGATGGAAAAGATGAAGAGAGAGGAATTATTTTTGGAATTGATGAGATGATGTTTGTTAATGGTTTGGAAAATAAAATAGGATTAGAAATGAAGATAGCTACAAATTTATTCTAGTCTTGGCCTATTAAATTGTTGTTGGGAAATATATGCCAAGGCAGAAATTTTACGGCTTTCTGGCCTCACAGAAACTTAAAAGTTAACTTATTAGCAAGTTGAAAGTTTAACTACACACACACACACATTTCATCTCAATAAATACCTTAGGCACCAGAATCAGAGACTTATAAATCACTGAAAAAGGATATACAGAGCAATAAAAAGATTTTTCCTAGGTCACACAGCACCTCCATTGATCTCTAATCTTTTCATTCCTCCTACAACTGGGGTTCTGCTCATCCCTTTAGGCTTGTGATGACTGAAGAAGGACTGGGTAAAGGAAAGAGAGGGGAAAAGATAGCCTAAGAGGTCCTGGGATAAAGAGCAAAGTCTCTACATCCTGCCAAGGCCCCAAGTCAATTCCACTGGGCTCTTTCAGTTAAATGATCCCTGAGGCAGAATGAGACTCAGCAGTCTCTGAGCGGGATCTGTGGTTGGCGCTACATGAGGTTAATCCAGAACTGAACATTGAAAACAGTGCTGGACCTGTTAAAGAATACTTGACTACCCAGTGGGCCACTGAAAAAACAAGAATGAGGGACTTCCCTGGTGGTCTAGTGATTAAGACTCTGTGCTTTCACTGCAGGGGGTGAGGGTTTGACCCCTGGTTGGGGAAGTACCGACATGCCTCAGGGAGTGTCCAAAAAATAAAATTGAAAAACAAGAATGATTCACTATTGGAAATCTATACAGATTCCACATCCATGAAGAAGTTTTAATGAGATGGCATCTTTTGGTGTGGTAACGTTAAAGAGCAGAATAAAAAACTGCCCAAGGGAGTGCATGATAAATACCCAGAAGTGGAATTGCTGGATCATATGCTTGATCATATGGTGATCATGTCACCATCAATTCCCTAGTGGTGCAGTGGTTAAGAATATGCCTGCCAATGCAGGGGACACGGGTTCCATCCCTGGTCCAGGAAGATCCCACATGACACGGAGCAGCTAATCCCATGCACCACAACTACTGAGCCCTTGTGCCACAACTACTGAAGCCCACATGGCTAGAGCCCGTGCTCTGCAACAAAGAGAAGCTACGGCAATGAGAAGCCCCTGCACTGCAACGAAGAGTAGCCCCCACTCACTAGAGAAAGCCCTTGCACAGCAACAAAGACCCAACATGGCCAAAAATAAATAAATAAAAATAAATAAATTAAAAAAAATCAAATTCTAATAATGCTTAGAAAAATAAAGTTCAAGGAAGCATAGGAGATATTAGGGCATGGTCAAACAAATTCTCAATCTTTATAGAGTTTAGATATAGAAACTCCAGAATTCCCACATGAATTATCTTTTGTTGCATTTCAAGAATCCCTCACTATGGATCTATTTGTTTTCTGAGTTTGGATAGCACAGAACACTGTGTTAACCTAATCTATTTGACTTGTGTGTTTCAGAAAGTGACTCCAGGCATACTGCAGAGATATTGTGGGTTTGGTTAAGAACCACCACAATAAAGTGGATATTGCAATAAATTTTTTGGTTTCCCAGTGCATATGAAAGTTATGTTTGTACTATACTGAAGTCTATGTGTACACTATACTGTAATCTATTAAGTGTGCAATAGTGTTGTCTAAACGAAGTACATACCTTAATTTTAAAATACTTTATTCTTCAAAAATGCTAACCATCATTGGAGTCATCAGTGAGTTGTAGTAGTAACATCAAAGATCACTAATCACAGATCACCATAACAAATATAATAATGAAGAAGTTTGAAATATTGTGAGAATTACCAAAATGTGACAGAGACACAAAGTGAACAAATGTTGTTGGAAAAATTGTGTTGATAGACTTGCTTAATACAGGGTTGCCACAAACCTCAAATTGGTAAAAAATGCAATACCTGAGAAATGTAATAAAGCAAAGTGCAATAAAACAAACAAACAAATGAAAAAAAAAAACAGTGCTGGATCTGGAAGTCATCTGGAGTTTCTGCTCTATCTTCTAGGAAATATACTGAGGACAAATGAAGCATTGTTTGGGATAGCTACTTTCTGAGGGACAACTCTTCTGCTGTCCTGCTCAAAGGGAGTCATATTATTATATTATTGTGTCTCCTTTTACGCCATCTCCTGTTACTGATTTCTCTCCCAGTACCCAGTCTTGGTACCTTTTTTATGAGCCCCAATTTCATTTAAGTATCTGGATCGCTTGACTTCCTTTCATCACACACAACATTGGGTAGAACAGAAGTCCCAACAGATAAAAATCTTCTGTCACAATATTTTTCTGTCATTCCATCACCTTTTCTACTTTTACTCTAACCCTCTCTCCATCTTTATCTACCTTATATATTCCTTGTGTTCCCACAGAAACCTCTTTTAAAGATATTGGTGTTAGTTGAAGATGTTAGGCTAATATATATAGTAGGAATTTTAATTTTGTAAGATAATATTCACCAAGGACTTCTTAAGGATAGACAATCCATTCATTTCTCTAAGCCTGAGCCTCCTGACCAGGAATGTGCCTCAGGCTCCTCAAGAGAGCTTTTAAAAACCACATATTCCCAGTGTCCCCAAATCTACTAAATTCGGCTTTGAGGAATAAAAACCGAATGGATTTTGGAAAATGCCTAGAACTTTTTTAGATCACCTGAATTTTACTCCAAGACCAAATCAACTTGTTGGAAAACTGGTTGCTTGGACTACATTCTTTAGGTCCTAATAGAATTGTATTTATGAAATTGTCTTTGGCCTTATTTTCTTAGGTTGAATTGAGTCTTATAAAAATTGCTAATTTAAAGTAAATTAGGTATTAAGGATATTGTATACAACTTCACATACCACTTCACATTTGCATCAGGATCCTGGGTAAAAATTTCTCTTAGTCTTAAGTGCTGCAGTTGAGGTGGAGGTTGTCAGAGGAGGCAAAAACAACAATTTTTCCAGAGAAACTTCTATTTTGGGGGATTTGTATTTTGTAACTAATCAAGTTTCTCTCTTTGTAGTCTACAACAAAGTATTTTTCCAAATTGGATCTTCCTTTGGGCTTCATTTCTTATTCTGCTTCCATTATTTCAAATTTATCATTAGAAATTGCATCATTTTTTTTTATGGAATGACTAATAATAAAGCACATACACACATAATAGCAGTTGTATTTTTTTTTCCTTTTAAGAAGTTCATGATTAGACTGGTAAAAAATACTATAGTTTTTTGGTGGGACTAATGACAGACTCCAGGAGGTCTCATACCAAGGAGTATATCCCAGAACTTCTGCTGCCAGTGTCCTTGTCCCTGCAGTGAGTCACAGCCACCTCTTGACTCTGCAAGAGACCCTTCACCACTAGCAGCAACTCAGTTTTGGAGAGGTTAAGAAATCTGCCCACAGAGAATCAAGAAGAAATACAAATCTGTAGCCTGTGGAACAAAAACCACATTCACAGAAAGATAGACAACATGAAAAGGCAGAGGGCTATGTACCAGAGGAAGGAACAAGATAAAACTGCAGAAAAACAACTAAATGAAGTGGAGATAGGCAACCTTCCAGAAAAAGAATTCAGACTAACGACAGTGAAGATGATCCAGGACCTTGGAAAAAAAACGGAGGCAAAGATCAAGAAGATGCAAGAAATGTTTAACAAAGACCTAGAAGAATTAAAGAACAAACAAACATAGATGAACAATACAATAACTGAAATGTAACCTCATTTACACCAATGGACAGATCATCCAAACAGAAAATTAATAAGGAAACACAAGCTTTAAATGACACAATAGACAAGATAGATTTAATTGATATTTATAGGACATTCTATCCAAAAACAGCAGATTACACTGTCTTCTCAAGTGTGCATGGAACATTCTCAAAGATAGATCATATCCTGGGTCACAAGTCAAGCCTCAGGAAATTTAAGAAAGCTGAAATTATATCAAGCATCTTTTCTGACCACAATGTTATGAGATTAGATATCAATTACAGGAGAAAAAAGTAAAAAACACAAACACCTGGAAGCTAAAAAATACTTACTAAATAACCAAGTGATTATGAAGATATCAAAGAGGAAATAAAAAATTACCTAGAGACAAATGACAATGAAAACACGATGATCCAAAACCGATGGGATGCAGCAAAAGCAGTTCTAAAAGGGAAGTTTATAGCTATACAATCCTACCTCAAGAAACAAGAAAAATCTCAAATAAACAATCTAATCTTACACCTAAAGGAAGTAGAGAAATAAGAATTAAAAAAAAACCAAAGTTAGCAGAAGGAAAGAAATCATAAAGATCAGAGCAGAAATAAATGAAATAGAAACAAAGAAAACAGTAGCAAAGATCAATAAAACTAAAAGCTGGTTCCTTTAGAAGATAAACAAAAGTGATAAACCATTAGCCAGACTCATCAAAAAAAAGAGGGAGAGGACTCAAATCAATAAAATTAAAAATGAAAAAGGAGAAGTTACAACAGACACTGCAGAAATACAGAGCATCCTGAGACTACTACAAGCAACTCTATGCCAATAAAATGGACAACCTGGAAGAAATGGACAAATTCTTAGAAAGGTATGAACTTCCAAGACTGAATCAGGGAGAAATAGAAAATATGAACAGACCAATCACAAATAACGAAATTGAAACTGTGATTAAAAATCTTACAACAAAAAAGTTCAGGACCAGATGGCTTAACAGATGAATTCCACCAAACATTTAGAGAAGAGCTAACACCCATCATTCTCAAAGTCTTTCAAATAACTGCAGAGAAAGAAACAGTCCCAAACTCATTCTATGAGGCCACCATCACCCTGATACCAAAACAAGACAAAGGTACTACAAAAAAAGAAAACTACAGACCAATATCACTGATCAATACAGATGCAAAAATCCTCAACAAATTGCTAGCAAAGAGAATCCAACAACACATTAAAAGGATCATACAGCATGATCAAGTGGGATTTATCCCAGGGATGCAAGGATTCTTCAATATACGGAAATCAATCAATCTGATACACCATATTAACAAATTGAAGAAGAAAAACCATATGATCATCTCAATAGATGCAGAAAAACCTTTTGACAAAATTCAACACCAATTTATGATAAAAACTCTCCAGAAAGTGGGCATAGAGGGAACCTACCTCAACATAATAAAGGCCATATAGGAAAAACTCACAGCAAACATCATCCTCAATGGTGAAAAACTGGAAACATTTCCTCCAAGATCAGGAATAAGACAAGTATGTCCACTCTCACCACTATTATTCAATATAGTTTTGGAAGTCCTAGCCATGGCAATCAGAGAAGAAAAAGAAATAAAAGGAATACAAATTGGAAAAGAAGAAGTAAAACTCTCACTGTTTGCAGATGACATGATACTATACATAGAGAATCCTAATGATGCCACCAGAAAACTGCTAGAGCTAATCAATGAATTTGGTAAAGTTGCAGGATAAAAAATTAATGCACAGAAATCTCTTGCATTCCTCTACACTAATGGTGAAAAATCTGCAATAGAAATTAAGGGAACACTCCATTTACCATTGCAACAAAAAGAATAAAATACCTAGGAATAAACCTACCTAGGGAGACAAAAGACCTGTATGCAGAAAACTATAAGACACTGATGAAAGAAATTAAAGATGATACCATACCAACAGATGGAGAGATATACCATGTTCTTGGATTGGAAGAATCAATATTGTGAAAATGACTATACTACGCAAAGCAATCTACAGATTCAATGCAATCCCTATCAAATTACCAATGACATTTTTTATGGAGCTAGAACAAAAAAAATCTTAAAATTTGTATGGAGACACAAACGACCCCGAATAGCCAAAGCAATCTTGAGTGAAAAAAAGGGAGCAGGAGGAATCAGACTCCCTGACTTCAGACTATACTACAAAGCTACAGTAATCAAGCCAATATGGTACTGGCACAAAACAGAAATATAGATCAGTGGAACAGGATACAAAGCTCAGAGATAAACCCACACACCTATGCTCAACTAACGTATGACAAAGGAGGCAAGGATATACAATGGAGAAAAGACAGTCTCTTCAATAAGTGGTGCTGGGAAAATTGGACAGCTACATGTAAAAGAACAAAATTAGAACACTTCTTAACACCATACACAGAAATAAACTCCAAATGGATTGGATACCTAAATGTAAGACCAGACACTATAACACTCTTAGAGGAAAACATAGGAAGAACACTCTTTGACATAAATCATAGCAAGATCTTTTTTGATCCACCTCCTAGAGTAATGGAATAAAAACAAAAATAAACAAATGGGACCTAATGAAACTTAAAAGCTTTTGCACAACAAAGGAAACTATGAACAAGACGAAAAGACAGCCCTCAGAATGGGAGAAAGTATTTGCAAATGAATCAATGGACAATGGATTAATCTCTAAAATATTTAAACAGCTCATGCAGCTCAATATTAAAGAAACAAACAACCCAATCCAAAAATGGGCAGAAGACCTAAATAGACATTTCTCCAAAGAAGACATACAGATGGCCAAGAAGCACATGAAAAGCCGCTCAACATCACTAATTATTAGAGAAATGCAAGTCAAAACTACAATGAGATATCTCCTCACACCAGTTAGAATGGGCATCATCAGAAATTCTACAAACAACAAATGCTGGAGAGCGTATGGAGAAAAGGGAACCCTCTTGCTCTGTTAGTGGGAATGTAAATTGATACAGTCAGTATGGAGAACAGTATGGAGGTTCCTTAAAAAACTAAAAATAGAATTACCATATTACCCAGCAGTCCCACTACTGGGCATATACCCAGAGAAAATAATAATTCAAAAAGACACATGCACCCCAATGTTCATTGCAGCACTATTTACAATAGCTAGGTCATGGAAGCAACCTACCTAAATGCTCATTGACAGACAAAAGGATAAAGAAGATGTGGCACATATATACAATGGAATATTACTCAGCTATAAAAAGGAATGAAATTTGGTCATTTGTAGAGACATGGATGAATCTAGAGACTGTCATACAGAGTGAAGTAAGTCAGAAAGAGAAAAACAAATATCGTATATTAATGCATATATGTAGAACCTAGAAAAATGGTACAGATAAACTGGTTTGCAGGGCAGAAATTGAGACACAGATGTAGAGAACAAACGTATGGATACCAACGGGTGAAAGCAGTGGGGGGTGGGGGGGTGGTGGTGTGATGAATTGGGAGATTGGGATTGTCATATATACACTAATATGTATTAAATGGATAACTAATAAGAAAAAACTATAGACTCTAGGGTTTGAAAAAGTATAACAGGTGACAGATGAAGAAACTTGAAAATAGAAATAGCACTTTTATAAAATCTTTCATTAATGAATATTGTCAATCATTAACACTATCTTTTAAATCCAGTTATTACATTTACATGGTATTGTGACTTTTTTCCTGATCATTTTTACACTCATTATCTGGTTTCCTTTCACAACTATTCTAACTACCATTATAATTACTTTCCTCATCTTAAAGTTGCAAAAATAATGTACCTTTGTCAAAGATTTTATAATGTTCACAAAAGTATACACACACACATATATATATATATATATATATATATATATATATATATACACATACACTCAGAAGTATATTCCAATATATTTGAAGCATTCAGAAAGTCCTGGTTTGGTTTTGCTGTTGATCATTTAAGATTAACTCTGTCTACAAAATTTATTTAATATTATTAAGTGCATGCAGTATGAATGGCATTGTTCCAGAGACTATGGTAAATATATAGAGAATAACATAGCCTCTGATCTCAAGACTTATATAACTTAATTGGAGAGAAAGTCATATGAATATGTGATTTTAAGGACAGACTAAACAAAATAAGTAGCATAATAAAATATTAGTCCAAAATTAACAATTATAGGGAAATTAAAATGATGTTATCTTATTAGTTGCCTATCAAATACATCATGTTCAAAGATGTTAAGGGAGCAGTGATCTGAATATATCTTAATATACTTTTGGATTATATATTTTTTGCAAATATGCTGGAAGACAATTTGTTAATATATGTTAAAAATCTCATATATGTTCATATCCCTGGACCCAATAATTCTACTTCTATGAGTTTAACCTGAAGAAATAATGGAAGACATAATCAAAGATTGATTTATGAGACTGTTAAGGGCTGAAGTATTTCTAAGACTCTGCACTTGCAATCGTAGAAAAAAAAAGGGAGAAACAAGTCAAATTATTAGCAATGTTTATCTTTGAATTTAAATATTTTATACTTATTGAAATATTCCAAATTTTTATAGGACAGGGTATTACCTTTATAACATGAAAAAACCTGACAATAAATGTAATTTAAAAATTCTCATCCGAGAAACCATTTACTGAATCCTGTGTAAAGTCAGGTGTCCATATATTTAGAAATATCTAATTGGTAGTATCCAATTTTAACTCTAGTTCGTTGCAGAAGGAAGAGTGAGAAGCTAGGTTGGAATTTATATCCACAAACCCCCAGTGCAGCTAAAGCAGTTAGGGAAATGAGCTGTTTCAAGGAGAAACCTTTTAAGGGCAGCTAATGTGCATCACCTTCTATGACATGGAATGGACTTAGATCTGCTCCTTTTGCCAGAGTCACATGAGCTGACACAGCCTACATGGGGAAGAGGGACACTATATTCTGAGTATGGCTGTCACACCACAACTGCTCTTGCCATCTGTTCTGCCTTTGATTCATATTGTTTGTCATTTCCCTTGTGCATTTTTTGTAGGCTGCTGTCCAGTGCTCATTTTTAAGTGACTTCTCTGAGACCATGGGATTGAGGGTCATAACAGTGTGATTTCAACTCTATTTTACTTGGAGGACTTCAGTTTCAGAAAAAGAAATTCAAGTAATATATCAGCAATCCATGTGGGGCATTAAAAGTTCACATCAAGAAGTTAATCAAGTTTTTGTGATCCCTTCGTTCTGATGACCTAGTTAAGTAACTCAAAGATGCTAGAGGGGATATATTTGGGTTGAATGTAGACTGAAGGATAGAGACATGGTTTAAGATGGTACATAAACCCAAAGTGACAGTTAAGAAGCAGCTCTTTTCTGTTAAATGTCAACCATATTTTTTGTGTCTTAATTTCGCTAAACCTAATGGTTTATTTGATTGATGGTTTTGGTCTTTTTCAGAGCCTCAAAGAATGAAAAGAAGTTTTAAATAAAATAATCAACAATTTTCATTCATTCATTTGTTCAAACACCTGGGAACCTGCTTTGAGCCTGGCTCAGTACAGGATTGGAGGTATAGAGATGAGTAAGGGGCATTTTTCTTCCCTTGAAACAGTGAATAGAGACAATTATGAATTTGTTTCTTTGCCAGGCTAAACAAACAAGGTGAGGAGGTTCAGCCACTGTCTCATTGAGGCAATAGGTGTGAATACTCAATGGGAGAAAAACATTGAGAGATCTATTATAGAAGGAGGGAGTGTAAATGAAAAGGGACAGGTGAAGAACTTAGAACCATGGAATCCTAAAATAGAAAACTATATGTGGTAGGACAGTTTTGGCATCTGTAAGGGAAACAAAGTGACCATTCCCTTGCTTTTAGGTCATCCACAAGGTAGTTTATCTTTCATGTCCTGGAGACCTCTGTGGAAGATGTTTTGAGACATTCCTATAACAGCCCATTTAGGTGTCTCATTTGCCCCTCTGGCAAAACATCCTTCTCCATGTCCAACTCAGCTTCTGCTATGCAGGACCACCATGGTGTCTGCTATGCAAGACACACTTCTTATTCTGCAAGGAGTTGATAAGAGCAACATTTGCAAATAATATCTGCAAACATTCAGTGTAAATGAATGTTTGCAGATATTACAAAGTGTTTTGTGTAAAAAGTGTTTTTCATTTTTCACGTTTTAAATTCTTACAACAAGTCTGAGAGGCCAGTGTTTTATTATCATCATTTAACAGATGAGGCAATTCAGACCCACAGGATTAATAAACTTGGGAAATATCACTAAGCAGTTGGGGCATATTTGGTTCAGGCTAATCTGACTCAAGAGTCATGGTTTAACTCAAAAAGTAAAAAATAGAACTACCATAAGACCCAGTAATTCCACTCCTGATTATAAAGCTGAAAAAAAAAACACATTAATTTGAAAAGATACACACACCTCAATGTTTATAGAAGCATTATTTACAATATCCAAGACACGGAAAAACCTACGTGTCCATCAACAGGTGAATGGATAGAGAAGATGTATGTATATATACACACACAATGGAATACTACTCAGCAATAAAAAAGAACAAAATTTTACCATTTAAAAGCAACATGGATGGACTTGGAGGGCATTATGCTAAGAGGAAAAAGTCACACAGAGAAAGATGAATACTGTATGATATCGCTTGTATGTGAAATCTAAAACATACAACAAACTAGTGAGTATAACATAAAAGAAGCAGACTCACAGATATAGAGAACAAACTAATGGTTACCAGTGGGGAGGGTGGGGGGTGCAATATACAACTGGGGGAGTTGGAGGTACAAACTATTGGGTGTAATATAGGCTCAAGGATGTATTACATAATATTGGGAATAAAGCCAATATTTTATAACTGTAACTGAAAATTAACCTTTGAAAGTTGTATACAAATAAAAAAAATTTAAAAAGAGTCATGGTTTAAAACAGATTATTTTAAGAATATGAGAAATAACTCTGATTATCATTCGTACCTTTTGCCAAATATTTCTGGTTCTCTCTCTTTTCAAGAAACTGCCAGGATTAGGTTTCCTGGCTCCCTTGTTGTGCAGTAGGGACACACAACTAGTTTAGCCCATTAGTTGAGTGTGCAAGGTAATTGCTGTGAGATTCTCCAGAATTTCTTCCTCTCGGATGAAAGCTGGCAATGTTCAAGTTGATGGATACTCACTTAGCATGGGTCTCTGAGTGACTGTGAACAACAGAGTCCCCACTGACTCACAATGATCAAAAGCAAGAAACAAGTGATTTCTGTTTTAATCCATTTCGATTTTAGGAGTTGTTGCTGCAGCATAAATTAACATGTCCTGACCAGCACAAACGCTAATCTCTTGCACTTCTAGATGAGAAGATACTTTATTGTGCTTCTTTCTCTTCTGTTCTTTCTGAGCACAGGGATCATGATTGAAAAAGTAACCTGAGCTTTGCTCTTCTGAGCTTTTATTAAGACCATAAATAGATAATTTGAAATGACCATATCCAAATCATGAAATGAACTTTATATGTTTATTGAACAGTAAAGGTGTGTATTTATTACAATTTCCCATTGGGAAACCCAGTGGTTATTATGGAAATGTCTCTTTGATTGGATCAGAGCAGAGGTGAAACAACTCTCCTTCTATGTGAGCCTTGAAATTATAAAATCACTGTGGAGACTTGGGTTATTAGACGTTTTCCTAGGCAGACTGTTGTTAAATGTCAATGGCTAAGAATGTTCTAAGATATGATTCCCAAATCTGGATATACTCAAAATCACATGGGGAACTTTTGTAGATCCAGATTTCTGGACCCCACCCCTATAGTCTAAGTCAGAGTGTTTCAGCAGAGCTCAGGGTAACCGTACTTTAAAAGAACAAAAACCTTAACTCCAGAAATCATCCTAGGATACTGCTGACCAAAGCCAAGTTTGGCTGTTTTTAAATATCCTTCCTTTCTTGAACCCTCCCTGCAAACACACACTTTGAGGCATTTGGGTGAGTTTTGGTTGGCTGAGACAGGGTTATGTCTCAAAGTTTTCAAAACAGGAATTCCTTGGGATCCCAGGGAAACAAGCAATAGGTAACTGGGCAGGAAATGAAGACCAGGAGGTACTGTCAGCTCCATTCATCTCCTGTGTCCAAGAGGAGCCCACTGAGGAAAAATAGGCTTCCTTGCACAGCCTTTTATCTTTATACTGTCGGAAACATATAATCAAAGCCTATGTGTCCTAAGCAGGAGTTTGAATCAAACAACCAGTTTTATTTTTTGGAGGATGGAGGCATCTATTTAATTGATTCACATATTTTAAACACTAAGAAAGACCAGACTTGGAGTTAATAAGACCATCTGGAAGGCAGACTTTGTCCTGGCAGTAGTTACGTACAAGTCTGAGTGACATACCGCTGTACACTTGCAATGCTCCTCAGAGACAAGAGGTAGCCCCCGGTCAGTTCCCAAGTTCTATTCCCAGGTCATATTTTACACAGACACAGGTCTCCCCCCTCCTCATTTCACTTCCAAATATCTTTGCCATCACCTGATTTTTTTTTTTATATTTATTCCACAAAAATGCAACTTTTCTTTTAAAAAAGAATTTGAAGTGCACACATTTGAATATATTTCATCAAAATATTAATTAAATGAAAATAGAAACATTAGAGTATTTCTTGTATTTTAAAAAAGTTGTTTCTAAGCTATTTAAAAATTTTAAAGTTAAAAGGCAAAATAGAAATTAAAAATCAAACAGTAAAATTATTGTTTTAAAATATATAATTATGTTTCATAATTTTGTTGTTGTTGTTGTTTTTGTTTTGTTTTTTGTTTTTTTTTTTTTTGCAGTACGCAGGCCTCTCACTGTTGCGGTCTCTCTTGTTGCGGAGCACAGGCTCCGGACGTGCAGGCTCAGCGGCCATGGCTCATGGGCCCAGCCGCTCCATGGCATGTGGGATCTTCCCGGACCAGGGCACAAATTCGTGTCCCCAGCATCGGCAGGTGGACTCTCAACCACTGTGCCACCAAAGAAGCCCTCCATAAACAATTTTTTTAACATCTTTATTGGAGTATAATTGTTTTACAATGGTGTGTTAGTTTCTGCTTTATAACAAAGTGAATCAGCTATACATATACACATATCCCCATATCTCCTCCCTTTTGCGTCTCCCTCTCACCCTCCCTATCCCACCGCTCTAGCTGGTCACAAATCAGGAAGCTGATCTCCCTGCACTATGTGGCTGCTTCCCACTAGCTATCTATTTTACATTTGGTTGTGTATATATGTCCATGACACTCCCTCACTTCGTCCCAACTTACACTTCCCCCCTCCCCCTGTCCTTAAGTGCATTCTCTACGTCTGCGTCTTGATTCCTGTCTTGCCCTTAAGTTCTTCAGAACTTTTTTTTTTTTAGTTTCCATATATATGTGTTAGCGTACGTATTTGTCTTTCTCTTTCTGACTTACTTCACTCTGTATTACAGACACTAGGTCCATCCACCTCACTAGAGGTAACTCAATTTCATTTTTTTATGGCTGAGAAATATTCCATTGTATATATGTGCCACATCTTCTTTATCCATTCATCTGTCAATGGACACTTAGTTGCTTCCATGTCCTGGCTATTACAAATAGAGCTGCACTGAACACTGTGATACGTGACTCTTTTTGAATTATAGTTTTCTCATGGTATATGTCCAGTAGTAGAATTGCTGGGTCGTATGGTAGTTCTATTTTTAGTTTTTTAAGAACCCTCCATACTGTTCTCCATAGTGGCTCTATCAATTTACATTCCCACCAACAGTGCAAGAGGGTTTCCTTTTCTCCACACCCCCTCCATCATTTATTGCTTGTAGATTTTTTGATGATGGCCATTCTGACCGGTGTGAGGTGATAGCTGATTGTAGTTTTGATTTGCATTGCCTAATGATTAGTGATGTTGAGCATCCTTTCATGAGTTCGTTGGTAATCTGTATATCTTCTTTGGAGAAATGTCTATTTAGGTCTTCTGCCCATTTTTGGATTGGGTTGTTTGTTTTTTTGATATTGAGCTGCATGAGCTGTTTGTAAATTTTAGAGATTAATCTTTTGTCAGTTGCTTCAGTTGCAAATATTTTCTCCAATTCTGAGGGTTGTCTTTTCACCTTGTTTATGTTTTCCTCTACTAGGCAAAAGCTTTTAAGCTTCCATTTGTTTATTTTTGTATTTATTTCCATTTCTCTAGGAGGTGGGTCAAAAAGGATCTTGTTGCAATTTATGTCATAGAGTGTGTCTGCCTATGTTTTCCTCTAAGAATTTTATAGTGTCTGGCCTTACATTTAGGTCATTAATCGATTTTGAGTTTATTTTTGTGTATGGTGTTAGGGAGTGTTCTAATTTCATTCTTTTACATGTAGCTGTCCAGTTTTCCCAGTACCACTTATTGAAGAGGTTGTCTTTTCTCTATTGTATATTCTTGCCTCCTTTACCAAAAATAAGGTGACCATATGTGCGGGGGTTTATTTCTGGGCTTTCTTTCCTGTTCCATTGATCTATGTTTATGTATTTGTGCCAGTACCATACTGTATTAATTACTGTAGCTTTGTAGTAGAGTCTGAAGTCAGGGAGCCTGATTCTTCCAGCTTCATTTTTCTTTCTCAAGATTGTCTTGGTTATTCAGGGTCTTTTGTATTTCCATACAAATTGTGAAATTTTTTGTCCTAGTTCTGTGAAAAATGCAATTGGTAGTTTGATAGGGATTAAATTGAACCTGTAGATTGCTTTGGGTAGTATAGTTATTTTCACAATGTTGATCTTTCCAATCCAAGAACATGGTATATCTCTCCATCTCTTTGTATTATCTTTAATTTCTTTCATCAGTGTCTTATAGTTTTCTGCATACAGGTCTTTTGTCTCCCTAGGTAGGTTTATTCCTAGGTATTTTATTCTTTTTGTTGCAATGGTAAATGGGAGTGTTTCCTTAATTTCTCTTTCAGATTTTTCATCATTAGCATATAGGAATGCAGGAGATTTCTGTGCATTACTTTTGTATCTGCTACTTTACCAAATTTGTTGATTAGCTCTAGGAGTTTTCTGGTAGCATCTTTAGGATTTCCTATGTATAGTATCATGTCATCTGCAAACAGTGACAGCATTACTTCTTCTTTTCTGATTTGTATTCCTTTTATTTCTTTTTCTTCCCTGATTGCTGTGGCTAAAACTTCCAAAATTATGTTGAATACTAGTGGTCCTGTTCCTGGTCTTAGAGGAAATGGTTTCAGTTTTTTACCATTGAGGACGGTTTTGGCTGTGGGTTTGTCATATATGGCCTTTATTATGTTGAGGTAAGTTCCCTCTATGACTACTTTCTGCAGGTTTTTTTATCATAAATGGTTGTGAAATTTTGTCAAATTGTTTTCTGAATCTATTGAGATGATCATATGGTTTTTCTCCTTCAAGTTGTAAATATGGTGTATCACATTGATTGATTTGTGTATATTGAAAAATCCTTGCATTCCTGGGATAAACCGCACTTGATCAACGTGTATGATCCTTTTAATGTGCTGTTGGAATCTGTTTGCTAGTATTTTGTTGAGGAGTTTGCATCTATGTTCATCAGTGATATTGGCCTGTAGTTTTCTTTCTTTGTGACATCTTTGTCTGGTGTTGGTATCAGAGTGATTGTGGCCTCATAGAATGAGTTTGGGAGTGTTCCTCACTCTTTTATTTTGGAAGAGTTTGAGAAGGATAGGTGTTATCTCTTCTCTAAATTTTTGATAGAATTCACCTGTGAAGCTATATGGTCCTGGGATTTTGTTTGTTGGAAGATTTTTGATCATAGTTTCAATTTCAGTGCTTGTGATTCGTCCATTTATATTTTCTATTTTTTCCTGGTTCAATCTCGGAAGGTTGTGCTTTCCTAAGAATTTGTCCGTTTCCAGGTTGTCCAATTTATTGGCATATAGTTGCTTGTAGTAATCTCTCATGATCCTTTGTATTGCTGCAGTGTCAGTTGTTACTTCTCCTTTTCCATTACTGATTCTATTGATTTGAATCTTCTCCCTTGTTTTCTTGATGAGTCTGGCTAATGATTTATTAATTTTGTTTATCTTCTTCAAGAATCAGCTTTTAATTTTATTGATCTTTGCTATTGTTTCCTTCATTTCCTTTTCATTTATTTCTGATCTTATCTTTATGATTTCTTTCCTTCTGCTAACTTTGGGAGGTTTTTGTTCTTCATTCTCTAATTGCTTTAGGTGTAAGGTTATGTTGTTTTGAGATGTTTCTTGTTTCTTGAGGTAAGATTTTATTGCTAAAAAGTTCCCTCTTAGAATAGCTCTTGCTGCATCCCATAGGGTTTGGGTAGTCATGTTTTCTTTGTCATTTGTTTCTAGGTGTTCTTTGATTTCCTCTTTGATGTTTTCAGTGATCTTTTGGTTATTTAGTAGTGTATTGTTTAACCTCCATGTGTTTGTATTTTTTCCAGCTTTTTTTCATAATTGATATCTAGTCTCAGAGCACTGCTGTAGGAAAATATACTTGATATGATTTCAATTTTCTTAAATTTACCAAGTCTTTCTTTGTGACTCAAGTTATGATCTATCCTGGAGAATAACACTTGAGGAGGAAGTGCATTTTGTTGTTTTTGGATGGAATGCCCTATAAATATAAATTAAGTCCATGTTGTTTAATGTATCATTTAAAGCTTGTGTTTACTTATTTATTTTCATTTTGGATGATCTTTCCAGTAGTGAAAGTGGGGTGTTGAAGTCCCCTACTAGGATTGTATTATTGTTGATTTCCCATTTTATGGCTGGTAGTATTTGTCTTATGTATTGAGGTGCTCCTATTTTGGGTGCATCAATATTTAAAATTGTTATATCTTATTCTTGGATTGATCCCTTGATCATTAGGAAAAGAGATCATTGATCTATTTTGTCTGATATAAGAATTGCTACTCCAGCTATCTTTTGATTTCCATTTGCATGGAATATCTTTTCCCATCCTCTCACTTTCAGTCTGTATGTGTCCCTAGGTCTGAAGTGACTCTCTTGTAGACAGCATATATATGGATCTTGTTCTTTATCCATTCAGCCAGCCTCTGTCTTTTGTTTGGAACATTCAATCCATTTCCATTTAAGGTAATTATCAATATGTATGTTCCTATTGCCATTTTCTTAATTGTTTTGGGTTTGTTATTGTAGCTCTTTTCCTTCTCTTGTGTTTCCTGCCTAGATAAGTTCCTTTAGCATTTGTTGTAAAGCTGGTTTGGTGGTGCTGAATTCTCTTAGCTTTTGCTTGTCTGTAAAGGTTTTAATTTCTCTGTCGAATCTGAATGAGATCCTTGCTGGACAGAATAATCTTGCTTCTAGATGTTTCCCTTTCATCATTTAAGTATGTCCTGCCACTCCCTTCTGGCTTGCAGAGTTTCTGCTGAAAGATCAGCTGTTAACCTTATGGGGATTCTCTTGTATATTTTTTGTTGTTTTTCCCTTGCTGCTTTAGTATTTTTTCTTTCTATTTAATTTTTGACAGTTTGATTAATAGTTTGATAGTTTGATTAATTGATTAATATGTGTCTTGGCATGTTTCTCCTTGGATATATTATGTATGGGACTTTGTGCTTCCTGGACTTGATTGACTATTTCCTTTCCCGTATTAGGGAAGTTTTCAACTATAATCTCTTCCAATATTTTCTCAGACCCTTTCTTTTTCTCTTCTGCTTCTGGGAACTGTATAATTTGAATGTTGGTGCGTTTAATCTTGTCCCCAAGGTCTTTGAGACTGTCCTCAATTCTTTTTAGCTTTTTTCTTTTCTGCTCTGCAATAGTTATTTCCACTATTTTATCTTCCAGGTCACTTATCTGTTCTTCTGCCTCAGTTGTTCTGCAATTGATTACTTCTAGTGAATTTTAAATTTCACTTATTGTATTGTTCATCATTGTTTTTTTGCCTTTTAGTTCTTCTAGTTCCTTGTTAAACATTTCTTGTATTTTGTCCATTCTATTTCCAAGATTTTGGGTCATCTTTACTATCATTACTCTGAATTATTTTTCATGTAGACTGCCTATTTCTTCTTCATTTGTTTGGTCTGTTGGGTTTTTACCTTGCTCTTTCACCTGCTGTGTGTTTCTCTGTCTTCTCATTTTGCTTAACTTACTGTGTTTGGGGTCTCCTTTTTGCAGGCTGCAGGTTCATATTTCCCATTGTTTTTGGTATCTGCCTCCAGTGGCTACAGTTGTTTCAGTAGGTTGTGTAGGCTTCCTGGTGGAGGGGATTGGTGCCTGTGTTCTGGTAGATGTGGCTGGATCTTGTCTTTCTGGTGGGCAGGACCACCTCTGGTAGTGTGTTTTGGGGTGTCTGTGACCTTATTTTGATTTTAGGCAGCCTCTTTGCTAATGGGTGGGGGTGTGTTCCTGTCTTGCTAGTTGTTTCACATAGGGTGCCCAGCACTGTAGTTTGCTGGTTGTTGAGTGGAGCTGGGTCTTAGCATTGAGCTAAGCTTTCACCATTTGATATTACATGGAGCCCGGAGATCTCTGGTGGACCAAAGTCTTGAACTTGGATCTCCCACCACAGAGGCACAGGCTTGACACCAAGACCGTCTCAGCCACATGGCTCAGAAGAAAAGGGAGAAAAAAGAAAGAAAGAAAAAAAAAAGTAAAATAAAATAAAGTTATTAAAATAATAAATTAAAAAAATATTAAATATAAAAAATTAAAAAGTAATAAAAAATTGAAAAAGAAAGAAAAAGAACAGAGAGCAACCAAACCAGAAAACAAAGCCAGAAATGATAACACATGCTGCAAAAAAAAAAAAAAAAAAAAAGGACAGACAGAACCCTAGGATAAATTGCTAAAGCAAAGCTATATAGACAAAATCACACAAAGAAGCATCCCCATACACACTCACAAAAAGAGAAAAAGGAAAACAAAAAATCTATATATATATATAAAAAGGGAAGAGAGCAACCAAATCAATAAACAAATCTACCAATGATAATAAACTCTAAATACTAGAGTTAGATAAACATAAAACCAGAAACAAATTAGTTGCAGAAAGCACACCCCTAGTCTACAATTTCTTCCAAAATCCACCACCTCAGTTTTGGGATTATTCATTGTCTATTCAGGTATTCCACAGATGCAGGATACATCAAGTTGATTGTGGAGATTTAATCCACTTCTCCTGAGGCTGCTGGGAAATATTTCCCTTTCTCTTTTTTGTTTGCACAGCTCCTGGGCTTCAGCTTTGGATTTGGTCCCTCCTCTGCATGTAGGTCACCTGAGGGCATCCGTTCCCACTCAGACAGGAAAGGGTTAAAGGAGCAGCTGATTTGGGGGCTCTGGCTCACTCAGGACAGGGGTAGGGAGAGGTACAGAGTGCGGGGCGAGCCTGCAACGGCAGAGGCCAGCGTGATGTTGCAACAGCCTGAGGCTGTGTGTTCTCCCAGGGAAGCTGTCCCTGGATCTGGGGACCCTGGCAGTGGCAGGTTGCTCAGGCTCCTGGGAAGGGAGGTGTGGATAGTGACCTGTGCTTGCGCACAGGCTTCTTCTTGGCTGCAGTAGCAGCCTTAGCGTTTCATGCCTGTCTCTGGTGTCTACGCTGATAGCCACGGCTTGCGCCTGTCTCTCGAGCTTGTTTAGGCAGTGCTCTGAGTCCCATCTCCTCACGTACCCCGAAACAATGGTCTCTTGCCTCTTAGGCAGTTCCAGACTTTTTCCCGGACTCCCTCCCAGCTAGCTGTAGTGCACTAGCCCTCTTCAGGCTGTGTTCACACAGCCAACCCCAGTCCTCTCCCTGGGATCTGACCTCTGAAGCTGGAGCCTCAGCTGCCAGCCCCAACCAGCCCTGGCGGGTGAGCAGACAAACCTCTCAGTCTGGTGAGTGCTTGTTGGCACTGATCTTCTGTGTAGGAATCTCTCTGCTTTGCCCTCTGCAACCCTTTTGCTGTGCTCTCCTCCGTGGCTCCGAAGCTTCTCCCCTGCCATCCCCTGTCTCCGCCAGTGAAAGGTCTTCTTAGTGTGTGGAAACTTTTCCTCCTTCACAGCTCCCTCCCAGAGATGCAGGTCCTGTCCCTATTTTTTTGTCTCTGTTTTTTTCTTTTGCCCCACCCAGGTACCTGCAGAGTTTCTTGCCTTTTGGGAAGTCTGAGGTCTTCTGCCAGCTTTCAGTAGGTGTTCTGTAAGAGTTGTTCCGCATGTAGATGTATTTCTGATGTATTTGTGGAGAGGAAGATGATCTCCACATCTGATTCTTCTCCCATCTTGAAGGACTCCCCATCACTTGATTTTTTGATTCCCAACTAAAGACCCTGGTGTCAGGATTCCACACCCTACCTTACCTGAGCACGTAGTTATGGAGCTGGTTCACCATTGTCTCTGAAAATACTCTCTATTGTTTCATAAAGATTCTCATTCTTAGTTATTTATAAATTTATATACAGAACTAAATGATGATTAATGACAAATATCATTTGGGTTTATGGTTCCTTATATTTTTTCCTTTTCTTTAGGAATTCTCAACTTAATGGAAAGTAGTCTTATTAAAGTTTTGTATATTTGTAAGTTTATAAGAGTTTAGAGGTATAGAATGGAGTGGGGAGGGGGATCATTTTCTCATGGTCATCTCTAGTTGGTGAACCAAATTAGCTCAGTGTACCTATCTATCACCCTCACATTGTTCCTAGTCTGTTTCACATTGTTCTCGGTATGGAATTTTTTTCTTTTCCTTCATTTTCATAAAACTGAAAAAAACAAAACCAACAATCATAAAAGCAGCATTCACAGAACACATTGGTGTGTGTAGAAACTTCATTAAAGGTTTGGAGGAAATGGACAGATTGACATAACAGAAAGACAAACAACTAGAATTTTAATGCCAGTTCTCTTATTCCTAAAAGTACCTTTCTGTTCCATAGCTCAAGTTTCAGTTGTCTCTGTGTTACCCCACCCTTCTCCTTCCGTTCTGCATCTTTTTTTTCTTACTATCCCACAAGTTCATGTTCTTTTCCAGACAGAGCAGTTTACCTATTATGTTTGAGCCTTAGATCCTAAAGACCAAATCCTCAGCTTCTCATTTTCTATTTTCAAGAAGGTGATAAAAGTATATTTCTAAAAAGATACAATTTCTTACTTAACAGCTGAGAGCAGCTGTTAAGAATGTGTGAATATATATTGCCCTCTACAGAATGATAAAGCATAAAATTGTGAAGAAAACCTGAAGCTAAGCTTTGTCAACATTAATCTCAGGAAGAGGAACTGGTCACTGTTCAGATTGGACGGGAACATGTACTTAAAAGGCAGAAGTAAGAATTGGTGATTAAAAAAGAAATCAAAACATGACATCACAAAGATATTTCCTTCAATTTCTTAATAAATGTTACTATGTGAACCGATATATACCCTAAGATACATATAATTTCGTATCTAACACCTGACTATTCTGTAGAAGTTTTTTCTCACCCTAGACAAACCCAGACTTGAAATCTGAACTTGGTAACTTTCTTTGAAACAATGCTTCTTCAGTTAGAGCTCTCACTTTTAGCTCATGTCATAAATTGCTGGGCTTTGCTCCAAAGTGCCCTTGCAATGAGAAGGAAGACACTTGGACCTCAGAGGATCTGAACTTGCTATAGAACTAATCAGAAAGTGCTGTAGCCTCCCTGATATTGGCAGACGTGAATGTCCAGTGAGCTCCAATGTGGTGGCTGGGGCTCAGCTACAGTGGTATTACATGAATGACAGTGTTCAGCCTCAGGCAGATGGCAGTGTAGATCTATTTAGAGAAAGGACAAAACTAGTAAACTGTCCCTCTGAAAGAGGAGCCTGGAAACAGTTAAAGCGAGAGCACTTCAGTTTGTGTGCTAGGTTTAGGGAAAGGTTTCTATACTAAAAGTTGGAGAATCAAAATCAGGGAAAGGGCAACAGAAGCCCAGCAAAGTAGATGTTAAGTGAAGGCTGTGATTCAAGAGCTACAGATGCCCTGAGTCTAGTCCCTGTGCACATTGCACATGGCTCATCCCCTACCCAGTCTACAGTGTTGGGACTGAAGGGCTTACAAGTGAAGTGCTTAGGGACCACATGTAAGCAGAGCTGGGGAAGGCAAGAGGTGATAGTGCCCTGAACTTATTCAAGACACAGTCTTCGTTGGTTGGTGGTGGTTGTTGTTTCCCATTAACCTAGAGTTCTGTGTTGCCTGGCTTCCTCTCAGCAATATGATTACATTAATCATGCACACTCATATCTTGCCTGTAGAAGCTCACCCCACTTATATTTATATTTCATTAACCTGTTCTGTAGTTTCTCTGTTTCTTAATTTGCAGACTCTTTTCCAAATTCCTATAATTTGACTCATGCTATTCAGTTTGCCTGGAATAACATTATTCTCTTCCTCTGCCTCCTTTTTTTTTTTCTTTTTTTTTGAAGAATTCTAACCATTCTCCAAAGCTCAGCTCAGTGTTACCCCTTCCTTGCTGGAAGCTAGATCAGAGCCTCTCAGATTGGGGATCTGTTCCTCTTTTGCTTCTGTGATCACCATAACATATCAGCACACTCTTAGCACTTAACATATTATATTAAAATTATTCTGATTACCTTCTTGTCTCCTCCAGTGATGGAAACTGTTCATTTTGATACCCTCAGCCCCCAACACAGTGCATCAGACATATCTTGTGTTCAGTTAATAGTTGCTAAATCAAATAAACTACACGGTTATAAAGAAATGTTTTGTTAGGAAATTGGCAAATGACCCTTTGAATGTCTGTACACACAATTCTTTAAAAATAATAATTCTATTTGGTTTTTATAAAAATGATCTTTTTATAGTGAAAATATTTTAAATAATAAAAAAATAAACAGAAAAAAGTATGAAAAGTAAATATATATATATATATATTAGCACACATTTCATTAACCAGAAAGAAACTAAGGTTAATATTAAGGGAAAGAGCTTCCCTGGTGGTGCAGTGGTTGAGAGTCCACCTGCCGATGCAGGGGACACGGGTTTGTACCCCGGTCCGGGAAGATCCCACATGCTGTAGAGCGGCTGGGCCCGTGAGCCATTGCCTCTGAGCCTGCGTGTCCGGAGCCTGTTGCTCCACAATGGGAGAGGCCACAACAGTGAGAGGCCCGCTTATCGCAAGAAACAAAAAATAGGGGAAAGTTATATTGACATCTCTCTGTGCCTATATCCAGAAAGATGACAATCATTGTATAAATATTGGACATGATATTTTGATTATAATTTTTAAATTTAATTTTATTTGAATTTATCAAAAGACAAGAAAGTGAAATGAAACTAAAGTATTGGATTTTAGATAAACATTTCTTCATCATGGGAAATAGTCACCTCTAATAAAACTTCCCTCTAAGGTGAAGACAAAAACATTAGGTGGAATATTAAGAGTTTAGAATCATTGTGCTTTTTTTTTATTATGGATTTCAATTTTATATAATATAGACTCCCTGCTATGACAGAAAAGGAAAATGATACTCTCACGTCTCCCTACTTTTTCTCCCACCACCTCTGCATTAATGTTAGTCATATTTTAATTTTTATTTTGTCAGGCACTGTCCTATTTTTATATATTTGAAATTAAACAGCCTAACTAAGAAGTGTATTAGTGTCAATTATTCCATAATAGTTTATTTATTTTTTTTAACACATGATCTTTCAATCTGGAGGTTCAGATGTTTCTTTATTTCAGAGAAAAATATTTTCCAGCATATTTCTGAATATTTCTTATTCCATTTGATGGCTTTTCAATCCTAAGATCTCAATTATTCTTTTTTTTTTATTCAAACAGAAAGTCACAAAAATTATAATCATCCTCATCAGTTCACTCAGTCCCATGTAATTAATTTTTTTCATCTTGTTCTTTTGTTAGCACTTTTATGAATTCATCGGTTTTCCATTAGAGTTCTGAAAATGCTTATTCATTCAGTTTAGCAGCAGAGTCAGTTACAAGAAACCTGTGCTTGTCAGAGTCTTTTCCATGAATTCCTTGAAGATGAAACCCTTTTATAGGAACATTTTTGCAAAACCATCAGAGTACACCCAGAACTGTCTGTAAATGACAAAAGACTTAAAAATGACCACAGTTAGGGCTTCCCTGGTGGTGCAGTGGTTGAGAGTCCGCCTGCTGATGCAGGGGACACGGGTTCTTGCCCTGGTCTGGGAAGATCCAACATGTTGTGGAGCAGCTAGGCCCATGAGCCATGGTCACTGAGTCTGCACGTCCGGAGCCTGTGCTCCACAACAGGAGAGGCCACAACAGTGAGAGGCCTGCATACCACAAAAAGAAAAAAAAAAATGACCACAGTTAAAGATTTGATGAAAGTTCATAAAAATGCATTTGACAAGGAAATTTAGTTATTTCTGAGATATACATTTAAAAATAATAACTAGAATTATGATTCATAACATTATACCAGAACATATAAGATTTTTAGGAATTTCATGTAATGTCTGAATCATTTATATTAACATATTTCCATACAAAGAACCCAAGAAAGTTAAGTATTAGTTGTTTTTTGTTTCCTTTTTTTTAATTTTTGAATTTTATTTTATTCATTTTTTTATACAGCAGGTTCTTATTAGTCATCAATTTTATACACATGAGTGTATACATGTCAATACCAATCGCCCAATTCATCACACCATCATCCGCACCCCCACCCCCCGTGGCTTTCCCCCCTTGGTGTCCATATGTTTGTTCTCTACATCTGTGTCTCAACTTCTTCCCTGCAAACAGGTTCATCTGTACCATTTTTCTAGGTTCCACATACATGTGTTAATATATGGTATTTGTTTTTCTCTTTCTGACTTACTTCACTCTGTATGGCAGTCTCTAGAGCCATCCATGTCTCAACAAATGATCCAATTTCGTTCCTTGTTATGGCTGAGTAATATTCCATTGTATATATGTACCACAACTTCTTTATCCATTTGTCTGTTGATGGGCATTTAGCTTGCTTCCATGAGCTGGCTATTGTAAATAGTGCTGCAATGAACATTGGGGTGCATGTGTCTTTTTGAATTATTATTATCTCTGGGTATATGCCCAGTAGTGGGATTGCTGAATCATATGGTAATTTTATTTTTAGTTTCTTTAGGAACCTCCATACTGTTTTCCATAGTGGCTGTATCTATTTAACTTCCCACCAACAGTGCAAGAGGGTTCCCTTTTCTCCACACCCTCTCCAGCATTTGTTGTTTGTAGATTTTCTGATGATGCCCATTCTAACTGGTGTGAGGAGATACCTCATTGTAGTTTTGACTTGCATTTCTCTAATAATTAGTGATGTTGAGCAGCTTTTCATGTGCTTCTTGGCCATCTGTATGTCTTCTTCGGAAAAATGTCTATATAGGTCTTCTGCTCATTTATGGATTGGGTTGTTTCTTTAATACTGAGCTGCATGAGCTGTTTATATATTTTGGAGATTACTCCTTTGTCCGTTGATTCATTTGTAAATATTTTCTCCCATTCTGAGGGTTTTCTTTTCATCTTGTTTATACTTTCCTTTGCTGTGCAAGAGCTTTTAAGTTTCATTAAGTCCTGTTTGTTTATTTTTGTTTTAATTTCCATTTTTCTAGAGGTGGGTCAAAAAAGATCTTGCTGTGATTTATGTCAAAGTGTGTTCTTCCTATGTTTTCCTCTAAGAGATTTATAGTGTCCGGTCTTACATTTAGGTCTCGAATCCATTTTGAGTTTATTTTTGTGTATTGTCTTAGGGAGTGTTCTAATTTCATTCTTTTATATGTAGCTGTCCAGTTTTCCCAGGACCACTTATTGAAGAGACTGTCTTTTCTCCATTGTATATTCTTGCCTCCTTTGTCATACATTAGTTGAGCACAGGTGTGTGGGTTTATCTCTGGGCTTTCTATCTTCTTCCATTGACCCATGTTTCTGTTTTTGTGCCAGTATCATATTGTCTTGATTACTGTAGCTTTGTAGTATAGTCTGAAGTCAGGGAGTCTGATTCCTCCTGCTCCATTATTTTTTCCCTCAAGATTGCTTTGGCTATTTGGGGTTGTTTTTGTCTACATATAAATTTTAAGATTTTTTTATACTAGGTCAGTAAAACATGCCATTGGTAATTTGATAGGGATTGCATTGAATCTGTAGATTGCTTTGCGTAGTATAGTCATTTTCACAATATTGATTCTTCCAATCCAAGAACATGGTATATCTCTCCATCTGTTGGTATGGTATCATCTTTAATTTCTTTCATCAGTGTCTTATAATTTTCTGCATACAGGTCTTTTGTCTCCCTAGGTAGGTTTATTCCTAGGTATTTTACTTTATTTGTTGCAATGGTAAGTGGGAGTGTTTCCTTAATTTCTCTTGCAGATTTTCACCGTTAGTGTATAGGAATGCAAGAGATTTCTGTGCATTAATTTTTTATCCTGCAACTCTACCAAATTCATTGATTAACTCTAGCAGTTTTCTGGTGGTGTCTTTAGGATTCTCTCTGTATAGTATCATGTCATCTGCAAACAGTGACAGTTTTACTTCGTCTTTTCCAATTTGTATTCCTTTTATTTCTTTTTCTTCTCTGATTGCCATGGCTAGGACTTCCAACACTATTTTGAATAATAGTGGTGAGAGTGGACATCCTTGTCTTGTTCCTGATCTTAGAAAAAATGATTTCAGTTTTTCACCATTGAGAATGATGTTTGCTGTGGGTTTGTCATGTATGGCCTTTATTATGTTGAGGTAGGTTCCCTCTATGCCCACTTTCTGGAGAGTTTTAATCATAAATGGGTGTTGAATTTTCTTAAAAGTTTTTTCTGCATCTATTGAGATGATCATATAGTTTTTATTCATCAATTTGTTAATATGGTGTATCAGATTGATTGATTTGCCTATATTGAGGAATCCTTGCATCCCTGGGATAAATCCCTCTTGATGATGGTGTATGATCCTTCTAATGTGTTATTGGATTCTGTTTGCTAGTATTTTGTTGAGGATTTTTGCATCTATATTCATCAGTGATATTGGTCTGTAATTTTCTTTTTTTTTAGTATCTGTCTGGTTTTGGTATCAGGGTGATGGTGATATCATAGAATGAGTTTGGGAGTGTTCCTTCCTCTGCAATTTTTTGGAAGAGTTTAAGAAGGAGGGGTGTTAGCTCTTCTCTAAATGTTTGATAGAATTCACCTGTGAAACCATCTGTCCTGGACTTTTGTCTGTTGGAAGATTTTTAATCACAGTTTCAATTTCATTACTTGTGATTGGTCTGTTCATATTTTCTGTTTCTTCCTTGTTCCGTCTTGGAAGGTTATACCATTCTAAGAATTTATCCATTTCTTCCGGGTTGTCCATTTTATTGGCATAGAGTTGCTTGTAGTAGTCTCTTAGGATGCTTTGTATTTCTGCGGTGACTGTTGTAACTTCTTTTTCATTTCTAATTTTATTGATTTGAGTCCTCTCCCTCTTTTTCTTGATGAGTCTGGCTAGTGGTTTATCAATTTTCTTTATCTTCTCAAAGAACCAGATTTCAGTTTTATTGATCTTTGCTATTGTTTTCTTTGTTTCTATTTCATTTATTTCTGCTCTGATCTTTATGATTTCTTTCCTTCTACTAACATTGTGTTTTGTTTGTTCTTTCTCTAGATCCTATAGGTGTAAGTTTAGATTGTTTATTTGAGATTTTTCTTGTTTTTTGATGTAAGCTTGTATAGCTATAAACTTCCCTCTTAAAACTGCTTTTGCTGCATCCCATCGGTTTTGGATCATCGTGTTTTCATTGTCATTTGTCTCTAGGTATTTTTTGATTTCCTCTGTGATTTCTTCAGTGATCTCTTGATTTTTCAGAAATGTATTGTTCAGCCTCCTTGTGTTTGTGTTTTTTACGTTTTTTTCCCTGTAATTTATTTCTAATCATAGTGTTGTGGTCAGAATAGATATTTGATATGATTTAAATTTTCTTAAATTTACTGAGGCTTGATTTGTGACCCAAGATGTGATCTTTCCTGGAGAATGTTCCATGTGCACTTGAGAAGAAAGTGTAATCTGCTGTTTTTGGATGGAATGTCCTATAAATATCAATGAAATCTATCTGGTCTATTGTGTCATTTAAAGGTTCTGTTTCCTTTTTTATTTTCATTTTCGATGATCTGTCCATTGGCGTAAATGAGGTGTTAAAGTCCCCCACTATTTTTGTGTTACTGTTGATTTCCTCTTTTATAGCTGTTAACAGTTGCCTTATTTATTGAGGTGTTCCTATGTTGGGTGCATATATATTTTTAATTTTTATATCTTCTTGTTCAATTGATCCCTTGATCATTATGTAGTGTCCTTCCTTGTCTCTTGTAACATTCTTTATTTTAAAGTCAATTTTATCTGATATGAGTATTGCTACTTCAGCTTTCTTTTGACTTCCATTTGCATGGAATATCTTTTTCTGTCCCTTCACTTTCAGTCTGTATGTGTCCCTAGGTCTGAAATGGGTCTCTTATAGACAGTATATATATGGGTCTTGTTTTTGTATCCATTCAGCAAGCCTCTGTCTTTTGGTTGAAACATTTAATCCATTCACGTTTAAGGTAATTATCAATATGTATGTTCCTATGACCATTTTCTTAATTGTTTGGGGTTTGTTTTTGTAGGTCCTTTTCTTCTCTTGTGTTTCCCACTTAGAGAAGTTCCTTTAGCATTTGTTGTAGAGCTGGTTTGGTGGTGCTGAATTCTCTTCGCTTTTGCTTGTCTGTAAAGCTTTTGATTTTTCCATCGAATCTGAATGAGATCCTTGCTGGGTAGAGTAATCTTGGTTGTAGGTTCTTCTCTTTCATCACTCTAAATATATCATGCCACTCCCTTCTGGCTTGTAGAGTGTCTGCTGAGAAAGCAGCTATTAACCTTTTGGGAGTTCCCTTGTATTTTATTTGTCATTTTTTCCCTTGCTGCTTTCAATAATTTTTCTGTGTCTTATTTTTTTGTCAATTTGGTTACTATGTGTCTCAGCGTGTTTCTCCTTGGGTTTATCCTGTATGGGACTCACTGCACCTCCTGGACCTGGGTGGCCATTTCCTTTCCCATGTTAGGGAAATTTTTGACTATAATCTCTTCAAATATTTTCTCAGGTTCTTTCTCTCTCTCTTCTCCTTCTGGGACACTTATAATGCAAATGTTGCTGTTTTTAATGTTGTCCCAGAGGTCTCTTAGGCTGTCTTCATTTCTTTTCATTCTTTTTTCTTTATTCTGTTCTTCAGCAGTGAATTCCTCCATTCTGTCTTCCTGGTCACTTATCTGTTCTTCTGACTCAGTTATTCTCCTATTGATTCCTTCTAGTGTAGTTTTCATTTCAGTTATTGTATTGTTCATCTCTGTTTGTTTGTTCTTTAATTCTTCTAGGTCTTTGTTAAACATATCTTGCATCTTCTCGATCTTTGTCTCCATTCTTTTTCTGAGGTCCTGGATCATCTTCACTATCATTATTCTGAATTCTTTTTCTGGAAGGTTGCTTATCTCTACTTCATTTAGTTGCTTTTCTGTGTTTTATCTTGTTCCTTCATCTGGTACATAGCTCTCTGCCTTTTCATCTTGTCTATCTCTCAATTATTCTTATTTGGATAATTTTTGTTGTTCCTAACTATTATCATCTCTTGAATTAATTTAGTCTCTCTTCCTTTCCCTCCACATTCATTCTGTTACAATGCATCTTGCCAGGAAATGTCTTTCTGAAAGAACACATCTGTATCTATAGAAGTACTGTGGTAACATCTGAGCATGATAGAGTCTGGGGTGGCGCTGGAGGAATTTATGAGATTTACAGGTAAAAGGGATGTATATTACTAGTCCATTAATTATCTTAGCTGGTTGTTGTCAGACAGTGGACCCAGGTGAGAATTCCAATGTGAACTTGATTGTGTTACTTTTGTCTTGTGGAGACCTCATTTCCTTATTTGTAAATTGGAGTTCATAGCAAACGCTTTATTGTGCTATTATCAGCCAAATTAAGATAGTGTGATGTGGCTGACACTTCGTAGGTCTTCAATGTATATTAAAGCAAAACTCTAAACCAACTTAAATTTGAATAGTTAAACAGTACCAGCCAGTAATTTGATTTTTCTAGAAGCAAATTTGTGTGTTACACTTAAGGATCAATTCAGTGAAAAGTGACAAAAACTGGGTGGCATGCGTAGTTAATTTTGGAGTGAGCTAAGTGACTGACTTAATAATGTAATTAGCAGGAGCTAGATAATTAAAGAGGGGTGAAGAAGAGTTCCTGAAAAGGTCCAAATTTGTCCCAGACATTAGCATCAATAAGAAAATGGATGTGAAAGTGTTCCATAAAATGTGAAGTTCAATAGAAATATTTGCATTTTTTTTCTTATTTTGAGAGATGTCATGATTCTAGAAGAACAAAAGGGCTTTGGAATTAGGCAGCCTGAAATTTGTATGTCACACTTGCCATTTAATAACTGTCATATTGAACATTTTAAACCTTATCTCTATCTCATTTCCTTTTAGGGAGAATTGGAAAGTTAATTCCAACTTTGCCAGACTGTTAGAATTAGCATGTGAAATAACTTCACATAGTTGCTTTCTGGTAGATTGCATTATTGATCTCAATTTCTTCTCTTTCTCTCTATGTTTGTTGCATGAATTTGCAGTTTATCCTTCTAGAGGTGGGTCTCCTCCCTTTGACTTGAGTATGGACTTCTACCCTGAATTGGCAGAAGATATGACACAAGTGGAGGCTGGAAATGTACTTGCATGATTCTACTTGCCCTCTTGTGCCTCTGCCATTACCATCAGAGGAGCTTCCTGTGATTTGCTGATGACCCTTCGAGCTGGCACCCAGAATGAAGACATATGTGGGAGACCAGAGCCTAACCCACAGTGAGGAATCAAACTTGGACCCATGGTTTGAAGCAGAGATCCCCACTTAAATTGGTTGATCCACTTGAGAGAAGGAATGCTCACTGAGTTCCAGTAAGATTGTTACACAGTGCTATAGTGAGGATAGATGACTGATTATCTGATGCATACCACGTGTTTTAAATAAGTGTATATGATAATTTATATGATTATTAGTGGCAATGGTATGACCATCTTTGAAGAGGAAGTTGAGCAAAGCAAGAGCATAAATAATTAAATAAAGAGGTTTTATTTTTGAGCAGATTACTCTTGTGGCATTTTTAAAGATCACAAAGGATGGGAGACACAGATATTCATGTTTCCCCGGTTCCCAGAAATAACTTTATACATTGTCTAAACTGAATCCCATAAGCATGGATTAGAATTAATAAAATGGATAACGAAATACAAATCAACAAGTATGATTGTTGTGTTGTAGCCAATCTGAAGTGCAGAGAAAGTGCTATTAGAAAATTCTGTAAATAATACAAACCTTGCTCTGGGTTTACACTTTTGATGAATAGGAGTAACCCATGCCAGGGAGCTCTGCATAGAGATCCCATGCTCACTATCAATCAGACCTGAGTTCAAATCTTATCTCTTCCCTTTCCTAGCTAGGTGGCTTGATCCAAAGAAATAGGCACTCTGTGTCTTATCTCAACTGTAACATCTTAATTAAATGTGTGAATTAAACAAGATTATAATGGTGCTTGACACATTGCTTATCTAAGGGTGAGCAGTAAAGCATTATCAACTGTGTAATTCAGAAGACTCCAGCTTAGCACCCCTTGGCAAAGGGTGAGGATAGAATGTCAACATTGACCATTCAGGTCCAGAGTCACAGCCATAATCTTCTGTAGCCAGCCCTTGTTTTCCTAACTGGGGTCTCCAGTGGGCTTCTTACATTAAGTCCATTTTCTTTCCACTTGAAGCCTCTAGTGTCACAATTTAAACCCAGCAGCTCCTCAGAGTATGCACAGTTTGGTGCCCTGTTGCCTTCTGCCTTGAAAATCCAAATGCATGTGGACACCACAGGTCCTGTCTCTGGAGTCAGTTTCTTTTCTACAGCTTTCTGCCCTCAAGCATTTCTTTGTTTTAGAGAAACTAGATTTTCAAAATGGATCCATACCCAGAGAGTTTACACATCTTCATAAAAAGTATCATGTACTAAATAATGAAATGTATGTGTGAATGCCAAAAACACTGTAAGCAAATTACATAGCAACCCACTCTGTAATGAATCGGAGTATTTTTCTTCCATTTAAATGCATTAAAAGAGCAATTTCCTGATCCTTCAAGGGTAAGTGAAAATTCTAACCATTTATTTTTATAATTGAGTCTGTCATTTGGTATGCACTTAAAAAAATACTGTACATGTTCTTTTGGCCACTTCTAAAAGGGGCATCATCCATTACCTAACCTGAATAATATGGGGGAGAACAACTGAAATGTACAGCTTGGAAAATGGAATTTAGACAAGATATATTAAGCATGGACAGAATTATGCACCAAGGTGCTGGTAAGCCTGAATACACTAAATGTTTTTTTTTCCCCCCCTTGGATACTATTCAACCCTATCTTTTTGGTTTTAGAATTAAATGAAAGTAGAAATATGCTAATGAAGCCTCTTAGTGCCAAAAACAATGGAATTGTATTGAGCCATTAAAAGAAAAATTGGTAAGACGTTACTGAGTATGAAGACATTACAGGTATATTCTTTGAATTTTATTCCAAACTTATTCTCCCTGGTGGCTATTAATAGCACCTCATAATTTGCTCATTATTTTTCTCAGAAAGAAAAATTTCCCCAAAGAGAGGCAGATCACCATTATTTGTATGGCTTCAGTACATTTCTAGCACTCCCTTTAATTGAGAATATTGCCAAAATCATACTTACTGGGAAATTAAAGAGTGCTTTGCATAAAAAAGGGTGTTCAAAAATGGTATTTTATGGTTCTTTTGAGGATACCATCTTCAAATGTTGAAATGAAAGGATAAACCTTTTCCCAGAACTCTTAAAACCAGTGATAATGGCATAACAACATGGCTCTTTCTTTTGCTATGGCTGATTTCCACTGGAGCGACTCTCCTCTGTCTGAGGTTCTAGGTTAATCTGAGCTCAGTTCTGTTGTCTCTGCTGCAAGTTCCAGATCAGACTTCTTCTAAGCTGCCTGTCTTATGTGCTGGGCAATCTTTGTAGGTCTATTTCCCACCCTGTATTTTCACTTCTGTGTGTCCCTCTTCTCCTTTCTCTCCCATGATACTGTTTGTCATTCTTTGTAAGCATGAAATCATACTAGAAGTTTAATGAACAGAAAATACTATAAAGCACGTAGAGCAAATGTTAAAATGTCTGGATTGTGAATGGATATTGACAGTGCAAACACAACCTCAGGTCACTTGCCTTATTTTCTTATCTTTAATCCAACTACCACCTCCCTTCTCAGGGCTTGGAAATACAGCCTTGTGGGGGTAAGCTTCTTTGCCTGAGCCTACACAGTTCCTGGATTCCTAGAACAATCTCTGTTGTAATGGTTTGGGGATCCTTCAGTATCCTAGTTGTGTACTTCTCAATGTTCATTCTTCTCCAGGGTTAGATTAGAGGGCATATGGGAAACAACTTACTCAGATTCACATCAGAAGAACATTCTTCTCTGCCCCTAAAACTTAGGACCTTTTCCCCAAATATATTTCTCCTTCTCCTATTTATAAATACCCCAAAAGGTAGCCCTCTACCCACCTGCACCAGAATCATCCAGGGGTGCTTTTAAAAATATTCAAATTCTTGGGCTCCTCTCTATAAATCTACTGAGCCAGAATTTTAGGAAGTGGGCCAGGGAATTGAAATAGTTAAAAACTCTCCAGGTGATTTCTATACACATTAGAATGTGTGGACTGCCACAATAAATGGCACCATTAGCCACTCAATTGTTCATGCCAGACTCTGACAGTCAATCCCGATGATTTTATGACTTTCACCCTCCCCACGTTTAATCAATAACCTAATCTACAAATTTAGCTCTTAGGGATGTCATGATTATAAAAGATACCGTCTGAGACAGTGATTTATAATCTGATTAGGTAGGACACTGAAGCATTAAATTAATTAATTCCTATGTGCAATTTTCACAAAACTTAAAGATAAATACTCCTTAGGGAATAAGATGCTGAGTCATTGAACAAGATGCTAAATCAAAGCATGAGTGAAGTCTAATCTACCAGATTCCCTCATCCCTGCCGGGTTCCTAGCTCCTCTTGTTTATCATTTCCCAATTACCTTTCCAAACCTCAAAATAGACACTGTAACCTTCCTTAATTCCTGTTTTTGGTCAAAAAGCACAGTGTATTTTACTTTAGTACCCTAAGGATCATTGTGTTAAATCATGTGTTCTGCTTCCACGTGATAGGAACTAATTTTCCAGAAACTTAAATAGCCCAGAGCATTTTATTTTTATTACAAAGTAAGACAGAGAATAGAAACTTGAGGCTGATTTTGCTTGTAACTGTGTCTTATATTGCCATTTGCTTGAATTGCTTCCTGGCAGAATCCTTTCATAATGACCATAGATACAGCTAATGCTTCTGAATGTATTTCTTGGTTTCTCTAGTGTCTGTTTTGTTACTTAAAATCTTAATTTAAGGCTTCCCTGGTGGTGCAGTGGTTGAGAATCTGCCTGCTAATGCAGGGGACATGGGTTCGAGCCCTGGTCTGGGAAGATCCCACATGCCGCGGAGCGGCTGGGCCCGTGAGCCACAACTGCTGAGCCTGAACGTCTGGAGCCTGTGCTCCGCAACGGGAGAGGCCGTGATAGTGGGAGGCCTGCGCACCGCAATGAAGAGTGGCCCCCACTTGCCACAACTAGAGAAAGCCCTCACACAGAAACGAAGACCCAACACAGCAAAAATAAATAAATTAATTAAAACTCCTACCCCCAACATCTTCTTAAAAAAAAAAAAAAGAAAACATTTAAAATCTTAATTTAATACCATGTTTTTGCTTATCTAAATGTCCAACATTTATTTATAACTTCTTAAAATTAGCACTTATCTTTTCCTGATTGCAATGATGACTAATGGATATATTTTGTAAAACAAAGGAAAGTATAAGGGCAAAAAGAAAATCAACTATAATTCTACAAAGCATGTATCACTACATAAAATAGGGCTTAAAGAGGAGTCTGTGAACCTCTAAGCATTTACTAAGCTCATAGCTCCCTTTTTAGGAAAAGTGGAAATAAATGTCTATTAAGCACATACTTTGTGCCAGGCAAGTGCTGAGAGCTAAGCACTTAGTAGTGAATGATTCAGATACAGATGCTCTAGATGCTCTCATGGAGAGTGCAGTTCTGAATTTTATTTTATTTTCTATTTTTTGTTTTGGCGGAAGTTGCTGTGGGCATTCCATTAAGTAAATGATATCCTATCCTAACCCAATTCACTGGTTCAGCAATCATTTACTGAGTACTATTTTAGTCATCATAAGTAATGCTAGCTGCTTTAAGGAAACAGCTTAAAATCTCAGTGGCTTAAAATAAGATGACCTCCTTTCTGGTTCATATTTCAATCTGATGGGGATTGGACTCCTCTCCAAGCAGTACACTGGGGATTCTTACAACTTCTATGTCACAAATGCCACCATTTTTAGCACAGACCTTCTTGGAAGAATGTGGATTATCACACGAGATTGTTACAAGGACCAGAGCTGAAGTGGCTTATATTGATACTACATACAGTCACATTCCTTTGGTCAGACTTAAGTCACATGCCTCCCAACCTAACTGCAAATGAGGGAGAGGCGAGTGAAAGGGGATTCTGTGAATACTTAGCTTTGTCTCTGCCACAGCTCACTAAATGTCCCTCTCAGTATTTTCCCACACATAGAACACTCCCTATTCCCATTTTTTCCCTAAGGAATACAACCACAAATCACATCTAGTCAAGGTCCCGTGTCACTGGATAATGTGCAGTCCATTCTGTCACATTTTTTTGGCCCTCCTTTTGGCTTGATGGTATAGAGAATAAAGAGATAAATGTTCTACTGCCCCAAACTTGTATACAAATGTGGAACAGGGACGGTCTAACAGCAGTAAACACAGGCAGAAGATAAGAATGGGGACACCCCACAGTCCCTGCACTGCAGTAATCTGCAATCCCAGTGAACAGATACTGAGGAGGCTTCCTGCCTTAGAGGTAATAAAAGGGGGAAAATGCCCTAATTAGTCAGAGGAAGAACTTATCTCTGAAAATAATTTTCAATAAGACATAGAAGTAAAATTTAAAAGACATCAAAAATATCAAGCATATGTGGGTTGTTGGAAAGGGGATATCATCCGTAAAATGTCTGGAACAATGTCTGTCATATAATTAACATTTATTTAACATAAGTTAACAGGATCAGTTGTATATTTTGGCTGCAGGTAATAAAAGATTAATTCAAACTGGCTTTAAAAATCAGGAAATTTATTATCTCATAAATGCTGAAATTCAGACACACTGCAGACTTCAAAGCTGGGTTACTTAATGGCCCTGCTTTCTTTTCTTATTTTTGCTCTGTTGCAGGGATCCTCATAAGGGGACTAGCCAGCTCCAATAGGGGCAGCACACTTTCTTGATCATGTATTGTGGGATAAAAGCAAAAGACTTTGCCTTAACTCTGGGATGAGTTTCTTCCCTTCAGCCTGAGTCTATCAACTTAGGTCACACTCTCATTCTGGACCAATAAAAATCCCCAGTATAGTATCACATGCTGATCGATTTGACCTTAGAATCCACCCCAAGAGCTGAAATGGGCTCCGCATCCTCTGAGTTACATGGGCCATATGAGGTTGAGTAGATACCTGGGTAAGACAGGAGTCGTGACCAGGCAGACAACCATGAGTGTCCATGTCACTTACTATGTGTCAAGTGTTGTGCCAATTGCTGCATATCTTAAGATATGTGTGCCACAAGTTAAAACAAAACAAAACAAACCTATCTACTCCTGGCTGAGGAAAGCTCAGGGTATTTGGGGAGTGCATGTAAAAGACACACAGTTTGGAGGAGGTAAGTCAGGAAGGGCACAGTAGAGGAACAGTGACCACAATGGGTTAGGCTGTGAAGGGGGATGGAGGGAATTCCAGAGGTAGCAGTTTATGGAAAATTCCAGAAAAAAGTAAGCATGGGGAAGACCGGAGAAAATGCAAGTGTCTTAGACCTGCACTGTCTGGTATGGTAGCTACTACCTGTATGTGGTTATTGAGCACTTGAAATGTGGCTAATGCCTCACGTTTGAATGATGACTTTTTGAATTGAGATATAATTGGCATATAACATTGTGAAAGTTTAAGGTGTAAAATGTGTTGATTTGATATATGTATATATTGCAATACGATTACCACTGCAGTGTTATCTAACACCTCTGTCACATCATATAATTACCATTTCTTTTTCGTAGTGGGAACAATTAGGATATATCTTTTGTCAGCTTTGGAGTTTATAATGCAGTGTTATTGTCTGTAATCATATGCTGTGCATTAGATCTCCGGGACTTATTTAACTACTAGTTGCAAATGTCTACCTTTAAACAATATCTCCGTAATTCCCCTACCCACCCCCCCCAAGCTCCTGGAAACCACCATTCTACTTTTTTGTTTTTACGAGTCTGGCTTTTTTAGATTCCATGTTTCAGTGAGATCATAAAGTATTTGTCTTTCTCTATGTGACTTATCTCATTTAGCATAATGCCCCCAAGGTCCATCCATGTTGTCACAAATGGCAGGATTTTCTTCTTTCTCATGGCTGAATGGTATTCCATTGTGTATATATATATATATATATATATATATATATATATATATACACACACATACATATACCACATCTTCTTTATCTGGAATTAAGAATGCCAGCTATTGGGTTAAATAGAGTATTTTATTAAAACTCACTTTACCTGTCTCTTTTTTACTTTTAAAGTGTGGCTTACATTATATTTCTATTGGGCAGTGCTGGCTTAGACAGACTGAAATGAAAAGTATGAGGAGGGATATGGAAAGAGGCGAGGTTGGGGCATTCAGCAGAGGCTGACTATAGTGGGTCTTGAATGGTATGCTGTGGCATTTAAATGTTATCATTTTATCATTGTGGAGTCACTGAAGTTCTGATGTGCATTTCAGCAAGTTCACTGCCTGCTTTTGGAGAAGGGAATAAAAGGGGGTAAAGCAACTGGCAGGGAGCCCAGAAGACAGTCGCAGTAATTCAGGCAAGTAGTGAAGATGCCTGAAAAAGCAGTAGGGATGATGAATGAACAGTATGTAAGGTGATAGAATCAGCAGAATTTCATGATTGATGAGATGCTTGGGCAGGGCTGAAGGAGAATGTAGTAGGACTCCTGGGTTTCTGGCTTAGGTACCTGGGCTTTTGTTTTCATTAATATAGGAAACACATAAGAGGGAGAAGGTTTAAAGTAAAAGTTTACAAAAAGGCCACGTGGTGGGAGAGGGAGAAAACAAAGAAACCAACCAAGCAAGCAACCAACAAAAAACATGACTGGTTGTAGGGATTGGAGAGAATTGTTTCTGCCATGCCCTCACCAATATAGCCTCTTTGGAGTATAGGATCAATGAGGCTATTCTTGATGTTTATTTTTTTAAATCCTTTTGTTTTGGGGTGTTACTCTTCTGAGTTATTTTCTTTCCTGGTGTTAGGCACAAAGCATGTTTTTATTCCCACTGTTTCTCTAAGTTCACTTATTCTCTAACTCTTATTAATGAGTAAAGAATCTAAGTGTCTGAGAGTATCTCAGTGTGTCTCATTAGTATTAGTGGGCAGGTAATTTGGGTTTTTGCTCATATCAGGAACTAAATCATCTCTGTGACTTTCAGCATTTTCACTGTGGTTTTGGCTTGTCACAGCAGAATGTTCAGCCTGTTTCAATTTTCTTTTCAGTTGCTAGGCTCAGAATGGAAGGAGCTTTGGAATCTAAATTGTTTTGTGGATTTTTCTTGCCATATATCCTACACTATATTATGCTCGACTCTACTATACAGCTACCTGTGTTTGAATATATAAATATGATTTTATTTTCCTGGAGAGATATTGAAAGACAGGAAGACTTTTATGTCCTTTTTGGTGTTTGGATTCATTGGCGAAACTGATGTGGCTGAAGCATCCTTCAGGAGACAGAATGCATATGGCTGACAGAGGCTGCTTTCGTGAGTTTGAGGAAGGGAAGTCTTTTGATTATAATGGCACATTTTCCTGAATCACTTTGATAAGGCTTTTGTTATATTTTAAACCAATATTTCACCAGAGCAGAGATGAAAAGCCTAATTTTTTCTTTCAGGATTTTGGATAGTGTCAGGTCAATAATATACACAAGTATATGTGGGATTTTCAGGGATAAACAGACAGTTTTATCGATGAGGGACCATTAATAAGCCCTCTTTCTGAGGCTAACCTAAGTCCAGCAAATTATTTTGTGGCCCTTTATTCTGAAATTAGTCTATTTTCTCCTTCAACACTCATATTAATAAACTCATAATAACCACGAGAGCTTCTGTGGGTTGAGCATCTACCATGTGTCAACCACTTTATATGTATGTTTCTCTGATTTGTAAAGCAACAGTACCAATTAGGCATTTTTATCCCCATTTTATTATTTTTATTGGACTTCAGAAACAAATAATTGGATTTGATAAAATCTCTAGTTCTTGATATACTCTCATTGTTGGTAAATGAAGTCTCCTTTGCTTATTTGTTTTGTATAATATTATAAATGCTCATGAACCTACCATCAAACAATGAAACTAGGACTTTGATGGCAACTGACATCTCCTGTGTAACATTTTTTCTTTCCTCTGGTTCCTCTCATCTGAGGGAACCTCTATGCTAAAACTAAAACTAAATCTATATCTAAATCTGCTTAACAAATGGTTAAGCAAATACAAATACATGTGCGTGCGTGTGCGCACCCTCCCTACAAATGAACTGAGACCCTTATCTCACACCATACACAAATATTAACTCAAAATGGACCATAGACCTAAACGTAAGAGCTAAAACTATAAACTTCCAGAAGAAAACATAGATAAAATCTTTGTGACTTTGGGTTAGGCAAAGGGTTCTTAGCTATGGCACCAAAAGCACAGCTGTAAAAGAAAAAAATCGGTACATTGGAATTCGCTAAAATAAAAAAAATGCTGTAATTAAATAAAAATCATTTCAAAAAGGGAAAGACAAATGTAAAATGTTTTCAAATAAAAAATGTAATAAAAGACTTGTATCCAGAATACAAGAACTCTTTAAAGTCAATAATAGGCAAACAAACAATTCAATTAAAATTTGATCAAAAGACTTGAAAAGACATTTCAGGAAAGTAGATACACAAAAGACTAATAAACATATGGTAAATATGATCAAAAGCAGTAGTTATTAGAGAAATGAGAATTACAACCACAATTAGATACTACTTCATACCCGCTAGGATGACTATAAACAAAAAGGTAATACCAAGTTTGGTGAAGATGTGGAAAAACAGGAACCTCATAAATCAATGGTGGGACTTTAAAATGGTTCAGACACTTTGGAAAAATGTTTCAAAGTTAAAAATAAACTGATCATATAGCTCAATAATTTTATTAGTAAGAATCCTCTGAAGAGAAATGAAAACATTGGTCTACACAGTAAGTCCCCTACATACGAACCTTCAAGTTGTGAACTTTCAAAGATGCCTTCGCATGTCCAATCACATAAGTTAGTTCACGTGTTTGGCATACATTGTCACGTGTGTGCATCCTCTACAAGTGGTTGTGCTTTTGTGTACTTTACTGTACAGTTCTATATAGAGTACAGTAGTACAGTATCTTTATTTCAAGCCCAGGATGTCCCGAAGCAAGCATCAAAGCAGCAGTATATAGCCGATTGTGCTGGTTGGGTACCTAGTTTAACTTTGTTGGACTTATGAACAAATTGGATTTACGAATGCTCTCAGAACAGACCTGGTTTGTACATAGGAGACTTACTGTATTCTTTTGGCATTTACTTTTGTTTGCTCAATACTATCTTATTAAGATTAATTCTTTTGTTTGTGTAGCTGTAATTCATACAATTTTACTATCGTGTAATAATCTATTGCAAAAAAATTACTTAATTATACTCCTATTAATGATTTTTGCTATTATGAAAAATACCGTCATGTTCATTCTTACATCTCCTAATATACATTTGTGATTTTTCTTTTGCATATATAAGAATTTCAGGACATTTTGATGTTTGTTACCAGACATTTGGTGTTCCTTGATACTGTTGTGAATGATATATTTTTAATAGTCCATAATATATATTAGAGATCACTCTTTGTTTTGTATAATTTTATGGGTTTTAACAAATGTAGAATGTCATATATCCATCATTACAATATCACACAAAATACTTTCATTCCCTAAAAATCCCCTGTACTCCACTTATTCAACCCTCTCTCCACCTTTGCTTGAATCCCTGGCAACCACTGACATTTTTACTGTCCTTATAGTTTTGCCTTTTCCAAAATGCCATATAAATGGAAACATATAGTGTGTAGTTTTTTTGGACTGGCCATTCAAAATGTTTTTATTTTTTCTTTTCTTCTTTTTCTCTCGATTAATATTGCCAGAATTTAGTCTATTTTCTTAGCATTTTCAAAGGTCTAATTTTTAGCTTTATTGATCTCAAAACTTCATCAATTTCTGGTCTTATATTATCTCTTTCCTTCTAATTTCTTTGGGTTTATTTTGTTGTTTATTTTAACTTCTTAAGTTGGACCCTTAACTTATTAATGTTTAGATTGTATTATTTTCTTATACAAGTACATAATGCTACAAAATTTCCTCAATTTACAATGTGTCAACTATAACAATTTAGGTGTAGTCCACAAGTTTTGATACATAGTGTGTCATTATTAAGCAGTTCTAGATAATTATATCTTCTCATGAGTTATTTAGATACATTTTTGTTTGGATTTTAAAATGTGTGGAAATTTTATTTTTTGTAATTTTTAACTAATTTGCAGTATGATCAAGAAATAGTCTGTTTTATACCTATTCTTTTTTTTATATATATAAATTTATTTATTTATTTTTGGCTGTGTTGGGTCTTCGTTTCTGTGCGAGGGCTTTCTCTAGTTGCGGCTAGTGGGGGCCACTCTTCATTGTGCTGCGCGGGCCTCTCACTATCGGAGCCTCTGTTGTTGCGGAGCACAGGCTCCAGATACACAGGCTCAGCAGTTGTGGCTCATGGGCCTAGTTGCTCCGCGGCATGTGGGATCTTCCCAGACCAGGGCTCAAACCCGTGTCCCCTGCATTGACGGGCAGATTCTCAACCACTGCGCCACCAGGGAAACCCCTATACCTATTCTTTGAAATTTATGGAGGCTTGCTCTATATTATTTTTTTAATTTAAAAAAATATTTATTTATTTATTTTTAATTTTTATTGAAGTATAGTTGATTTATAATGTTGTATTAGTTTCAGGTGTACAGCAAGTGAATCAGTTATACATATACATATATCCTTGACAAGCAGATTTTTTTCTCAAGTGTTTAAGTTCAGCATTACACATATATCTATGTAGAAGTCAAGTATCATAATTGTGTTTAGATCATATATATGCTTATTTATGTGCTATCTGATTGATCTATTAATAAGTGAGAAAGTCACATTGAAATTTCCCACTCTGATGATGGATTTATCTATTTATAAATGTTACTCTATCATTTTATTTTATAATATACATGAAACCACTTTTTTAGTTGTACATATGTTTAAAATTTTATATCTTCCATTATGGTGAATGGAAACTTCAGCAATAAGAAACTTCTCTATTCCTAGTAAAGATTTTTTAATTTAAAGCCCATTTTGTCTAATATTAAAGTAGCTGTACTAGCATTTGTTTTTTCTTTAGAACTTGGTTATCTCTTTTTGCATCCTTTTAATTTCAACCTTTTAAATTTTTTTTGGTTTAAGTGTGTTTCTTCCGTACAGATTAAAAAATAAACAAACCTGCTAATCTCTGTCTTTTACTTGGTGAGTTTATTCTTCTTCTATTTATTGAAATTCTTAATATAATATTTGGAATTATTTCTATTATCTTTATTTATCGTTCAATTGCCCTACCTTTTGTTTGTTTCTTATAATTACTGTTTTTGTAAGAATTGATGTACATGTCTTTGCCCTCAGACACAAATTTTTGCGTGCTATTTATTTCCCCTTTTCTCAAATTCTAGACTATTAATATAATACAGAATTTTAATTATGTATTATTATGTAAATACTTTTTTGGTATTTTAATTTTTTTGAGAAATACAAACAATTATTCTCTCTATATTAGTAATATGTAATATATAGAGATTTCTCTTACATCATCTTCTTTGTTTCTCCTCTTTTAACATTTCCTCCAAAATGTTTCCAATGAAGTAACTATGTGTCAAATCTTCTGAAGTCTTTAAGAGGTTTATCTACCCTGTTAACACACACACAAACACACAACACAAACATAAATAAATATATATATTCTCTCATTTGAACAGCAATTTGGCAAGCTATAAAATTCTAGATTCAAAATTATTTGCATTTAGTAGAGAGGGATAAATTGGGAATTGGGATTAACAGATATACACTACTATATATAAAATAGATAGCCAACAAGGACCTACTATATAGCACAGGGAATTATATTCAGTGTCTTGTAATAACCTATAATGGAAAAGAATCTGAAAAAGAGAATATATATATATATATATGTCACTTTGATGTATACCTGAAATATTGTAAATCAACTATACTTCAACAAAACAAACAAAATTATTTACCTTTAATTCTTTAAAAATATTCCTTTATTGATTTCTCAACTCCAGTGTTGCAGTTAAGAAGACTGAGGTCAATATGATCTTTCCCTTCGAATATGACGTTCTCTTTTTTTGTTTTTCTGGAGATTTTAGAATCTTCTATTTATCTTTTATTTTCTTAAATTTTCCTATAAAATGACTTTTCATGTCTCTTTTGACATTCTATAGAGTTTTCCAGTCAGATGTTTCCTTCCTTCCATCCTGTTATTCTGGGAAATTTAACTCAATTATTCCTCCAAATATTTTCTTCTATTGGATGCTTTTTCCTTCTGTGATTCCTATTATTCAGACACTGGCACTTAAAATTTTTATCAGTTTTTTGCCTTTCCTCCTTTTTTTCTGGAATAACTCTTTAACACGATGTTACCACCCGGTAATTTGTTCTTTTGCTGTATTCACTTTTTTTCTTTACCAGTGTATTTACTCATAGGTAGTCCAACTGCAAGATTAAGGGCATAGTCCTCCAGACTGCCAAGTCAGCCCAGGATTTCTGACACTAGCTGCAAGTTTATGCGTCCCCAGGGATACCCTCACTTCACACTACCTAGTTATAAATTCAAGGGTCACCAAGGACTTCCCCAGATTCAATAATTTGCTAGAATGACTTACAAAACTCAGGAAAGTGTTGTAGTTATGATTATAGTTATATCATAGCAAAAATATAACAAATCAGAACTGGACAAAGGAAGAGATGCAGAGGGTGGAATCTGGGACTAGGAGGCTCTGAAATGTAAAACTTCTGTGTCCTTAGGGCTCATTACCCTTTTGACTTTGGTATGTGGCCATACGCAGAGTACTCCCAGCCTAGGAAGCTCAGCCCAGTGTCAGTGTCCAAAGTATTTATTGAGGCTTCATTACATAACCATTATTGATTGAGTTATTGCCCATACAACTGAACTCAATCTCCAGCCGCCGCACCCCCCACCCACCAACAACCAACCCTCTAATTGCAAGGTTGGTCTTTCTGCTCTCGGCAGCCCCCACCCTGAGTCATCTTATTAGCATAAACTTTCAGTTTCAAGGGGACCATCAGGAATAACAAAGACACTGCCATCATTTGGGGAATTCCATGCATTTACAGGTTATTTCCCAAAGACCAATATCTCTTTGGGTAAAGTTAATTTTTTGCTGTGCAGTGTTGGTTCATTTTGAAAATTGTCTTTCCATACCCAATATTTCTAACTAGATATCTTAAATTATTTTTTTAAATGTTTCATATCAATATTATAGATATTATATATATATATATATTTTTTTTTTTACGCAGGCCTCTCACTGTTGTGGCCTCTCCCGTTGTGGAGCACAGGCTCCAGACGCGCAGGCTCAGTGGCCATGGCTCACGGGCCCAGCCGCTCCACGGCATGTGGGATCCTCCCGGACCGGGGCACGGACCCACGTCCCCTGCATCGGTAGGTGGACTCTCAACCACTGCACCACCAGGGAAGCCCCTATAGATATTATATTTACTATAAAATTTCTTGTTCTGTTATTTTTATTTTGTTTTATTTTCATTTCTCTAGAGGTGGGTCAAAAAAGATCTTGTGGTGATTTATGTCAAAGAGTGTTCTTCCTATGCTTTCCCCTAAGAGTTTTATAGTGTCCGGGCTTACATTTAGATCTTTAATCCATTTTGAGTTTATTTTCGTGTATGGTGTTAGGGAATGTTCTAATTTCATTCTTTTACATGTAGCTGTCCAGTTTTCCCAGCATCACTTATTGAAGAGGCTGTCTTTTCTCCACTGCATATCCTTGCCTCCTTTGTCATACATTAGCTGACCATAGGTGTGTGGGTCTGTTTTGTTTAATATCTCTGCCTGTGATGGTATCTATTATATAGTTCATTGTTTCTTTTGTTTTTTCAGCTTTATTGAGGTATAACTGATATACACAAAACTGCACATAATTAATTTATACAATTTGGTGGGTTTGGACAGATGAATACACTCACAGTACCACCACCACAATCAAGGGAATAAACCTATCCATCACCTCCAAAAGCTTCCTTGTATCCCCACCCCACCCCCTTTTTTGGTAAGAATACTTAACATGAGATCTACAGTTAATGAATATTGGGGCGCAGAATGCCTTACTATTAATTGTAGGCACTGTGTTGTACAGCTGATCTCTGGAGCTTACATCACTGTTTTCTTCTGAAGTGGTTGTACTTCTTTGTTGTCAAGGTCCTTGTTAAGATAAAGGGATGAACATCAGAACGCTTTTTTGTGCCAACCCAGGTGAGTTCAAAGGAGAAGAGGGAGAGCTCTCATGTGAAGAACTACAGAAAAGCACAGGTCATCACTCTTCCTCTACACTGAACAGCTCTTCAGTGAGTATTTTATTCTCGGCTGCTTCTCCTCACCCCTATGTTGGAGAGGAGACTTTCCCCACTGAGGTTTGAGAAGGAAGGGGCAGGGGACTGAATACCTGGGCTACTTTTCACTGCTCCTCTCTGAGAGCTTCTGTGCAGCCATGCTGAGTTTTAAGGAGTGGGCATTGATGGTCTCAAGGCAACAGCTGGACTCAAAGGGCTTTTCCTATTTTTTTTCTTCTTTTTTTTTCGTTTTGTTTTACATTAAAAGGGTTTTATTTGCAGGGGAGCAAGACTCTAGTCAAACGAGCCAAATCCCATGTCGTCATCTGACTCCTTCCTCCTTCTTCTCCTCCTCTGCTGCTGCTGGGGCAGAACCCGCAGCAAGAGCTGCAGCTCCTGGGGCAGCAGAAACGACCACAGCCCCGCCAGCGGGCATGCTGACCAGCTTGTGGATACCCTGGGCAATGACGTCCTCAATGTTCTTGCCGTTCAGCTCACTGATGACCTTGTTGAGCCGGTCGTCGTCTGCCTCGATGCCCACGCTGTCCAGGATCTTCTGGATGTCCTTGGCACTGGGGGAGGTATTGCCCCCAAGAGCGGCCAGCAGGTAGGAGGCAACGTAGCGCATCTTGGCGGCGGCAGAGGAGCCTCACGCATGCGACCTCGGCGGCGCCAGGGATGGAAAGGGGCTTTTCCTAATTTAGCCTTCCTGATCCCACTGGCTGGACCTCATCCTATCTACGCAATATTTCAAACAGCTCTCCCTCTCTCCAAGTGCTTCCCACAGTTGTCTCTTTTATTCCTCAGGTTTCTAAGTTTCAATAGTTCCCCCACGTACCATTGATCTTAGGAGAAGGAGCCAGCAGGCTGTGCTAATTCTGCTTCTTATTGTAAATCAGAATAAAATACTAGTTTTTGACCCATATCACAAAGAAGAGGCATTATAGTTTAAGTTAAAGTGCTCAAGAATCTACCCTAATAAGGAGTTAAACCAGATTTCAAACTTCACTCAAATTCAAAGTCTGTGTTCTTTCTATTTCTCTGTCTCTAGGAGGGTTTAGACTAGACTGAATTTACCTTTTTGTGGTTTTGTAGCAATTAAGCCTTTCTTTTTAAACCTACTCTCATTGCTACCTGAGGAAAAAGCAGTTGGTATGGGTTATGAAATGTCTGCAGAGTGGAGAACTCTCTACAACTTTGCAAAAGAACAATTTTAATAATAAACAGCAGCATTGACCCCTCTGTGTTTTTCCACAGAGCAATTTCATTGCTGGTTTGCTTGACCTTGAAACCTTGTGCCACCGCTTTGCACAATTAGCAGACTCTAAATGTATATTCAGGTCACATCTGTGCTGAATTGTTTTATTTATGTGGATTGATTGTGGATTACGACACAGCATCCCTACTTATTCAGGATAAGTGGAGTGAGGAGTTTTAAGGACAAACAGTGAACCAGCTGCAGAAAGGTCAAGAAGACAGAAGAGTGTAATATTGCAACTTGATAATGTAAACTTCAAGAAGGGATTTTTATTAAACCATAAAAAACATCTGTACCATCTTAAGACTGAAAGTTCAGGCTTATTAAGCACTGACTGCGTAATGAATTTTGCATACAGTCATCATAAAACTCTCTTCCACCTGCCATGTTTCTGACGAGGAGCATTATTCCTAACCTGGGAAGTATTTCAAACTTTTTCTTAAATATCTTCTAATGGCCAGTAAGAGGTAGTGAATATCTTCAAAGTAATAGCCTGAAGTAGCTATAGAAAATTCTGATAGAAAATTCAACACACATTTTTGTAATAATCATACTTTTACTTTAAAAATATATGCATTTTTGGGCTTCTGTGGTGGTGCAGTGATTGAGAGTCCGCCTGCCAATGCAGGGGACGCAGGTTTGTGCCCTGGTCCAGGAGGATCCCACATGCCGTGGAGCAGCTGGGCCTGTGAGACATGGTCGCTGAGCCTTCACGTCCGGAGCCTGTGCTCCGCAACGGGAGAGGCCACAGCAGTGAGAGGCCCGCGTACCGCAAAAAAAAAAAAAAAAAAAAAAAAAAAAAAAAAATATATATATATATATATATATATGCATTTTTGTACTGTCCTCCATACAATAGCCATGTTTGCTTCAATAAGTGAAAATATAACTTATTGCCTCAATCCTGTGGTTTACTGAATTAGTAAACCTCTGTTCTACTGAATTAGAATTTTAGAGATATGGACTCTGGCATATTTTTGCTAGATCTGTGCAGATGTTTCTGATGAGTGGTCAAATTGAGAGCGATTGATCTAGGAAGATGGGTCTTAGCTGTCATGTGGCTTTGTACTCTCCTTGACATAGGAATGAGCAGTTCTTCTTGAGAAGGAGGAACTGAACTCTGAAGATTGGATTCTATCCTCCAAATCTAGGGAGTCATTAAAGGTGTGGGGCTACAAGGACCAAAAAGAAAAGTATGGTTAAAATTTCTGATGGGATTCTTATCAGCTGAAGAGTGTCAGATATCACAGTGCTGTGAGCAGACCGCAAAAACCCTGGCTAAGTCTTTGATGATGCAAGTTGTATCTTTGTCTAATACACCACTAAGTTTTAAAGAAAATGGGTCACTTTTCAAAATTGCTTACTCCAAAAGGTTTATGAAAGTGGCTTGGTCTGTTGCTTATTCAGGTATATAAACAACAACAAAAATAATCCTCTTTGGCTCCGCGTTCAGGTCCTCTGAAGTTTTGGTTAGCTCACTACCTCAGTCAACCGCAGGACCTACTTCATCTGGGCTTTTGCCTATGGCCAACAGGGGGAAGGAAAAGGGATAAGAGCAGAAATACCCACTAGAAAGTAACCTTTTCTAGGAGTATTCTCTGTAGCCGAAATTGTTGGTTTCCTTTGACTATTTATTCCCCAATTCTTTTTATTTTCCCAAATAGAACCATGATTTAAGTTCAGGTATCCACATGACTCTGGGTCAATTCTGATTAAAACTTGGTGGTTTTAGTCTCTTACTCTGTGATTTGTTTAGGATGGGCTTGTAATCCAGTTCTGGCCAGTAACCAAAAGGAGAGGTCTTCTTAAGAGTTTCTGCTCTTGAGCAGGAGATTCCAGAGAACATTATGCTCTCTCTCCTTTGGCTATTGTCTTGGGTGTATGTAATGTTTTGGGCCTCTCCTGTTGCGGAGCACAGGCTCCGGACATGGAGGCTCAGCGGCCATGGCTTACAGGCCCAGCCGCTCTGCAGCATGTGGGATCTTCCCAGACCGGGGCACGAACCCATGTCCCCTGCATCAACAGGCGGACTCTCAACCACTGCGCCACCAGGGAAGCCCCTGTATGTAATGTTTTGAATTCCAGCAACCACCTTGCTCTGTGAGTATTGAGCCTGGAGGTGAAACTGAACTGTTGAAGAAGGTAGAATGAAGAGACAGAAAGAAACACATTTTGTTTCTTGATGTCCTTGATGATGCTGCTGAGTCTCTAAATCAATAAAATCTAGAGCCTTTCCTTCACACACACACACACCCACACACACACACACCCACACACACACACACACAATGCTTTAGAGACCTTTAGGTTCACAGAAAAATGGAGCAGAAAGTACAGAGATTTCCCACCTGGCCCCTCTTCCCTCTCGCAACAGCTTTCTCCACTATCAACACTCCACACTAGAGTGGTACATTTATTACAGCCCATGACCCTATGTTGACACATTACTATCACCTAAAGTCTAAACTTTATATTAGGGTTTACTCTTGATGTTGTACATTCTATGGGTTTTAACAAATGTATTATGATCTATATCCACCATTACAGTGTCATACAAAGTATTTTCACTGCCCTAAAAATTCTTTGTGTTCCACCTATTCATTCCACTCTCCTCCCTAAACCCTGGCAACACTGACCTTTTCACTGTCTCCATAATTTTTCTTTCTCCAGAATGTCATATAGTTGGAATCATACAGGATGTAGCCTTTTTAGATTGGCTTCTTTCATTTGGCAATATGCATTTAAGGTTCTTCCATGTATTTTCATGGCTCGAATAGCTTATTTCTTTCTGCACTCCTTTATGTGTGATACAATAAACACTCTCCTTTTTAGGACATTTTGAGTTGAAGCTATCTGTAACTTGGAAACCTAAAACAAAATAACCCATATGGTATCTAAGCTTCTATGTGGTGAGAATAGAAGTCAGGGATAAGCTTCCATCCTAGGTTGGACACTAATGATCTGTGTGATTTAGGGCATGTCATTTTCTTTCTGGAGCAGAAACTGCATACTTTCCATGGTGGATACTAAGACTGGCTCCCCCAAGCCCATTCTGCTTCAGATGATGGGTGTAACCTATCAGTGTGTGGTGTCCTTCTGGCAGGTGTTATTGGTCTAATGTGAACACCTCTTAATTTGGTCCAGGCAGGTGGAAGGTATTATGTTCAATAGAGGGTATTATGTTCAAGAGAGAGTATTATGTTCAATAAAGAAAATCTTCCTGCTGTATTTCCATTTGTCACTGGTGGGCATCTTGTGACTCTGAGGAGAGTCAGCCACATGATAGAGTCAATAGTAAGGAGAGAAGATGAGAGTTTGGAAAGAACCCAGATTATTGGGTCACTGATCAGGCCCTGTGTGGACTTTACTCCATTTCTGGAACTTCAGTAAATAAACATTATACATTTATTTATCGTTAAAGTCACTTGGACTCTAAATTTTGTCCTCTTAAACTCACATTATCCTAATGGATACCAATAATTCTTCTCCAGATCAAATGAGAGATTATAAGTAATGTGCTTTGAAATATTAAGACACCATACACATTCAAGGGAGTATTATTTGTCCATTACAATAGCAGGTACTTTTCATGGACCATTGGGAAGGTGAGTAGAAAAGTATGTATTTAATATCTTCCAGGTAAAGAGACCTCTGCCTAGATTTTTAATTTTATCTTCACAAAAATCCAATGTGATATTAATTCCATTTCATAGATGAGGAAACTGGGTGTTATGGACTGAATGTTTGTGCCCCCTCAAAAATTCATATGCTGGAATCCTAACCCCCAAAAGTGATGGTATTTGGAGGTGGAGACTTTTCAGGCTAATTAGTTGTTGAGGATTAAGTCCTCATAGTGGGATTTAGTGACCTTACCATCTAAGAGACCACAGAAAACTCTCTTGCTCCTTCCAGCATGTGAGGACAAAGCGAGAAGACAGACATCTGTGAACCAGGAATTGGGTTTCCATCAGACACTGAATCTGCCAGCCCCTTGATCTTTGACTTTCCAAACTTCAGAACTGTGAGAAATAAATGTTTGTTGTTGAAGCCACCCACTCTGTGGTATTTTTGTTATAGTGGCCTGAATGGACTAAGATATTGAGGCTCACAGAAGTTAAATAAAGGGCCCAAAATTATGTGATTGATATATATCAACTTTTGGAGCCTAGATTTGGCTGTTTTCAAAGTCTGTGTTCTTTCTACTACCATAAGCTGCTTTCAGCTTAGATATTCTGGGAACAAAGTCATAAAAAATGGCAGCTGAGCTAAGTCCTGAGGGGAGGTAAGATTTATCCAAAAGGGTTAACAGCATGAGTAATGACACAGAGTTGTGAGAAATCCTGTGGGGCTCAGGAAGTGGAAAAAATGTGGGAGCACGTGCTGCTTGGGGAGTGGAGTGGGGAGGGCAAGCTTCAAGAGTCAGAGAAGAAAATGTAGACCAAGATGGACTGGAGAAGCTGCCATGGAGGCAATAAGAGTTGGGGGGTAGGTGCAATGAAAGCTTCTAAACTGGAAACTTGTGGGGATGGTATCAGGATGCTCAGATACTTGTTTTAAAAAGGTAAATCTGACAGCAGTATATGAAATAGTTTGTAGGGGGCAGAATGGAAGGAAGCCAGGATTCTCTTTTCTCACATGTTTCATGTTCTTTTCTCCCTTTCAAATATGTACCACATTCTATCCCAGACTTCACCTCCCTTTCTTCTTTCCTGCTACACTTCCCATTATCACCTCTAAACCTTGTATCATCGCCTCTATTTATTTTTAATACTTTTTATTCTTTAACAATTGAGGTAAAATTCAAATACTATAAAATTCACCATTTTAAAATGAACAATTCACTGGCATTTTACATTCATAATATTGTGCTATCTAATTCCGAAACATTTTCATCATCCCAAAAAGGAACCCCCTATTCATTAAGCAGTTACTTCCCAATGCTCTCCTCTCCCCCGAACCTCCTCAGAACAAAACCATTAGTTTGGTTTTTGTCTGTATGAATTTACCTATCCTGAATGTTTCATATAAATGGAATCATATAATATGTGAACTTTTATGTTTCTGGCTTCTTTCTCTTAGCAAAATATTTCTTGAGATTCATCATATTATAGTATGTATCAATAATGTATTGCTTTTTTTTTATTTGAGTTATGTTCCATTGTATGTATATAACATGCTTATCCATTCATCTGTTGATGGAAATTTGTGTTATTCCAATTTTTTGGCTACTATTAAGAAGTGCTGCTATGAATATATATGTACATGCATTTGTGTATCTGTTTTCAATTCTTTAGGAGTGGAATTGCTCAGTCTATGTTTACCTTTTTAAGGAGTCAAACAAATTGTTATCCATAGTGGCTGATCCATTTTCCATTCCCACCAGCAATGTATGAGGGTTCCAATTTCTCCACATTCTAAACAACACATTTTTTTCCTTTCTCTTTTTAAAAATAGCCATGCTAGTGGGCATAAGAAGTATCATCGCTTTGTGGTTTTGATTTGCTTTTTCCTAATGGCTAATGATGTTGAACATCTTTTCATGTACTTGTTGGCCATTTGTATATGTTGTTTGGAGACATGTCTATTCAAGTTCTTTGTCCGTTTAAAGAATTGGGTAGTTTGTTTTTGGTTGTTGAGTTATAAGAGTTCTTTATGTATTCTGGATACTAGACTCTTCTAGGTATATGATTCACAAATATTTTCTCTCATTCTGTAGGTTGTCTTTTCATTTTCTTGATAACTTTCATTAAAAACAAAAGTTTTTAATTTTGATGAAGGCTAATTTATTTCTTACTTCTTTTGCTGCTTGTGCTTTTGGTGTCTTATCTAAGATGCCATTGCCAAGTCCTAGGTCATGAAAATTTACCCCTAGGTTTTCTTCTAAAAGTTTGATAGTTTTAACTTTTGTATTTAGATCTTTGATCCATCTTGAGTTGATTTTTGTACATGGCTTGAGGTACTGTTTCAACTTCATTATTTTGCATGTGAATTTCCAGCTGTCCCAGTCGCATCTGTTGAAGAAATTATTACCTCCTCATTGAATGTTCTTGGCCCACCCTTGTTGAAAACCAATTGGCCATAGATAAATAAGTTTATTTCTGAAATCTCACTTCTACTCTATTGGTCTATATGTCTATTCTTTTTCCAGTACCACACTATTTTGATTACAGTAGCTTTCTAATAAGTTTCGAAGTAGAGAAGTGTGAGTCCTCCAACTTTGTTCTTCTTTTTCAATATTGTTTTTATTTATTTATGTCCCCTTGTAATTCCATATGAATTTGAGGATAAGATTTTCCAGTTCTGCATAAAAGAACATTGGAATTTTTATAGGGATTGCCTTGAATCTGTAGATCATCTTGAGCAGTATTGCCAATGTAACAATATTAAGTCTTCTAATTCATGAATCTGGGATACCTTTCCATTTATTTATATATTCTTTAATTTCTTTCAGTAACGTTTAGGACTTTTCAATGTAAAAGCCTTTGAACCTCCTTGGTTAAATATATTCATATTTTATTCTCTTTGATGCTAATGTAAATGGAATAGTTTTCTTAGTTTCATTTTGGGTTGTTCATTGCTAATGTACCAAACCAATTTTGGTGTGTTGACCTAGTATGCACCAACTTTGCTGAATTCTTTTATTAACTCTAATGGTTTTTTGTTTTTGTTTTTTAGATTCTTTGGAATTTTCCTAATATAAGATGTCATTTGCTAATAGAAATAGTTTTACTTATTCCTTTCAATTTGGATGTATTTTATTTCTTTTTCTTACCTAATTACTCTGGCTTGAATTTTCTACACAACATTAAATAGTAATTGTGTCAGCAGACAATCTTATTTTTTTACTCATCTTGGGGGAAATGCTTTCAATTTTTCATGACTGAGTATGATGTTAACTGTAGTTTTTTCTTAAATGCCCTTTATTATGTTTAGAAAATTCCTTCCTATTCCTAGTTTTCTGAGTATTTTTATCATGAAAGTGTGTTATTAGATTTTGTTAAAAGTTTTTCTGTGTCAATTGAGATTATTATGTGTCTTTTCCCTTTGTTTTATTAATGTGGGATATTACATTTATTGATTTTTTTTTTAATGTTATACACATATTCCTGGGATAAAGCCCACTTAGTCATGGTGTGTAACTTTGTAAACATGTTGCTGGATTCAGTTTGCTGGTAATTTCTTCAGGATTTTTGCATCTATATTCATTAATAAAATTGGTTTTTAATTCTCTTTTCTTGTAGTGTCTTTGTCTGGCTTTAGTATCAGGATAATTCTGGCCCCATAGAATAAGTTAAAAACTGTTTCCCCCTTCTATCATTTGTAGTGCTTTTGAAATCTTTTGCATCAAATTTTCATTTAACCCCAAAGCAGGTTAAAGCAGACAATTCTTTGCAAACAAGGTTTGTTCTTCCCTTTCCAGAATCAGGGCCCCAAATCCTTCTCTGGGCATGTGGACTGATATCTTCAGGATGACCACTGAGCCAGGGGCTATGGAGGGGTGGCAGGTGGAGCAAGTGTAAATAAAAAATACCAGTTTCAAATTGCCTTTTTCTTGATTCAGTATTCACTTAGTTGTTGTAAACCTTTGAATGTTTTCTAGAGTTATGACAAGCTTGCTTCTGGCAGTTTTTGCTTGATTTTAAAATATTTCTGTGGAGGGATGTGTCCTTGGAGCTGCCTACCACACCAGTTTTGCTGACTTCTCTCTTTCCTCCATTTATTTTTATGAGCTCCCTTTAATCATGGCTCCCAATTCCCCTTCTATCCCAGCCTTCAAAAAATCCTTGAAGTTACCAGAAGCTATTATTTTATTTTTCTTTGTTTTATTTATTTTAGTATTTTTGTTGCTTTGTATTATGGTTGTGTGTGTTTGTATGTGAATGTTGAGGAAATTTGGGTGATGGCAAATGTGAAGATCCAGTTGGCAGAAAAGAAATTTTAAATTAGCCATAATTAGGTGTCTCTAAATACGCTAAATATACACTTCTTCCTACATTGAAAACCATTTAATGGAAGGGACATCTTTCTCTTCTCATGAAGTATTTAAGTATTTTAAAACATTATCGGTCAGGAACTGATCTATCTAATAAAAGGGGTAAACAAATGTTTATTGAAGCTTGACACTGTCAAGCTCATTGTGTTCTGATTTATAGGAAGTTAAAAAAATAATCATTTTGAGGGAATTAAGACCACAAATATAAATCTTGTGAGTAATTAGGCAGTGGTGTATTTATCAGTACGGAATGGATTTTAATTTTTAATCAGGGCTTTTGTTCCAAGTGACAAAATAATGGCTTGTTTTCGGTCTTCCACTGAAACAGACCTCCCAGAGTGGGATTTGGTGCATCAGTGAATCCCTCTGTGTTTCATTTGCCATCAAGTGTGATGCACTATCTAATCCTCTCAGTGAGAAGTCCCAAGGAAATACTGTGCTGCTTTCAAATTGGGTACGATTTTCCCACACACGAATCACAAGGTAAATGAAAATGGTCTGATTGAGCAATGTATCCCCATTTGCAGGGAAATGAAAGAGAAATATCATTACAAAGGTATTGAAATTATTACATGAACAGCCAGAATGCTTTTTATGAGCCCAGAATGAAGATTAAATCTCCAGAGAAACCTCAAATTTGAAGAACTCCAATTGGGATAGTTGTTATGCTGCCCATGGCAGAAATCTTCCCGTTTATCTCCACCCCAATCATAAACAATATGTACATAATTTAGATGCAAAAGATAACAGGATTTCAGAAACATATCTCTGTATCTATAGCAATCATTTCCTAAAGAAATACTATTTGTTAAAATTAGTATATATGGAGGTGTTTTTGGGGCATTTGATAAAACACCAGAAGGAGCTCCAGAATTTAATCAGAAAACCCAAATCCAAATCCTGACTCATCAAGTTTAGTATGTGACTTGAGCAAGAGGTTTTGGCTGTCTGTGCTTTAGTTCCCTCTTTGGTAAAATGGGAATCATTCTTCCTGACCAATAATTTCACTGGATTGCCATGAAGGTTTGATGATACATCAGAAGAGAAAGAAGCAGCAAAATGTTGGGCAAACTATTTAAATTCTTTGCCGCTTACTTACTGTGACCCTTGGTAAGTTATCTCATCATTAAAGAGCCTCAGTTGACTTATGTGCAGCATGGAGATAGCAATGCTCATCTCACAGGGTTCTTGTGAGGATTTCTCACAATCCAGGTAATAGTTTTTGGACATTTTAGGAGTGCAATCATGTTTGTTAAATGGATAAATATAGTAAGAACTTTATGTTCTAAAGAACTTTGCTAATGAAAGTACAACAGAACCCATTTCAACTTGATTTGGGAAACTGGGAGAAGTTTTGCTCATAAAAACTTAGAGGTAATATCTGACCCATGAATAGGTTTTAAGCTCATGAAAGATTTTGTCTGTAATGATCTGGATAATAAATATTTTAGGTTGCTGGATATTATACTTATCCATCACATCTACTCAACTCTGGCACTGTGGCACAAAAACTTTATTTATGGCAAAATCCCCCAGGAAGGGCTTCCCTGGTGGTGCAGTGGTTAGGAATCCGCCTGCCAATTCAGGGGACGCAGGTTCGAGCCCTGGTCCGGGAAGATCCCACATGCTGCGGAGCAACTAAGCCCTTGCACCACAACTGCTGAGCCCGTGCTCTAGGGCCTGTGTGCCAAAACTGCTGAGCCCACGTGCTACAACTTCTGAAGCCTCTGTGCCTAGAGCCGGTGCTCCACAACAAGAGAAGCCACCGCAATGAGAAGTCCGTGCACTGCAACGAAGACTAGCTCCCACTTGCCACAACTAGAGAAAGCCTGCGGGCAGCAACAAAGATCCATCACAGCCAAAAAAAAAAAAAAAAAAAACCCCAGGAAGAAAGGAGCATGCTTCTCTGCAGGAACCAGAGAACCCACGATAGCATTCCTTTTCTTTGTTGGGAGTCATTTCCAGGTAGAGGAAGGGCATTGCCATGTCGGGTGACCCAGATCCAGGCCATCCATTTCTCTCCCCTCAGATTTCCTCCTTTGTTAGATAACAACTGCTGTAGTGAAGGTGCTTTGTAGAGTATAAAGCCCTTTGCCAGTGGTAATCTTTAGTGGAAGATGATGAATGAACTCGAGTTAAGGTATCAATTAGAAGGGACTAGATCGCTGCACTCCTGGATATGTGGAGGGTGTCAAAAGGAGGCGATCTGCTGACCACCAGCTGTTGGGCCAGCTCCACAGGGCTTGCTCACACTGGTCAGTCTGCATCTAAAGTCCACTCTCCTGGGGCTTCCCTGGTGGCACAGTGATTGAGAGTCCGTCTGCCGATGCAGAGGACGCGGGTTCGTGCCCAGGTCCGGGAAGATCCCACATGCCGCGGAGCGGCTGGGCCCGTGAGCCATGGCCGCTGAGCCTGCGTGTCCGGAGCCTGTGCTCCTCAACGGGAGAGACCACAACAGTGAGAAGCCCATGGACCGCAAAAAAAAAAAAAAAAAAAAAAAAAAACACCCACCACCACAACAACAACAAAACAAAGTCCACTCTCCTGCCACCTTGTCATGGTTCATAGTGTAATGGAGATTGCCACTCAATCTGGCACTTGCCACTAACAGCTGTATGACACCAGGACATTCAACTTCCCATTTTGGGCTTCAATCTCCAAATCTGTAAAAGGAATGGACTGGACTACATGATCACTAGGACCCTGACATGCCTTCCCATTGTACCTATCCCATGGGCTGTGACTGAATGCACTGGAACTTTACTGCCTTTGCAGAGCAGCTGATAGGCCTAAGCTCCTTCAGACACTTGGAGGATAATCCACCTTTGAATGAGACCCCCTACCAGCTAATTTTGTACTGAATTTCACCGTGTAGTGGATAATATCAGTAACATTTTCCTTTTATAGAGCCTAGAACACAAGCTCCTACTCTACCCATTGTTCCTTTTTACCACACCATCCCCCATAACACATACAAACTTAGCCCTGTTTTATTAGGATTTTCAGAACATATTTCTACTTAACCAGATCCTTAAATGGAGTTGAGGAGGCAATGCAATGTAGTGGTTACTGCCACAGCTCTGATGTCAGGGAGACATGAGTCCTAGTCCGAGCTTTGCCATTTGCTATCTGTGTGGCCCTACCTTGCCTTGCTTTCACACCTGTAAAATAAGCATGATACCTACTTCATGGAGAAATTTCAGTGATTACGTGTGACAATGGCAATGAAATTTTAAGCATATTAGCTGGAACACAGTAAGTTGCCCAAAATAATTATCTTTATTATTTTATCCTTTGGTTCTCCATAGAAAATTGTCTTTTCATAACATCAAGAAGACAGATTTGAAAGGTGTTTCTCTTTTCCTTGTATTTTAGCTCTCATAACTGGCTGCTCTACTGCTGGACTACCCTCCAAAGGAATGCTCCATCTCCCTGAGCTTGGTGGTAAACAATTGTCACAAACGTGGCAAACACAAACCCCATACCATGTAATAGTACCACTCATGTCTTCATTAGCTGCCAATGTGTTCATTAAGCTAAGAAAAGCCATGAGGCAGAAAGTGATATTTTTTTTTAATTTAACAAATCGAATGCTAATTGAATAGGACTTACAGATTTATTTTTAATAGTATTGTGCTGTGACGCAGGGTTTCACTTGTTGTGGACACAAGATGAGGTGTCAAGGCAAAGACGTCTTTAAAAAAAGCCTGACAAATGAGGCAAGAGGTTCCAGCAAGTTCAGAGCAGGTAGGCCAGGTAGGGGACTTACAAAGTGAGAGGTTCATAGGAAGCAGTAAGTCTAAAGCAGAAGCTGGCAGACTTCATAATAGGCTGGATGGTAAATATTGATATTTTAGGTTTGGGGGCATTAAATATCTCTGTCAGCCCTACTCAACTCTGTCATGGTGGCAAAAAAGCAGGTATAGAAAACTGTAAGTGAATGGGCAAAGCTGTGTTCCAATAAAATTTTATAGGCACTGAAATTTGAATTTTATTTATCCTTCTTTTGTTTATGTTTTGTTTTAGGCATTTAAAAATATCAAAATCACTCTGAACTCACTTGTGGTATAAAAACAGGTGGTGGCTGGTGGTAGTTCACTGACCCCTTAGTCTAGAATTATGTACATGGAATTGCAAACTACAGAGGACTGAACAAGATGGGACATCAAAAGTACAAATATACAGCTGTTGGATGGGCCCAAGGTCCTTGGGTATCACTTCGGCAGACTCTTGCCTCAGTCAGAAATGTGGTTGCATTTGACTTGAAGGTTCCAGCTAATCCTTAGCTGTGGCCCGAGGCCATCAGGATTTGTAGAGGGACACAGAAGAAAATGAAGACTGCTGACAGACAGGCTCTGGCTCTGGCAGGTTCTGACCTACTTTTTCCTATTATTTCTAAAATGTTTTATTTCAAAGTTACCATGTCTCCCTCTTCTGCTGGTTTTGACTCATCTCTTTTTAAAAAGACTTTCCACTGTCTTCCTGGTGTCCTTCTGAACAAATGCCCTAAGGCTTTCCTAAAGCCCAATTTGCTCTAAGGGAGATTTTGTGTAAGGTGGGTGATCCTTAGATTTCACACAAGGAGGTTTACTTACCCAAGAGCTGAAAAGAATTCCTGACAAGCCAGTCTCACCCAGAGTGACTTACAGAGCAGACTCTGGTACACACACATACTCACTGTTCTTAAATGTCCTCTGTTAATTAATCCTGCTCTGAAAATCTGCACTTCTTTCCCTTATTTGCATAAAACACCTGAAACTGTGCATCCCTGAAGACAATGACAAGCCTGGATAAATTCAAGCTCTACCACAAGCTAGCTAAATGACCTTGGACACATTACTTGAATTTTGTCTAATATGCATTTTTGGAATGCATTTGATAATATCTCCTGGTCTAATTATGTAAGCATGTTCCAGTTTGTAAAGTGCATGAAAATAAAGGTATTAGGTGGATTTAATAATTTGTATAGTCTGGTGGGTATGTGTTTTCAATCATTGGGAAACACATTTTAAATATTTCATAAGTCTTTTCAATACATTCACAAATGCACACACAGACCCTGCAAGTAGATGGCATGGTGTATATATGTGACTTTTGATCTTAAGAGTTTATTTTTGAGTGGGAATGGTGTAGTACAGCAAAACGAGCACTGGCTTTAGAGACAAGGAAATAAGACTTGCATTAAAGGCCTGACTCCATCCTTAATTAGCTGTAGTGGTAGGAAAGTTGCTTAACATCTCTGAATCTTTATTTCTTCATTAAAAAAAAATGGAGATATTAACCCTTGTCCTCACCACAGGATTATTTTAAGAATCAACAGAAATAATGAAAAGTGAAAAAAAGTAAAGTGCTATGCAAGTCTAAGTCTTGCCTCATTAGCATCATTTTCTCCCCTGTGGCAATCTGAAAGTCTGCTTGAAAATCCTAGGGTCCACAGTTTGGAAAGCACCAGCAGAAAGCAACAGCTAGAATAGCAGACTTTCAGAAAAGGGTAATGATTCATCAACAGATGAAACATATTTACTGAATTTTTCAATATATGACCAGAAGACTAACTTCAAAGTATACTTTATGAAAAATCAAAAGATACTCTCAAGGTTCAACAATTGAATTTTCACTTAATCTTGAAACAAGATTCTTTCCACACAATCCACGAATGGATACCTACTGGTTTTCCTTGCCTCTGTTTAATGAAACAAAATGTTGAGTCACTTGAGCACCAGGAGTTTGCTGCTCCCCTTTGATGTGGAGAAATCAGAAACAGCATCTCTGCCAGAGTCATAGAGGGAAGAAAATTCCTTCGCAGCTTCTAAAGAAGGTCAGACAACTGGCCAGTTTTGTCAGAGCAGTCAAGCGGTTAGTTGAACTAATTCCTTCCCTGAAATGGTTTTCTCTGACTGAATATACCAGGCATTTGAGTCCCGAGGGCTGACTTCATATTGCTTTGTATACCCATCTAGCACCCAAAGCTATAGGCAGCATAGCTTAAAACAAAACAAAACAAAAACAATCAGAAAGGTGACCCAAGTTAAGGAGGCCAGTTCCTTATATGTGGACTTCACCATAAGAAATTAAATTGAGATAAGGGAAACAAAAATACCAAATGATAACGGGAAAAGAAGGATTATTTTTCTATTGGTGAGGTTTACTGAATAAAGCTGCATAAAAAAGTATTCTTTCAAGGATATCTATCTGGCAAGATTTCATTGAAACTGACAGTAGGCATAAGGCAATGCACGGTGCCAGATACCTTGGGGAAATAGAAGTTGTGCAGACAATGAAGTTTAAAGAGAAGACATGCAGGTGAAATAGCTTGAGAGTCACAAGAAAGCACTGCCAGAACATGTGCAAGCTTATCTTTGGGCCTACAGTCCGTGTCTTCAATTCCTGATTGCATGCCAGTTGGTGACAGTTGGATACATTCCTATCTCCGGTCCAGTTCTGTTCTCTGCATTCCAGATCAATAAATCCAATTACCCATTTTATATCTCCATGAAAGTCTCAAAGGCATCTCTAAGTCAACATGTTCAAAACTCATAATCTTGCACCTAAAGCTGGTCTTATTTTAGTGCTCCCTTTCTCAGTAATTGACACCATCACCTGTCAAGGAACAAGCCAGAAACTGAGGAATGGTTTTGAAACTTTATTACTCCTCACACTTCACAACTATTTCATCACTTTATTTTTTTAGACTTTATGTTTTTAGAGCCATTTTAGATTCACAGTAAAATTAGGACAGTAGAGAGATTTCCTTGATTCCACACATGCATAACCTCCCCCATTATCAACATCCACCACCAGAATAGTACATTTGTTACAATTGATGAACCTACATGGACATATCATCATCACCCAAAGTCCATAGTTTACATTAGAGTTCATGCTTGAGGTTACACATTCTATTATTTTACTACCCAAAAGTTTCTCTGTGGTTCATCTATTCAACTTTATTGCCCCCCGCCCCCTCCCCTGCCCAACCAAAGCAATCACTTATCTTTTTATTGTCTCTATAGTTTTGTCTTTTCCAGAATATTATATAGTTGGAATTATACAGTGTGTAGCCTTCTCAGATTGGTTTCTTTAACTTAGCAATAGGCATTTAAGGTTGCTCCGTGTCTTTTTACGGCTTTATAGCTCATTTTTTTCTAACACTGAATAATAGTCCTTTGCTTGGATGTACCACAGTTTATCCATTCACTTACAGAAAGACATTTTGGTTGCATTCAAGTGTTGACAATTATGAATAAAACGGGTATAAGCATCCTTGTTCAGGTTTTTGTGTGTACTTATTTTCAAATCCTTTGGGTAAATATCAAGGAGTGCGATTGCTAGATCATAAGGTAAGAGTGTGTTAGGTTTTATAAAACTACCAGACTGTTTTCCAAAGTGGCTGTACCATTTAGCATTCCCACCAGCAGTGAATGAGAGTTCCTATTGCTCCACCTCACCATCAGTTGGTGTTGTCAATGTTCTGGATTTTGATCATTCTAATAGGTGTGTAGTAGTATGTCACTGTTGTTTTAATTTGCATTTCCCTGATGACATATGTTGTGGAGCATCTTTTCATATGCTTATTTACCATCTGTATATTGTCTAAGGTGAGGTATCTGTTCAGGTCTTTGGCCTATTTTTTAATTAAGTTGTTTGTTTTCTTATTATTGAGTGTTGAGTCCTTTTTTATATTTTAGATAACATTCCTTTATCAGATATGTCTTTTGCAAATATTTTCTCCCAGCCTGTGACTTATCTTCTCATTCTCTTGACATTGTATTTTGCAGAGCAGAAGCTTTTAATTTTAATTAACTCTAGCTTATCAATTATTTCTTTCATGGATCATACCTTTGGTGTCCAATCTGAAAAGTCATTGACATACCCAAGGTCATCTAGGTCTTCTCCTGTGTTATCTTCTAGGATTTTGATAGCTTTGCATTTTACATTGAGGTCTGTAATCTATTTTGAGTTAATCTTTGGGATGGATATAAAGTCTGTGTCTAGATTTTTTTTTTTTTGCATGTGGATATTCAATTGTTCTAGCACCATTTGCTGAAAAGAAATCTTTGCTCCATTGCATTGCCCTTGCCCCTTTGTCAAAGATTAGTTGACTATATTTATGTGAGTCTATTCCTGGTCTCTCTATCCTGTTCCACTGCCCCATTTATCTATTCTGCTATCAATACCACATTGTGTTGATTATTATAGCTTTATACTAAGTTTTGAAGTTGGGTAGCATCAGTCCTTCAGCTTTGTTTTACTCCTTTAATATTGTGTTGGCTATTCTGGGTCTTTGACTTTCCATATAAACTTCAGAATCAGTTTGTTGATATCTGTAAAATAATTAGCTGTGATTTTGGTTGGGACTGTATTGAATCTATAGATCAAGCTGAAGAGAACTGACATCTTGAAATATTGTGTTCCTATCCATGAATATGGAATATCTCCCTAGTTATTTAGTTCATTTTTGATTTCAATTATCAGTGTTTTTTTAGTTTACTTCACATAGCTTTTGTATATGTTTTGTTAGGTTTTTACCTAGGTATTTCATTTTTTGGGTGAATGATATATTTTTTTTTTTTTTTTTTTTTTGGTGAGAAGCTATAGCCTTTATTTTTATTTTTTTTTTTTAACATCTTTATTGGGGTATAATTACTTTACAATGGTGTGTTAGTTTCTGCTTTATAACAAAGTGAATCAGTTATACATATACATATGTTCCCATATCTCTTCCCTCTTGCGTCTCCCTCCCTCCCACCCTCCCTATCCCACCCCTCCAGGCTGTCACAGAGCACCGAGCCAATATCCCTGTGCCATGCGGCTGCTTCCCACTAGCTATCTACCTTACTACGTTTGTTAGTGTGTATATGTCCATGACTCTCTCTCGCCCCGTCACAGCTCACCCTTCCCCCTCCCCATAACCTCAAGTCCGTTCTCTAGGAGGTCTGCGTCTTTATTCCTGCCTTACCCCTAGGTTCTTCATGACATTTTTTTTTCTTAAATTCCATATATATGTGTTAGCATACTGTATTTGTCTTTTTCTTTCTGACTTACTTCACTGTGTATGACAGACTCTAGGTCTATCCACCTCATTACAAATAGCTCAATTTCGTTTCTTTTTATGGCTGAGTAATATTCCATTGTATATATGTGCCACATCTTCTTTATCCATTCATCCGATGATGGGCACTTAGGTTGTTTCCATCTCCGGGCTATTGTAAATAGAGCTGCGATGAACATTTTGGTACATGACTCTTTTTGAATTTCGGTTTTCTCAGGGTATATGCCCAGTAGTGGGATTGCTGGGTCATATGGTAGTTCTATTTGTAGTTTTTTAAGGAACCTCCATACTGTTCTCCATAGTGGCTGAACCAATTCACATTCCCACCAGCAGTGCAAGAGGGTTCCCTTTTCTCCACACCCTCTCCAGCATTTATTGTTTCTAGATTTATTGATGATGGCCATTCTGACTGGTGTGAGATGATATCTCATTGTAGTTTTGATTTGCATTTCTCTAATGATTAATGATGTTGAGCATTCTTTCATGTGTTTGTTGGCAGTCTGTATATCTTCTTTGGAGAAATGTCTATTTAGGTCTTCTGCCCATTTTTGGATTGGGTTGTTTGTTTTTTTGTTGTTGAGCTGCATGAGCTGCTTGTAAATTTTGGAGATTAATCCTTTGTCAGTTGCTTCGTTTGCAAATATTTTCTCCCATTCTGAGGGCTGTCTTTTGGTCTTGTTTATGGTTTCCTTTGCTGTGCAAAAGCTTTGAAGTTTCATTAGGTCCCATTTGTTTATTTTTGTTTTTATTTCCATTTCTTTAGGAGGTGGGTCAGAAAGAATCTTGCTGTGATTTATGTCATAGAGTGTTCTGCCTATGTTTTCCTCTAATAGTTTGATAGTTTCTGGCCTTATATTTAGGTCTTTAATCCATTTTGAGCTTATTTTTGTGTATGGTGTTAGGGAGTGTTCTAATTTCATTCTTTTACATGTACCTGTCCAGTTTTCCCAGCACCATTTATTGAAGAGGCTGTCCTTTTTCCACTGTACATTCCTGCCACCTTTATCAAAGATAAGGTGTCCATATGTGCATGGGTTTATCTCTGGGCTTTCTATCCTGTTCCATTGATCTATCTTTCTGTTTTTGTGCCAGTACCATACTGTCTTGATAACTGTAGCTTTGTAGTATAGTCTGAAGTCAGGGAGCCTGATTCCTCCAGTTCCTTTTTTTGTTCTCAAGATTGCTTTGGCTATTCGGGGTCTTTTGTGTTTCCATACAAATTGCGAAATTTTTTGTTCTAGTTCTGTGAAAAATGCCAGTGGTAGTTTGATAGGGATTGCATTGAATCTATAGATTGCTTTGGGTAGTAGAGTCATTTTCACAATGTTGATTCTTCCAATCCAAGAACATGGTATATGTCTCCATCTATTTGTATCATCTTTAATTTCTTTCATCAGTGTCTTATAGTTTTCTGCATACAGGTCTTTTGTCTCCTTAGGTAGGTTTATTCCTAGATATTTTATTCTTTTTGTTGCAATGGTAAATGGGAGTGTTTTCTTGATTTCACTTTCAGATTTTTCATCATTAGTATATAGGAATGCCAGAGATTTCTGTGCATTAATTTTGTATCCTGCTACTTTACCAAATTCATTGATTAGCTCTAGTAGTTTTCTGGTAGCATCTTTAGGATTCTCTATGTATAGGATCATGTCATCTGCAAACAGTGACAGCTTTACTTCTTCTTTTCCGATTTGGATTCCTTTTATTTCCTTCTCTTCTCTGATTGCTGTGGCTAAAACTTCCAAAACTATGTTGAATAAGAGTGGTGAGAGTGGGCACCCTTGTCTTGTTCCTGATCTTAGTGGAAATGCTTTCAGTTTTTCACCATTGAGGATGATGTTTGCTGTGGGCTTGTCGTATATGGCCTTTATTATGTTGAGGAAAGTTCCCTCTATGCCTACTTTCTGCAGGGTTTTTATCATAAATGAGTGTTGAATTTTGTCAAAAGCTTTCTCTGCATCTATTGAGATGATCATATGGTTTTTCTCCTTCAGTTTGTTAATATGGTTTATCACATTGATAGATTTGCGTATATTGAAGAATCCTTGCATTCCTGGAACAAACCCCACTTGATCATGGTGTATGATCCTTTTAATGTGCTATTGGATTCTGTTTGCTAGTATTTTGTTGAGGATTTTTACATCTATGTTCATCAGTGATATTGGTCTGTAGTTTTCTTTCTTTGTGACATCCTTGCCTGGTTTTGGTATCAAGGTGATGGTGGCCTCGTAGAATGAGTTTGGGAGTGTTCCTCCCTCTGCTATATTTTGGAAGAGTTTGTGAAGGATAGGTGTTAGCTCTTCTCTAAATGTTTGATAGAATTCGCCTGTGAAGCCATCTGGTCCTGGGCTTTTCTTTGTTGGAAGATTTTTAATCACAGTTTCAATTTCAGTGCTTGTGATTGGTCTGTTCATATTTTCTATTTCTTCCTGATTCAGTCTTGGCAGGTTGTGCATTTCTAAGAATTTGTCCATTTCTTCCAGATTGTCCATTTTATTGGCATAGAGTTGCTTGTAGTAATCTCTCATGATCTCTTTTATTTCTGCAGTGTCAGTTGTTATCTCTCCTTTTTCATTTCTAATTCTATTGATTTGAGTCTTCTCCCTTTTTTTCTTGATAAGTCTGGCTAGTGGTTTATCTATTTTGTTTATCTTCTCAAAGAACCAGCTTTTAGTTTCATTGATCTTTGCTATTGTTTCCTTCATTTCTTTTTCATTTATTTCTGATCTGATTTTTATGATTTCTTTCCTTCTGCTAGCTTTGGGTTTTTTGTTCTTCTTTCTCTAATTGCTTGAGGTGCAAGGTTAGGTTGTTTATTCGAGATGTTTCCTGCTTCTTAAGGTGGGCTTGTATTGCTGTAAACTTCCCCCTTAGAACTGCTTTTGCTGCATCCCACAGGTTTTGGGCCGTTGTGTCTCCATTGTCATTTATTTCTAGGTATTTTTTGATTTCCTCTTTGATTTCTTCAGTGATCACTTCATTATTAAGTAGTGTATTGTTTAGCCTCCATGTGTTTGTATTTTTTACAGATCTTTTCCTGTAATTGATATCTAGTCTCATGGCGTTGTGGTCAGAAAAGATACTTGATACCATTTCAATTTTCTTAAATTTGCCAAGGCTTGATTTGTGACCCAAGATATGATCTATCCTGGAGAATGTTCCATGAGCACTTGAGAAAAATGTGTATTCTGTTTTTTTTGGATGGAGTGTCCTATAAATATCAATTAAGTCCATCTTGTTTAATGTATCATTTAAAGCTTGTGTTTCCTTATTTATTTTCATTTTGGATGATCTGTCCATGGGTGAAAGTGGGGTGTTTAAGTCCCCTACTATGAATGTGTTACTGTCAATTTCCCCTTTTATGGCTGTTAGTATTTGCCTTATGTATTGAGGTGCTCCTATGTTGGGTGCATAAATATTTACAATTGTTATATCTTCTTCTTGGATCGATCCCTTGATCATTATGTAGTGTCCTTCTTTGTCTCTTTTAATAGTCCTTATTTTAAAGTCTATTTTGTCTGATATGAGAATTGCTACTCCAGCTTTCTTTTGGTTTCCATTTGCATGGAATATCTTTTTCCATCCCCTTACTTTTAGTCTGTATGTGTCTCTAGGTCTGAAGTGGGTCTCTTGTAGACAGCATATGTAAGGGTCTTGTTTTTGTATCCATTCAGCTAATCTGTGTCTTTTGGTGGGAGCATTTAGTCCATTTACATTTAAGGTAATTATCGATATGTATGTTCCTATTCCCATTTTCTATATTGTTTTGGGTTCGTTATTATAGGTCTTTTCCTTCTCTTGTGTTTCTTGCCTAGAGAAGATCCTTTAGCATTTGTTGTAAAGCTGGTTTGGTGGTGCTGAACTCTCTCAGCTTTTGCTTGTCTGTAAAGGTTTTAATTTCTCCATCAAATCTGAATGAGATCCTTGCTGGGTAGAGTAGTCTTGGTTGCAGGTTTTTCTCCTTCATCACTTTCAGTATGTCCTGCCACTCCCTTCTGGCTTGTAGGGTTTCTGCTGAAAGATCAGCTGTTAACCTTATGGGGATTCCCTTATGTGTTATTTGTTGTTTTTCCCTTGCTGCTTTTAATATGCTTTCTTTGTATTTAATTTTTGACAGTTTGATTAATATGTGTCTTGGCATATTTCTCCTTGTATTTATCCTGTATGGGACTCTCTGTGCTTCCTGGACTTGATTAACTATTTCCTTTCCCATATTAGGGAAGTTTTCAACTATAATCTCTTCAAATATTTTCTCAGTCCCTTTCTTTTTCTCTTCTTCTTCTGGAACCCCTATAATTCGAATGTTGGTGCGTTTAATGTTGTCCCAGAGGTCTCTGAGACTGTCCTCAGTTCTTTTCATTCTTTTTTCTTTATTCTGCTCTGCAGTAGTTATTTCCACTATTTTATCTTCCAGGTCACTTATCCGTTCTTCTGCCTCAGTTATTCTGCTATTGATCCCATCTAGAGTATTTTTAATTTCATTTATTGTGTTGTTCATCGTTGCTTGTTTCATCTTTAGTTCTTCTAGGTCCTTGTTAACTGATTCTTGCATTTTGTCCATTCTATTGTCCATTCTATCTCCAAGATTTCGGATCAACCTTACTATCATTATTCTGAATTCTTTTTCAGGTAGACTGCCTATTTCCTCTTCATTTGTTAGGTCTGGTGCATTTTTATCTTGCTCCTTTATCTGCTGTGTGTTTTTCTGTTTTCTCATTTTGCTTATCTTACTGTGTTTGGGGTCTCCCTTTTGCAGGCTGCAGGTTCGTAGTTCCTCCTGTTTTTGATGTCTGTCTCCAGTGGCCAAGGTTGGTTCAGTGGGTTGTGTAGGCTTCCCGGTGGAGGGGACCAGTGCCCGTGTTGTGGTGGAAGTGGCTGGATCTTGTCTCTCTAGTGGGCAGGTCCACGTCTGGTGGTGTGCTTTGGGGTGTCCGTGGCCTTACTATGATTTTAGGCAGCCTCTCCGCTAATGGGTGGGGCCGTGCTCCTGTTTTGCCAGTTGTTTGGCACAGGCTGTCCAGCACTGCGGCTTGCTGGTCGCTGAGTGAAGCTGGGTGCTGGTGTTAAGATGGAGGTCCCCGGGAGATTTTCGCCGTTTGATATTATCTGGAGCTGGGAGGTCTCTTGTGAACCAGTGTCTTGAAGTTGGCTCTCCTACCTCAGAGGCAGAGCCCTGCCTCCTGGCTGGAGCACCAAGAGCCTTTCATCCACACGGCTCAGAATAAAAGGGAGAAAAAGTAGAGGGAATTAGTAGACGTATGAGGAAAGAAAGAAGGAAAGGAGGGAAGGAAGGAGGGAAGGAAGGAAGGAAGGAAGGAAGAAAGAAAGAAAGAAGCAAAGAAGGAAAGAAGGCAAGAAGGAACGAAAGGAGGGAGGGAGGGAGGGAGGAAGGAAGGAGGGAAAGAAGGAAAAACAAAAAGAAAGAAGATACAGTAAAAATAAAATAAAGTATAATAAAGTTATTGAATTAAAAAATTCTTAATTAGAAAAAAAAAAAGGACGGATAGAACCTTAGGACAAATGTTGGAAGCAAAGCTGTACAGACAAAGTCTTACACAGAAGCGTACACATACACCCTCACAAAAAGAGGTAAAGGGGGAAAAATCATAAATCTTGCTGTCAGAGACCACCTCCTCAATTTGGGATGATTCGTTGTCTAAAGGAGGGAAGGAAGGAGGGAAGGAAGGAAGGAAGGAAGGAAGAAAGAAAGAAGCAAGGAAGGAAAGAAGGCAAGAAGGAACGAAAGGAGGGAGGGAGGAAGGAAGGAAGGAGGGAAAGAAGGGAAAACAGAAAGAAGATACAGTAAAAATAAAATATAGTATAATAAAGTTATTGAATTAAAAAATTCTTAATTAGAAAAAAAAAAAAAAAAAGGGACGGATAGAACCTTAGGACAAATGTTGGAAGCAAAGCTATACAGACAAAGTCTTACACAGAAGCGTACACATACACCCTCACAAAAAGAGGTAAAGGGGGAAAAATCATAAATCTTGCTGTCAGAGACCACCTCCTCAATTTGGGATGATTCGTTGTCTAAAGGAGGGAAGGAAGGAAGGAAAGAAAGAAAGAAAGAAAGGACGAAGGTAAAGTATAATAACGTTCTTAAAATTAAAATTGATTATTAAGAAAAAAAAATTTTTAAGAAAAAACCATGGACGGATAGAACCTAGGACAAATGGTGGAAGCAAGACTATACAGACAAGATCTCACACAGAAGCATACACATACACATTCACAAAAAGAGGAATAGGGAGAAAAATCATAGATCTTGCTCCCAAAGTCCACCTCCTTAATTTGGGATGATTGGCTGTCTATTCATGTATTCCACAGATGCAGGGTACATCAAGTTGATTGTGGAGCTTTAATCCGCTGCTTCTGAGGCTGCTGGGAGAGATTTCCCTTTCTCTTCTTTGTTCTCACAGCTCACAGGGGCTCAGCTTTGGATTTGGCCCTGCCTCTGCGTGTAGGTCGCTGGAGGGCGTCTGTTTTTTGCTCAGACAGGACGGGGTTAAAGGAGCCGCTGATTCGGGGGTTCTGGCGTACGGAGGCCGGCGGCGGGGAGGGAGGGGCACGGAATGCGGGGCGGGCCTGCGGCGGCAAAGTCCAGCGTGACTCTGCATCAGCCCGAGGCCCGCCGTGCGCTCTCCCGGGGAAGTCGTCCCCGGATCCCGGGAACCCGGCAGTGGCGGGCTGCACAGGCTCCGCGGAAGAGGGGAGTGGAGAGCGACCTGCGCTCGCACACAGGCCCCTTGGTGGCGGCAGCAGCAGCCCCAACGTCTCCCGCCCGCCTTGGGGTCCGCGCCTCCAGCCGCGGCTCGCGCCCGTCTCTGGAGTCAGCGCCCTCAGCCGCGGCTCGCGCCCGTCTCTGGGGTCCGCGCCCTCAGCCGCGGCTCGCGCCCGTCTCTGGGGTCCGCGCTTTCAGCCGCGGCTCGCGCCCGTCTCTGGGGTCCGCGCTTTCAGCCGCGGCTCGCGCCCGTCTCTGGGGTCCGCGCTTTCAGCCGCGGCTCGCGCCCGTCTCTGGGGTTCGCGCTTTTAGCCGCGGCTCGCGCCCGTCTCTGGAGTTCCTTTAAGCAGCGTTCTTAAACCCCTCTCCTCACGCACCAGGAAACAAAGAGCGAATGATATATTTTTTAAAATTTAAATTCCACTTGTTCATTGCTGGTCATAGTAAAGTGATTGACTTGTATATTAACCCCATATCCTGGAAAATTGCTATAACTGCTTATTAATTTCAGCAGTTTTTTGGTCAGTTCTTATGGATTTTCTATATAGATGTTTGTGTCATCTGTGAGTAAAGACAGTCTTCTTTCTTTCTTCTCTATCCATATACCCTTTATTTCCTTTTCTTTTCTTATATTACATTGGCTAGAACTTTCAGTATGATGTTGAAAAGGAGTGATGAGAGAGAACATTCAATTTCTGATTTATTTGCTTTCTAAAGAACTTCTTTTAGCATTTCTTGTAAGGCAGGTCTACTGGCAACATATTTTATTAATTTTTGTTTGTCTGATAAAGTCTTTATTTCTCCTTCATTTTTGAGAGATAATTTCACAGGGTACAGCATTCTAAGTTGGTGGGTTTTTTTCTCTCTCAATATTTAAATGTTTCGCTTCACTCTCTAGTTGTTTGCATGATTTCTGAGCATAAGTCAGAAGTAATTCTTATCTTTGATCCCCTGTGGGTAAGGTTTTTTTCCTCTCTGGCTTCTTTTGGGATTTTTTCTTTACCTTTGTTTTCTGCAATTTGAAAATTATATGCCTAGGTGTAGTTTTTTTGCATCTATTCTGCTTGGAATTCTCCAAGCTTCCTGGCCTGTGGCTTCATGTCTGATATTAACTTGATAATTTTGTGTGACTCCCCACTAATGAATGAAATTCTCAGTCATTATTGTCTTATAAATTTTTTTCTGTTCCTTTCTCTCTGTCTTTTCCTTCTGGTATTTTCATTACACATGTGTTACATCCCTTGTCGTTGTCCTGTGGTCCTTAGATATTCTGTTCTGCTTTATCAGTCTTTGTTTTCTTTACTTTTCTGGTTTTGAAATTTATACTTATATATCCTCAAGCTCAGAGATTCTTTCCTCAGTCATGTCCAGTCTACTAATAAGCCCATCAAGGCATTCTTCATTTCTATTACAGTGTTTTTGATCTCCAGAATTTTTTTTTCCTTTCTTTCTTAAGATTTCCATCTCTCTGCTTACATTGACTGTCTGTTTTAACATGCTGTCTACTTTATCCATTAGAGCTCTTAGCACATTAATCATAATTGTTTTAAATTTCTGGTCTTGGGCTTCCCTGGTGGCACAGTGGTTGAGAGTCTGCCTGCTGCTGCTGGGGACATGGGTTCGTGCCCCAGTCCGGGAAGATCCCACATGCCGCAGAGTGGCTGGTCCCATGAGCCATGGCGCTGAGCCTGCGCGTCTGGAGCCTGTGCTCCACAACAGGAGAGGCCACAGCAGTGAGAGACCCACATACCGCAAAAATAAATAAATAAATAAATAAATAAATAAATAAATAATAAATTTCTGGTCTTATAATTCCAATATCCCTGCCATGTTAAGCTCTGACGCTTGCTATGTCTCTTTAAATTGTGTTTTTTGCCTTTTAGTATGCCTTATATATATATATATATTTTTTTTTTCTTTATAGCTGGGCAATATACTAGATAAAAGGACTGCTGTAAATAGGCTTTTGGTAATGTGGTGGTGAGGTGTGTGAGGAGGGAAAGCATTTTGCTGTCCTATGATTTGATCTCAGTTTTTATCAAGTCAATGCCTCTGGACTGTAAACTTCACAAGTGTCTCTTAGTTTTCTCTTCTCCTTTAGGTGAGATAGAATGGCTAGGATGGGCTGGAGTTGCATATTTTCTTCATCCCACTTGGAAGTCTAGAGAGGGCTGAAGTTGTGTATTTTCCTTCTGCCATGTAGAAGACTACAGCTGACTGGAATTGAGTATTTCTCTTCCCCTAGGTCAGTTAGGCTTTGATAATACCCCGTAAGGTTAGGCTCTGGTTAACCATTTTCTCTTTAGGGCAGATCTTGTTAAGAAGAATGGAGTCCTTTGTGGTATTTCAAGATGGTTCCTTTTCCCCTGTCCCTACTAGAAGTACAAGATGATTGTTTTCTCTGATATTTATTATGGAATTCTGGTCAAGCTCCTGGAGGTAAATCTCACAATATTGTGGGGGCCTCTTGGTGACTGAGTCCCCATGGAATTTAAAACTCTTGGACTTGTCCATAATTGTCCTTCAGGAACTTGTCAATCATAGTTCAGGTTTTCCTACTCTAACACATGTACCCCAGCAGTTTCTGCTCATAAGTCTCTGCTTTGTAAATTGTGACTCCCTATGTTTATTGATACTTGTCTGTGTCTTCAATTACAGGGACAGCAGTTTGCTCTGTGTCTTTCATAGATCCCAGGATCCATACAGATTGTTGATTTTTCAGTCTGTGCAGCTTTTTACTTGTTTTTAGGATAAAGTGGAAATTTCCATGCCTTTATTTTTTATTTATCAAATATTTTTTGAGCACATCTATGTGCCACTATTTTGTAAGTTCCAGGGACATGATGGTGTAAAAAGCAATTTTCCTGCCATCACGGAGCATTTTTAGTGGAAGGAAGAAGACAATAAACAAGTTGAATAGACACATATTGTGGAAAATGTTAAAAAGAAAACAAGTTATGCCATAGGTAGTAACTGGATGGGGAATAGAGAAAGGCTAATTTATATGTAGTGGTTAGGTAAGCTCTCATTGGGGAGGTGCCTTGTCAACAGAGAAGGTACCAGAAAGAAGTGAAGAACATTTCCAGCAGAGGAGACAGAAAGTGCAATGGTCTAAAGGCAAGAAAAGTCTTGTTATCTTTAAGGAATGCAAGGGAGATCAAAGTGGCTGGAATATAGTGAACAAGCAGAAAAGAGAAAATAGTGAAGAAGCAAGATTCAGATTATGCAGTGCATCACTGGCCACTAAAGGAGTTTGGATTATATTTTAAATGTAAACGGAAGCTAAAGAAGGGGATTAACATGGGGAGAAACATTGTGGTATTTTTTCTTTAAAAATTCCACTCTAGCTCTAAATTAACAATGGATTGGAAATGACAGAAGTACTGAGTACATTTAAGCATTTTTTACCCCCATCCCCCATTTTATGGTGAGAGCATTTAATATCTACTCTCTTAGCAACTTTCAAGTATGTAATATAGCATTGTTAACTATAGTCATCATTTGTAGGTTAGCTCTCAAGAGCTTATTCATCTTATCATTGGAAGTTTGCACCCTTTGGCCAACATTTCCCATTTCTCCCAGCTCCTAGCCCATGGCAACCTACATCTCATTCTCTATTTCTATTAGTTAGCATTTTTTAGATTTCACATATAAGTGAGATCATGCAGTATTTGTCTTTTTTTTTTTTTTTGTCTGACTTATTTCACTTAGCATAATGCCTTCAAGGGCCATTCATATTGCTGTAGATGGTAGGATTGTATTTTTTTTTTTTTGTATATATGTCACATTTTCTATATCCATTCATTCATCAGTTGATACTTAGGTTGTTTCCATGTCTTGGGTATTGTGAATAATGCTGCTATGAACATGGGGGTGCAGATATCTTTTTGAGATCCTGATTTTATCTCCTTTGGTTATATACCTACAAGTGCTATTGCTAGATCATATGGTAGTTCTATTTTTCATTTTTGAGGAACCTCTATGCTGTTTTTCTAGGAGCTGTGCCAATTTACATTCCCACCAATAATGCACAAAGGTTACCTTTTCTCAACATCCTTTCAAACACTTGTAATTTTTTGTTTGTTTGTTTTGTTGTTTTTTTAAATAATAGCCATTTGACCATTTGTAAGATGACATCTTATTTTGGTTTTGATTTGAATTTCCTTGATGATTAGTTACTAATGTTGAGTACCCTTTCCTATACCGGTTGGCCATTCATATGTCTTCTTTGGATAAAGGTCTATCCAGGTCTTCTTGCCACTTTTTAATCAGATTATTTGTTTTTTTTTTTTTTTGTTATTGAGTTGTATGAGTTCTTAAATATTTGGATATGAAGCCCTTATCAGATAGATAGTTTGCAAATATTTTCACCCATTCTGTGTTCACTATTCAACTGTTATTTGGTGTTCATTTTATATTTTGTGGGATGTAAAGATATGAAAATATTTTAGAAGATTACAGTACATTTAGAAAGATAATACATTTGTACTTTGATACAAGTCAACATTTGATAAAAATAATATGAGTGGCTTATTAATAATATATTCAGATTTTATAATAAAAGTAAATTATATTCTGTTGGGTTAGTTTGAGATCTCATGGAAAAAGACTGAAGGAACTGAGAGGGCTCATGCACTGAAACTAGATTAATGAGTTTATTATCTATCTTGTTCCATTTACACAAATACCACCACCATTTACTTAGTCAACCAAGGATAAAATCCAGGAAACAATTTTGACTCCTTTATTTATTGATTATCCACAGCAGAAATTTTTCTGTGATTTGTTGGTATTGAGTAAGACTTGAATGATTGCTTCAGACCTCAAGGACTCTAGTTAATCTGTCCTTTGTTCTTTGCCTGCGGGTTATCTTCTATTTCTAACCATCCCTAGTGCTAACCAGAAGATTTTATATTCTAGAGAAATAATACAGATCTTGCAGTTATAAATGGCCTTATTATAAATACTGTCTCTACCACTGATTTTGCGATTGAATGGACATTTTCCTTTCTTGTTTCATTCTCAAGTTTTGCATTTTTAAATTGAAGGAATATAATTTGGGAATAAGTTTAGTTTCAGACAACAGAAACCTCAAATTATGTAACTCAGATGAGATGAAAATTTATTTTTATCATATGGAAAAATGGTTTGAAATGGAAGATCTAGGGATGTTATATGGCTCCACAAAGATGTTAGATTCATGTCAGTTTCAATTCACTGCTCTGACATAGTTACCATGTGATAACACATTGTCAGGCTCTAACCAACACACCTGCATTCCAGCCGGCAGGTGGAAAAAAGGGTAATGAAAAAAAGATCCAAAGAACACACACTAGCTATCTATTGAGGACACTTTTAAGAAGCTGTAACACAACGCTTCCACTTACATTTCATTGGCAGAATTTAGTCACATGACGGCACCTAGTTGCAAAAGAAATTGAGAAATGTGTTCTTTATTTGTGTACAATATGCATAGCTAAAAATTGGGGAGTTTTTGTTGTTGTTGAGAACAACAACAACAAGAGAAAAAAATGTAAATATTAAAGTGTCTAGTTCATAATATCTGTTTATATTTTGTCTTTCTGATCCAGTTCTTTTTTCTCTAACTCATATTTTCCAGTCTTATTTTGCATTAAATTTGTCATGATTCTGGATATCCACATTCTTTGTCAAATTGGTGCTACCATTATTTGTGTCTATACAATACTACTAAATAGCTAAATAATTATCAGAACAGACAAATTTGGCTCAGAACAGGTATTTCAGGTTTCACAATCCATAAGAAGAAGCCAAATACTTATAGGAATAGATTTTAATACTCCAATAAGAAGTGTAGGAAGTGAGATTAGGAGTGGCCTTGATTTTAGCCTATATTGCATGAATTTAATTTGTGTTTGGTATCATCAGATTCCTGTTCAAACTCTTCCCACTACCACCTCCCTTCATGTTCTCACACATTACCTCTCGTACATTCTACCAAAACTTGGGATATCTCACTTCTTGCCCTACCAAAAACTGCTCTCTTCTTTATCTTGAGAATGTTGCATAAATAAATGATGGGGGACAGTTTAAAGCAATTGGATTCTAGGTGGATTAAGATTTGAACATAAGTGTGAGATATCAATGTAAAATTCCAGGAGCAACGGCATGAAGGACTTGTCAACACCAGTTACTCATGGGACCTACTCTTTCTGTGTCAAAGCCAGGCTTAAGAATCTGTCAGGGCAGAGAACTTCCTATTCCTGGGTCTGAGTTTCCAAATCTATTAAATGAGAGAATAGGATTCAATATAGTGGTCCCCCCTTATCTGTGGAGAATGTTTTCCAAGACCTCCAGTGGATGCCTGAAACTGCTGATAGTCCTGAACTCTACATATACTATTTTTCCTATACATATATATTTATTATAAAGTTTAATCTACTTTAGGCACAGTAAGAGATTAACAACAATAACTAATAATAAAATAGAACAATTATAACAATGTACCATAATAAAAGTTATGTGAATGTGGTTTCTTTCTCTCTCTCAAAATATTGTACAAATTTCATACCTTTCCCATCTTAACTAGGCAATTACCAAACCTAGTTTGAAGTTGACAGCAAGACTAGCATGGATTTCTTTTCCTTCTTCACAACTTCACAGTCAGAAGATTCGTTCTTACTGTAGATCTTGGCAACCTCACTATATGATTTTTTCTTTCCTTATTAAGTTGAGAACTTACACCTTTTCACTTAAAGGCAGCACTTTTTGGATTCTCTTTGGCATATGGATTCTCTTTGCCAGCATGACTACACGTAAGCTTTGGGGCCATTATTCAGTAAAATAAGGGTTACTTGGAAACAAGCACTGGTACATGGACAGTCGATCTGATGACTGAGATAGCTATGAAGTGACTAAAAGGAGGGATGTGCTGGACACAGCGTTGATTTATGTCCCGGGCAGGACAGAGTGGGAAGGCTCAAGATTTCAACATGTTACTCAGAATGATGAGTTTAAAACTATGAATTGTTTCATTTCTGGAAGCGAAACCATAGATCAGGGTACACTGTTGTACTACCAATTTGCATTGTACTCTATGTACCACCCAGATGTGGCGGTCATTAAAAAATGCAAGGCAAATGGTATCTCTGGAATTGGGCAACACAGTGGCCCTAGATAATATCTAATATGTAACAGATACATGTTCTACTTTGATCAGACCAAATAAGATCTGTATGAAAATCACCAACTTGAGTTTTGAGTGTATTTATTTGCTTCTATATATTTTCCTATTGACTTTGTATATTAAACCATTTACCATGCAAGATACAGTCTGTGTTTGCAGAGAAAATGCTGTAACTTTTATTTAATTGAACAAGATGGTGAAGGTTTATGATTGTCAGTGGGATTGTGGTTTGTTCAAGGTAAAATTGAACAACTTTATTAACTATGTTCTGTGTATCAACATCTTGTTATTATTCTAGGTTGTGAGCAGATGATTCATGATTCCTGAGCAGCAAGTGAATATATGAACAGAGTTTACTGCTGTGATAAAATAAAACTTACAACACAGTTTATCTGACTTTTTATGGAACACATAATCCTTATTGTGTTGCACAGTACACAGGCATAAATTGTAAACTGTTCACTTTAAGACTTGTGATTAACTTACTTTTACAAAGACAATATTTTGTATTGTCTTATTTTATTTAAATTTTTTTTGTATCTTGAATCAACATCAATGGAGTTTGGCAATCAGGGAATGGATTCAGAATGTGGTAGGTATCACTACTTAATAGCAATATGTATGATTCTCTAAATTCATTATATCCTTAGCTAGAGAAAGAGATGTTGGGCTATTCACATTCCAGAAGAATGAGCAAGTTGTCCAGAATTTTATTTAATAGGCAATTCATAGATGAGTGAATCTGAAGATTGAATTTGTCTACTAGAACATGAAATGAAAAAGATAAAATTGTAATAATTGCATTTTTTATGTACTTGTTAAATGTCTAAGCCAGAATGATCTGACAAATTAATCTGCTACCTGTTTATAAGATCTGAACTAGACTGACAAGGAAAAAACCAGTGTAGTGGATGGACATTATTATGTTAAAAATGTTTGCTGCTCCCATCCTGTGAAAGGAGTATACTTGCCTCTTCCACTGATATGGGATTTAGCCATTGGCTTACTTAGCCCAAAGAAGTGTGAGGGAAGAGCTGTCTGCCACATCAGGACATAAGCTTTAAGAGCACCATAAAATTTCACCATGTTCTCTTTTCTTTTTTATCTGAAGACTGACATCTTCCATATTGCTTCTTAGCCTCGGTCCCAGAATGAAGATAACATGGAATAAGTCATAGACAACCTGCACCGGGCAGTTAGTGCAGGTAACATAAGCAAGAAATAAACCTTAGTCATGTAAGCCACTGACCTTTTGTGTGTCAAAACTCAGAGTCACACCAGCCAATATGAGAAAATAAATGTCTTCTTTGTTCCATATTGATAGGGGTCAACGAACGTAGAGGCAATTAAACTGTTAAATGAGGAGGATTTATGATGCATAATATTAACGCTAAGAGTGCAAGATCAAGCACTGTAAATACAAGTGGGTAAACAGAGAAAAATATCACAAACTAAGTAGCAGTACTAAAATGCCAGGGAAATTGTAAAACAACATAATTAAAATGTAAAGTGTGATTGACCTTTACAGAGGCACTCTTTCATTTAATGAACATTTAGGGGCAACTTCTTCAATTGTGACACTATCACAATTAAAAAATGTTAAATCTTTGAACAATCTTATCTCAGTTGTACTCAGAGAAATTGATCCCTAGAAATAAATACTCCTTGGAGGTGAGAGGAGGGAGCAGAATCTGTGTTTCTAAAAGTTTGGGAAAAGCTGTAAACTGTATCCTTCTCCTGGGAATTCATAAGACATATTAAGAAAGTAAAGCTTTGAGAAGTTCTACAAAGGACACCTGTTTTACTTGGTTAATTCTAATAAATCTGAACCTTATTTGGAAACAGTGTGGAGAACGTGGTCTTGAAGTTTTCAAAGATTAACAAGATATAGTCTATTTCAATTCCATCCCTGCATCCCACCATATCAAATGGGGGATAGAAAAAAATGTAGGCAAATTCCACAGGGGAATACATGAGTAGGGGTGGAAGAAAATGAGGAGGGAGAGCTGAATGTGCAAATAGCCAGCCCCTCAATTCCAATTTAGAGCATTAGTGCTATGTGGGAAGGAGCAAACCCTTTTAAATCCTGACCCAGTAGCAAAGGGATTCTTTAACACATCATATCTGAGTTACAACTGTCTCCTAACTATGCATTTTTTCCCTAACCTATTCCCATATCATGCTGCCCTGCACACCTCCACTATTCGATCTTTCAAAAGCCATCATTTAATTTCCTTCTCAAAATATTCTGCAGTTTTGCATTCTCCTCAGGATGATATCCATGTAATTGACTGATTTGGAAGAAGTTTGTATTATTAAAATACATATCTCTACTTGAGTGACTTTTATGACATTGTCACTGAATTCTTTTAACTATTCATTTATCTAACAAATGTCCTCTCTTTATCTAGTATGATGCCAAGCAGTAGGTTTTGTAGAGGAAAGAGTTGGAGCTTGATGCCAGAACCCCTGCAATCAAATTCAGTCTTCTACTCTCTAGTGATTTAGATGTCAGTGACCAAATCTGAAAAGTAAATATAGTAATACATGTTATCTCAGGGTCTTACATATTGATCAATAAACACACAAAAAATTCACTGGATGCTTAGATCAGAGTAGACACTAAAACAATGTTAATTGTTTAAATCCAAATCTAAGTAATATATACAAAGTAGTATATTCAGTTCTTGAAATTTAAGGAATTTAAAGTCAATTTAAGGAGGAATATATAAATATATATAAATATTTAAATGCAAACGCAAACAAGGAAAACAAACAAAAACAGAGAAGAATTCAGACTGCATTTAAAATGTGGATGTGCCAGGAGGGATGGACTGGGAGTTTGGGATTAGCAGATGCAAACTATTATATATAGGATGGCTAAACAATAAGGTCCTACTGTATAGCAGAGAACTGTATTCTATCCTGTGATAAACCATAATGGAAAAGAATATGAAAAAGAATGTATGTATATGTATAACTGAATCACTTTGCTGTACACCAGAAATTAACACAACATTGGAAATCAATTATACTTCAATAAAATAAATTTTAAAAAGTATGGATGTTGGGCTTCCCTGGTGGTGCAGTGGTTGAGAGTCTGCCTGCCGATACAGGGGACGTGGGTTCGTGCCTTGGTCCGGGAAGATCCCACATGTCATGGAGCAGCTAGGCCCGTGAGCCATGACCGCTGAGCCTGTGCGTCCGGAGCCTGTGCTCCACAATGGGAGAGGCTACAACAGTGAGAGGCCCACGTGCCACAAAAAAAAAAAAAAAAAAAAGTATGGATGTGACTGTTTACATGTTCTAGTTTGTCATAGGATTGACAGAGTTTGACTTTTGTAATCAGACTTCATGGATTCAAATCCTGGCTTCGTTTCTCACTAACCCTATAATTTTAGTAAAATGTCATAAACTCCCTCAGCAACCTTCTTTTGTAAAGTAATTCAGATAAAGCCGATATAAAAATTAATCTGAGTGTCCTCATGGAAGAAATAAATCTTTGATGTGAGTCTTAAAAAGTGTATATATGAGATATTGGAGAAGAGCAGGCAGCATCCCCAGTGGATGAAGGTATGGGAAGGAGAGAGAAGTGTCTGAGTGACTGTAGGGGGAATGCACTCAGAGTAGGATACCTGGCACTCTGTTGGTAAGTGGTGTCAGCTGGGGCTCCAAGCCTAATACAAGAGAGCATGGTCAATGAGGGGAGAGGGCAAGAAGCCCATACTGAAGAGTTTAGACTCACCATGTTAAGTCAGGATTGAGAAAGTCAAATGACTACGGGCTACCTGGGTATTATAAATGAGAGAAGTGTCTTAGTACAGGCAAGCAAAGTGGCTAGTGTGGGCCTTTCCACCAAACCAAAGACTCTGCTTTTTGGCCAGGTACAATCACTACCCAGCTCCATATTTACATCATGCTTCAGTGTATCCAAATCTAATTTTTTTAAGCAGCCAGCAATGTGGACTTTTATGTGGACTTCTAGAAATGTGTATGCTCTTTTATACCTTCATATCGTTAGGCGTGTCTGCTACAATAACCTGACCTTTCTTTCTCCTTGGCTAAGTTCAATATAACCCCCAAGACTCCTCTCAAATGTTTTCTTCTTTGTGGAAGCACTTCCATATCTTGGGGGGGGGGGGGGGGGATTATTCCAGGACTTACCACGCTGGATTACAGTCTTGAGGCTAGAAGCTGCCTTATCTTTATTACAATGCTCACCACAGCATTTGACACAAAAAGTAGTCAATAAGCATGTGCTGATGTCTGTACTGGCTTAGATTCCTGAGCAGTGGAGGATGATTAGTTCACTGTCCATCTCAGCAGTAGAGAGAAGACTGAGAAGGATCAAGTTTCTTTTCAGATTAAAAAAAAAAAATGAGCCCAGTTTAGCATAAAAATCACATTTTGAAAACATTCTAGAAGATCGTTTTTAAAAGTTCCCAATTCTCTAGAATCAGATATGTCTATACTTTGTTCCCTCTAAGTAAATTCTACCAATAATGTTTTGAAAATACAGAACAAATCTCACTCACCTACACAAACAGATGGAGATGTGTAGTCTCCTCATGTGTTAGCCATGAGGCTAACCATGTCCATTAGCTGGAGGCATATTAAGGCCTTATTCTAGTAGAAGTAAATCTGGAAAAAAAGAGAAAGGAGCACAGAGCTGGGACATGGTGGTGGAGAGGCACGTTTTCCGTGTTAAGAAAGAAGGTTTTAAATGGTGAGGGATGTCAGAAGAAGATTATGTTGTGAAAGGAAGGGAATGGCATCCAGAAATTGCTCTGAATTGATGGAGAACCTGGAGATACCAGCACATGAAGCTTCAGTGTCCAGTAACACCACCTACTTGCAGTAGAGTTCCTCAGTCTCTGAGTCATTACTTCCTCCTCTTGTTTCCTTCCTCATGTCTCCTTCCTTCTTTTTTTCCTCCCCTCCTTTCCATTATTTCTTCTCCTCCTGTTACTCTTTCCCTTTTTCTTTTACTTCTCCTCTTTCTCTTCTTCCTCCTCATTTCTTTATTTCTCTTTCTTATCCTCCTCTTCTTCTTTGTCTTATCTTTTTTCTCTTTCTTCTCATCTTTTCTTTTCCTTCTCCTTTTTTTTCTCCTAAAAGAACATAGCTCTGATTTTGGAAGGAAGTGGGGCAGTAGAATGCATTTGAGAGTCAATTTTGATGGGCTGCATCTATTCTAGAATAAGAGGGCTTATGATATTTGAAAATATTATACAATAAACTTTGGCATATTAATCACATTTTAATTAATCCCAGTCACTTTTGTGGTGATAACAGAGTTTCTGTAAGTCCTGTGTCACATTCCTTTAGGCATCTCACATGGTTCAGAATAAGTGAGTTGACTTGTTAATTAACTTTGGCTAACCAATGAGACAAAATTGCCGTTGTCTTCTCACCTGCCTTATTTTGTCATTTGAAATAGATTTGAACACCAGAAAATCCATCTTGTTTGGTTTAATCTTATTAATTAATTTTAATTTTTAGAAGGTTTCCTTGTTCCACGTATCTGGGACATGGTTTAAAACATTTTCTAATTTCAGTGATTAATACAACCCTTTCCCTGAAATTCAATTATTTCCTGATTAAATCAATTCTCTCTAATCTTAGAATACTAGCATTTCTCTCATACTACATATTCTGTAGCTGTCATTTCATAACAAATCTGATTAAAATCCATGTGGGTTGTTAAAGCTGCATGTCATAGTTAAAATTTGACAGTATACATTTTTGTAAAGTGAAGTGGGTTGAAAGATATATAAATGACTAGTTACCATTTCACCTACGTTAAAGTGTTTATCAGTTGTTCATATTGTAATTATAAAACTACTACTTTTAAAAAGAGTAGTTAATAATAAAGCAAAATTACCATATATGCATGAAGATTTTGGGTTAGTAAAATTGCTTTATTCTTTTGCACTTAAGGTGAAGCTATTATTTTGAGACTCTGGATGCTGTAGGTATATCTAGGTATTTATTTTCTATTTGTTTACCAACTATATAATTTATGTATTATTTTAATGAATATAAAGTGATTTACACATATACATAGTATTTTAAAAATAAATAGTACTTGTGTCATTACTCCTACCTTGATGAATTATAAGACAACTCTTGTGTTCCTTCTCCCATTCTTTCTTGTTTATTTCTTGTAATTCCTAACACTAGATGAAACTTAAACTTACTTCTGTACCAGTAAATGGGACACATACTCACCCAGGGTCTTTTATGCTCCATTTGTCTTGATTCACCCCCACATCACATCAGTCACAAGGTCAAATATTTTGATATCTCCACCCCAGTTCCAGCCATCATCATGCCTTGTCCTGAGTGAATGTCCTTACTTCTGTTGCCCATTTCATCCAACCTACAAAAGAATCGACTTTGTTAAGAGGCAGATCAACTTCCTGTCTTCCTTCTAACCTGGCAGTGGCTTCTTACTGACCTTGGTATGAAGGTCATTTGGTTTCTCACAAGGTCAGGCCTTATCTGTGATATCTGTGATTTTGCTTAGTTCTCCAGTTCCCTCTCTCAACTCCACCTCCCCAGAAACTCAATCCTCTCACCTGCTGGACTCCTTTAGATTTTCCAACAAGTCAAGCTCACCTTTAACATCCAGTCTTGGCATATTCTATTTCATCTGCCTTAAATGCTTCCACCTCTAGTCTCACATGTTATAAGTAAATGTACTCCAAGTTTATGAAAGTAATGTCTCTACCTAAAGTATATTTTTACAATGAAAATCCAACCCATTAAAACTGATATTTCCTTTCAATGCACTCATTTGGAATAAGAAGGTTGTATCTACCTGAGGTGACTGAATCATGTTTATCTACTCTGACAATTTCTTTTAATTGGTGCACTTGGAGCATCCATATTTAAAATGATTATTGAGGGGACTTCCCTGGTGGTGCAGTGGTTAAGAATTTGCCTATGCAGGGGACAAGGGTTTGATCCCTGGTCTGGGAAGATCCCACATGCCACAGAGCAACTAAGCCCTTGCGCCACAACTACTGAGCCTGCACTCTGGAGCTCGTAGGCTACAACTACTGAGGCTGTGCACCCTAGAGCCCATGCCACAACTACTGAAGCCCACATGCCTAAAGCCTGTGTTCCACAAGAACAGAAGCCAATTAGAAGGCTGCACACTGCAATGAAGAGTAACCCTCACTCTCTGCAACTAGAGAAACCTGAGCACAGCTACAAAGACCTAATGCAACCAAAAAGTAAAAATAAAATTAAAAAAATAAGTAAATAAAATAAAATGAATATTGATGTAGTTGCACTGACAGTTAGCATGTTTGTGACTGTTTCTTAAATGTTTGTTTCTTAAATGCTGCATTTGATTTTTGTTTCTCCCCTACACTTTTTCTGTCTTTTCTAGTTTTAGTTGAGGGTTTTATGATTCTATTTTATCTCCTCTCTTCACATGTCAATTATAGTTCTTTCAAAAAACTATTTTAGTGGTTGCCCTGGAGTTTGAAATATACTTTTACAATTTATCTAAATCCACTTTCATTCCGCTATTTCACAAGTAGTGCAGGTGCCTGCAGGGAATTCTCAATTCCTCCCTCCAGTTCCTTAATACATAGTTGTCACTCATTTCACGTATCCATATGCTAAATTACCCAGTACATTGTTACTATTATTACTTTAAACAGTTATCTTTTAGGTCACTTAAGTATAAGAAATTTTTTAAAAATTAATTTATCCTCATTTATTCTTTTCTGACCTTTTTTGTGTAGATCTGTGTTCCAACCTATATAATTTTCCTTCTCCATGAAGAACTTATTTTTACACAACTTGCAGGGTCCATTTGCTGGTAGTGAATTCCTTCAGTTTTTGTTTGTTTGAGAAATTAATTATTTATCCATTATTTATTCTTCATTTTTGAAGGATAATTTCACTGAATATAAAATTCTAGAATGGTGATTTTATTCTTTCAGCACTTAAAATATTTTACTCAACTCTCTTGTTACTTGCATGATAAGTCCACTGAAATTCTCGTCCTCATTCCTCTATTGTTGTGGTCTTTCCCCCATCTCTGGATCTTTTCAAGATATTTTTTTCTTTGTCTTTGATTTTTTCTTTTTTCAATTTGAATATGATATGCCTAGGTGTAGATTTTTTGGTATTTATTCTGTACAATGTTCTCAAACCCTTCTGGACATGTGGTTTGGTGTCTGTCATTAATTTTGGAATATCCCTGGTGCTTATTAATTCAAATATTTCTTTTCTCTCCTATTTTTCACAGTGTGGTATTTCCTTCTGATATTTTAAAGTGTTTCATTTCTGGTATTTCAAAGTTTTAAATTGTCCCACAATCCTTTAAAAAAGTTTTCCCATTCATTGTTACTTTTGCATTTCAGTTTAGGAAGTTTCCACTAACCTACATTAAGTTCACTGATTCTTTTCTTGGTCATATCCAGTCTATTGAGGGCCCATGAAAGGCATTCTTCATTTCTGTTACAGTGTTCTTTATTTCTATCATTTTCTTTTGATTATTTTTTAGAGCCTCTATCTCTCTGTTTACATTACCCACCAATTCTGTCATGTTGTCTACTTTTTCCATTAGAATCCTTATTTTAACAATTACAGTTATTTAAGATTTTCTATCTCATGATTTCAAAATCTGTGTCATTTTTGTCTGGTATTTATTCTTGCTTTGTTTCTTCAGGTTGTAATATTTCTTGTCTTTTAGTATGCCTTGTAATTTTTTGTTGAAAGCCAGACATATTTTATTGAACAATAAGAATTGAGGTAAATAGCTTTTCATGTGAGGTCTTGTTAATCTGTCTAAAATTTGGACTATGTTTAATGTTTGGTGCAGCTGTAGGTGCCAGAGGTTTCAAATTCCTCTAGTGTTTTTGTTTTTCATCTGTCCTCTTAACTTTTGGCTTCCCATAGAGCTCCTCCTCAGATAGAGTTTGCATCTTGCAACTTTTTTTTGGCTGTAATTCACTGTTATGATATTAGAGGCATTTGTGTGGTGCTAAGGAGTGGGAGAGGAGAAGTATTCTATAATATTATGATTAAATATTAATGTTTTAGTGAGTCTGTATCCCTGAGTTGTGACCTTCACAAGTGTTTCTTAGCTCCCCTTCCCCACTTTGAGACAAGAAGCCTAGAGGGGATTGGTCAGGAGTAAATGCCCTTCCCCTTAGTGGGATAAGGTTCTGGTAGTCTTTTTCCCTGGAGAGTAGACCTTTGTTATGACGATTCTCTGTAGTAGTATTTCTCAATGCTTATGTTTTCCTTCTCTCTGCCAGAGCCTTTTGGGGATATTTCTTGGCTCTTAACAATGACAATCTGGTGGGTTTCTTGGTGGTAAAACCTATGAAAATATGGGGCTCCACTAAAATTGTGGTCTCCAGAAGTTTCTTCTCTTCAAGTTAGTTCATACTTAGACTAGAGCAAGTCATTAAAATGACCATTAGAGTATTCCTACCAGTTTATGGTTCCAGGGACTTCTGCTCCAGGTATCGATTTCCTCTGTGATTCTTTGTGATGTTTGCCTGCCTCCAGATTTGGGGATGGAGATTTGCTCTTTGACTTCTGTTCTCTAATGACTCCAAGGAAATTCATAAAACTTTCAGTTTGTTCAGCTTTTCCTTGTTATAAGGAAGGGAATGATAAATTTCAAGCTCTTTTCATATTGTAGCTGAGACTGGATAATTTCTGATCAAATAATTTTTGAAGGAATAATAGACCATTTACTAATCTTTATCTCCTTCTCTAATTTGAAAGTAATAATATTTACTTTGTGAGGATTATAGATAAGATCTTACAATTCTTAATAATGTGCCTACTCATAGTAAGTGCTCAAAAATGATAGCTACTTTTCATCTTATTACTATTAATTAAACTTATATTTGAATGGTCAGTTTATTTCTATTATTTTGGTTACTGGTGTGATTCAATCAGTTATCAACTGGTAAAATGCCAATTAAATAGAAGCTCTGTTAGAAATTTCTTTTAAGAAGAAAAGACTCCTTTTCTTTTGGAAACCCTTTATTCCTTGAATAAGTTTTACTTGTTATTATCTTGCCTGTTGAGAATAAAACAATAAAAGGAAGGAATAAGAATGGGGTTTATTTTTATTCTGTGCTTACTATGAACCAATCATTTTATATAGGGTAAATTTTATTTTCCACAGAAATCCTTTGAAGCAGGTATTATTATTATCATTCATGTTTTATTGATGAGGAAACTGTGACTCAGAAAGAGAATTCAACTAAGATCATTGAGCGAGTAAATGGTAGAGCTAAGGTCTGAACCCATGTCTCCACAACAAAGCTTTGGTCTCCTGTACAGCTCAAGAATATCTCAAACTTTAGTAATGCGTGAACCCCTATTAAAGGAAAAACATCTGCTAGATTCTTTCATTCAGATTTATACTATTTTCTTATAATGTTCTTTAAGCATATATGCACAAGGAACCAGGTATAAATTCCTTTTCCAATATCTCTTAACTAACTACAGAATGAAATGAAAGCACAATTTAACTGTAAACAGAATTACAAAGTCAATCAAATTTAATGAATAATTTTGACTACAGAAGTGAGATAAAGATACTATTAGGCAAAAGAGTGCTAAGAAAAAGATTTAGGCACTTTTGGTAGTACATTTTATTTTTAAGATACTGGTAAGCACGTCAACTTTCCCAGAACAACATCGCTATCTGTAAAGCACACCATCTCATCCAGGAAATTGATTTGTTTAGTCAGTGGATGACCGAAAATAAAGAAGCTCACCTTAGCGGAACTCTGTGGGAATGAAGAAAGGTCCAGAAATAGAAAGAATGTGGGTTGAGTAGTGTCTTCTGAAATGCTGATGCTGTTGTCCCAGTGCCAGTGATGTTGATCATTTCTTTGATCTAGGTCACTTACGAACCATCTTTCAGATCCTTGACAAGGTATCCTCCACAATTTGGAGCCGAATTTTTTTTATCTCAAAACTCACAATTCTATTTCAACAAGAATCTCTGAGTAGATTTTCTTGAAATATCATTTTGAGAGTATTTTATTTTGAGTCTGTTTATCAAAACATAGGTAAAAATCATTGAAATATACTTACATTTAAGTCCAGCTTTTTCTGCTAAGTGAGACAAGTGAAGCAAGGAAATATTTTTTTCTCAATTGGTTACACTCCAGTACCATTTTACTCGTATGTGTTCATCTTTTATATAAAGAGACTAGTAATCTAGGGATCCTTGACCTTCCAAGACACCACTTTTTCCAGCAATCTCAGCTCCAGTTCCTAATCTAATTCTGGTTAGAGAAGGCAATGCATTTGGTGTTTCCAACCTCTCTATATAGATCAAGTATAAAATTAATCCTGCTGTTAAAGGTTAGAGACCTATTATAGTATGCTCTTACAGAAAACTTCAGACAACCATAGGTTACAAAATTCACCTTTTTGACCAAATCAAAATTATTTTTCATCTGTCTCAATTTTCTGGGATTTAGAGAAGCAGAAAGAAAACAAAAATACAGTGTTGAGCACTTATAATTATCCAGACACTTTGCTAAGGGATTTTCATACAGGGATTGATTTACTACTCAAATAATCCTCTAAAGTATTATAATCTATTAAAATTTCCATTTTATAGATAAGCAAACTGAAGTTCACAGAGAATAACAAGGGGAGAAAATGGATCAGATATACCAGGTCAAGTTTACTCTAATAAAAACATCTTGCCAAACCCCTAAAATATCCTACCATGAACACTTGTAATTCCCATCTCTTAGATTTGTGGGCTGAACAATGTCTACTGGTTGGAGACCAGCTGCAAAATAAATGAATCTACCAGATTCACAATGTGTTTTTGCATTGGAACTTGACCACAGTCAACGAACACATGAATGCTCATATACAAACACACAATTCCTCTCCATTAGACATGAACGCTTCCCCCAGTCAGGACTGAGTTTGCCAGATTCCTATATTAAGTTTATTAAATTAACAATTAACCCATCAAAGACCATTTGTTGATTGTGTTTTTGTTCATAAGCTTCAGCCATACAGACACTTGGCTTCCTGTCTTCTCCCAATAGTCAAATCTGATTAACAAAGGACCTAGTATGCTTCCTGGTAAAGCCCGGAATGTCTCTCACATTTTCCATCACTTCATAGAGTAGGCATTGGCTTTCCTTTACTCTGTGTAATTAGAGATATTTCATAAATCTTAAATTCCCCAATTAACATTTCCTGATTGATGCCAAAGTGTTTGTTTTCAGTGATCTTAATCACCTTATCAGTCACCTTAGTCATGCTTATTCAGATTGCTCACAGATTCATGTATTTCTCCGTTGGCCAGCCTGCACAGCTCTTTCTATTTTTTATCTCCCAGCTTTTAAAGTAAAAAAATTGGTGAACCCCAGGAATGAGTGACAGAGGTATTCATGCTTTCATTATTAAGTTGACAAAACCTGCCATTTTATATGTTGGGAACGCTAATGTTATACCAGGATAAAAGAGAGAGATTTTTGAGACTCTCCTGGTGGGTAAGGAACTCAAAAGAGAGTGACTTTAATTATTTAGTTTGTATATACACCAAGCTTGAGGGTGGTGTGAAAATTTTAATTGCATAGAAGATGCAATGCAATGATGACCTCTTTGGAGGGAAATGACAGCAGTGTTAGTACCTTTCAATACTGAATTACTTCAGATGAAACACTTATTGGTGCTTTTGGGCTATATTTACTCTGCCAGAAGCTGTGGTAAAGATTTTCACAGTATAGCTTTGTCATTCTTTTAAAAGACCTTCCTGAAGGTTGGACTTTTAAAATGCTTTAGGAACAAGAACAGAAAAGCACCCAACATATATAGGAAAATATAAATGGTTGTTACTGAAAAGAACAAACATCTTTGTGAATATAAATCCTCTCTCTTCATTCATTTGCTTATAATGACTTCCTTGACTGAAGTGACTTCTTTACCTTGGTAGACTCTTTATTATCCTTCAAGACACTGCTTAGATATAATTCTTTCTTGAAGCCTTCTCCAATTTCCTCTTACCCCAAATTGCTGCAAATTCATTCACTCACATACTTAATCATTCATTCAATAAAACTTTCTAATTATCTACCAGGAATTGAGGGTTATAAATACCAATAAGACTTAATCTCTATACTCTAGAAGTTTATAATCTATTTGGAGGAGACATATATGTTGAGAAAAATAAGTGCAATATCTATCAAAGCTTCTATTAGAGAAATCTTTACGAAGCATAAGTAGTTCACTAAGGCAAGGACTGTTAATCACTCTTGGGAACTAAGCAAAGATGTCTTAGAGAAAGTGGCATTTGTGATTATCTCGAGGCATGGGGCCAACATAGCTGAAGCTGCTGATAGCCTGACTACATAAATATTTTTGTCTTTACAACATCAGTGCCTACTGGCTCAAATGGCATTAGAGCTGGAACTTTGGCCATACTCATGGCAGGTGGGACATGCTGGCAGTTAACCACTCCCTCGTGCTTGTCCTCAATCATAGACAAGGGTCTGGGATGACGTGTCACATACAGGAGCTGGTGGATAAATACCACAGCTCCAATACCCATGGGTGAGATCATTCTGAGGAAATTGTACCATCCTGATTGGGGTTTCCCCAAGCAGAGTAAAGACCTTACCCACAGTAGTGAACTGGATTTATAATGTACATTTATTAGCTGACTTTCCTTTCCTGTCACTTCCCTATTTCCCTACTTTTCAAATAAACCACTTGCACACTGTTGTGGGATAATTTTGTTTTAAGTAAAACAAAGATTCTCATGCAACTGTAAAGTGAAAACATAACAAAGATTCTATTTAATTTATAAATTAATGATGGAAATGAGGGAACTGGTGAGAAGTCACAACTGAATCAAATGTAGAATTCCCAGGTAAAATCAGGATGCTCAGTAAAATTTGAATTTCATATAAACAGCTTATAATATGTTAGCATAAATATATGCCAAATATTGTATGGGACTATACTTATGCCAAAAATAATTGTTTATTTGAAATTTCAATATAACTAGGCATCTTGTTATTTTGGTTTGTTAAATATGACAACCTTATTCAAAAGAGAATTTAAATTACTATATGTAGATGATAGGAATGCTGTAATATAAATTTACACATAGATGCAAAACTGGCAGAACTGATCAATATCTACAGGACAAAAATCAACTGTATTCCACTGCACACAATCTATATGTGTGTGGACAAGAATCGCTTGCATGGTTAACAGTTTCCTACAAATTAAAGCTCAAAGACAATGAAAGGTGGAGATAACCTGGGTGGGTGTGCTAGACAAGGTATTTAGTGGTCTTTTCATTTTTTTCCATTTCAAAAACTTTTATAATGTTTTCTTACAACAAGAATTCTTTTCTGAGAGAACACAAACTGAGAACCTGTTTTGGGGACAGGTTAGGTGGTCATTCTAAAAAATGAGACAGAATGATTGTGCATTATAGAAACCATATAGGGTATGTGGAGGGTTGTGTTGAGTTATCAACTTGTAGTGATAGGTTGGCAGTGAAATAAATAAGGACCTTTTGTACCATGCTGAGTAGCTTGGCAAATAACCAATCTGTAGCTATTGAGAGGCAACAAGATCAGATTTGCATTCATAAAGATCAACTGACCAATATAATAAAAGATAGATATTAGGGCTATGAAACCAGAGGTGAGAAACAGGTGAAAAGGCAGGAGGTACAAAGAGAGGAAGAAGAGGGAAAAGCAAAGAAAGCAGTTAAAAAGACAGAATGGGCAGGAATGACATTTGATGAGATGTGGAGGTTGAGTTGGAAGGAACAGTCAAGAGATTACTATCAGAGTTCTGCTTCATGGTTGTAATGCTATTAATAGAGATACACTATCAGGTCCTTCATCAAAGATAGTGAGTTCAGGGCTTCCCTGGCAGCTCAGTGGTTGACAGTCCACCTGCCGATGCAGGGGATACGGGTTTGTGCCCCAGTCTAGGAAGATCCCACATGTCACGGAGTGGCTAGGCCCATGAGCCATGGCCCCTGGGCCTGCACGTCCAGAGCCTGTGCTCTGCAATGGGAGGGGCCACAACAGTGAGAGGCCCGTGTGCCGCAAAAAAAAAAAAAAAAAAGAAAAAAAGAAAGATAGTGAGTTCAACTTTGAGTGCATGAGTATCTTTCAACAGGCAGCTAGATACGTGGTTTAGGATCAGGAGAAAGTTATGGGCTAGAGATACATATGTGTGAGTCTTAAGTACAGGTTAAAATTCTGAGAGTGAATGAAACTATTGAGGAGAAGATGGGCAGGATAAGACCTTGAAGAGTGGGCAGAGGTAGAAAACTCAGCAAAAGAAGTTGAGGAACAATGTTGGACATGAGAAGAACCAAGAGGATATGCTCTAACAGAGCCCAGGGAAAGAGATGCAAGTTTCAGGAAACAGGAAACAAGAAGACATGCCAAGGAGAGGTGTGCCAGTGAGAACTGTAACACATGAAGTGAAGAGATTTGCCCATGAACCATTGAGACAGTATTTTCCAAACTATCTTTTGAGATACCCCTCTTGTTGAGTTAAAATAAACAATGTTTAGGTAACTCTGAAAAAATCTGACATGTTTCCCCAAAACCCAAAAGCACAGAGAGGGGTATGATTTAACATTATTTAGTCTAGAAGTTCCCAATCTGACTTAATCATGAAGCACTTTCTGTGGCCTGCTACCTGTTCATATACTATGAAACAGATGCTTCTGGGAAGAATGAACTAGAGTTAGTGAAGAAATAAGAATACTGGGGAAAAAGTTGGTAAGTAAAGAAATGTAGACTGTTTAGTATCAGTACTAGCAACTTATAATTATCTGTGCTTAGTCAATATTCCAGGGCCTTTACAATATTATTACATCTAAACTTCACAATGATCCTATAAGATGGGTGCTATTATTATCCACTTTTAACCAATGAAAGAACTGAAAACAGGAGACTTCTCTGGTGGCACACAACTACTGAGCCCACATACGAAAACTACTGGAGCCCAGGCACATAGATCCTGTGCTCCGCAACAAGAGAAGCCACCACAATGAGGAGCCCATGCACCACAACAAAGAGTAGCCCCTGCTCACCACAACTAGAGAAAGCCTGCATGCAGCAATGAAGACCCAATGCAGCCAAAAATAAATATAAACAAACAAACAAATAAATAAAAAAATAAGCTGAAGATATATAGAGATGTTAACTAACTTGCCCTAGATCACACAGCTAATTAACGGCAGAGTCAGCCTCTGAACTCAGCCTGACTCTGAGCACATACTCTTATTCACAATGCTTGAGTACCACCCAAATATTTCTGAAAGTTATCCCAAAATGTTTGGAAAGATACAAAAATATGACTTATGAAGTTGAAATTATAAGGAGGTAAAAATTGATCACAAAATCAGGTAACACATGTTCTATTACAGGAGTTGGTAAACTACAGCCTGTGATCAAAGTCCAACTTGTCACTTATTTTTGTAAGACTTGTGAGCTAAAATGATTGTGTTTTACATTTTTAAGTGGTAGAAAATAAAGAATAATGTTTTATGTCACATGAAAAATGACATGAAATTAAATTTCAATGTCTATAGATAAAGTTTAATTGGAACACAGTCAATCCCATTTGTTTACACATTATCTATGGATGCTTTCATGCTACAATTGTAGGACCGAGCTGAACAGACAGAATGGCTTGCAAAGCCTTAATTAAAAAATTTAGTATGTGGCTCTTTACACGCACAGTTTGCTGAGTCCTGTTCTATAAGAAAGGGCAGGTTCTCTAGAGAAAAAAATGAGGATAGAAGCTTAAAGTTTAGGTGCCACAGATGACATTATTATTATAAGATGATGCAGGGCTTGGGAAAACTGAAGCATTGTTTAGTCAATACAAGCCTGCTATGCATGCTGGTGTAGGCAAAGACATGACTGCTTGCTCCAGGTATTACTCACTTCTCAATTTTCTTCTTATATTCCTATTCCTGTTTCTCTCCTCCTTGGTACCATGCCCTGGAATTCTTTATTTCCTTCTGCAAATCTTTCACTGCTTCTGTTTGGTGAGACCTTAGGACTTCTCAATAACCTGTCTATTCTTCCTTTTTGATTGGTGATTCTCCACATCTTATTGATTTCCATGTCTTCTGCAGATCCAGGCAAGGGACCCTCCTCTCTTCCTGAATGATTCTCACCCACTGGGCAGGGACTACGGACTCCTGCAATTAAAGCTTGGAGTCTTACTTAAGACTTGTTTTCTTCCAATGGATATGGAAGAAGTCAAATCAGAACTCAAACTCCTCAATTTGGTGAAAGGCCCTTTAGGTTGCAAGTGTAACAGATATTCAAATGAGACTTTTTAGGTCTTGGAATTTCAGTAGAGACCTTAATGCCTGAGAATGATAGAACGGGTGCCAGATATCCCCATATCTTAAAATAAGGAGTTAGAATACCTATGAAGGACATGACAAGAGATTGTAAAACCAGTTCTGCCTGTGTAAGCGGAACACCCACTTCCAGCCTATGTGAGAGATTTCTATTTGATTTGGGAGAGACTCTCCATGGAGGGAACTATTAGGATTTTGAGGCTGTTCTCTCCTTCTCTCAGAAGGGCAGGGGCGGGTGATGGACACATATTAAGCCAAGTAAAGAGAGCATCAATAAAACAGCTCAGATAGCTTGATATGCATCCCTCAAATTTGGAGCACCCTGGAACTGCTATTCAACTCCAGTGGGAGAGGCCTCAAAGCACGTTAAGTTGGGGCCTGAGGCAAGAGAGAGAGGGAATGTATTGATAACTGTCTTGGGAGCAGATGGCTGCATTCTCTTCAATAGTCCGCAAGCCACAACTAAAAGATCCCACATGGTGCAACGAAGATCCTGTGTGCCGCAACTGAGACCTGGCACAGCCAAAATAAATAAATACCTTTAAAAAATAAACAAACAAAAGAAAAGCCAAGGTGCATGTGTTCTGGAGGCTGGACCCACAGCAGACCTGAAGCCATCTTAAAATGGATCTTGCCAAATTGACTACCCAGAGAGGCAAAGGGATGCCCACAGAAGAGGACATGGTGAGAAGCCTATGGGTTAAGAAGGGGGTCACAAAAGACCTCTCAGTATTAAGGGGTTTGCAGGAGGTGTCCTCCAGCAGAAGAATCTCTGAGAAAACCATGGGAGGTCCCTATGAGATTCTTTTTAAAGACCAATAAAAGGTAATCATATTGATTACCGCTGTACCAGAATTGTAAGATTATGCCCAGCCTCCTTTGTTCCCTCTGCCTTAGGGTCCTGAAACAGCCTCCAGCAAGTGGGGAAGGAGGTAGAACAAGAAATATGGACAACCCAGTGCCCACCTTCACTTCAGGTGTCTGGGCCCCCAAGTGGCTTCAGCTGAAAGAGGGGATGCATCCAACATCAGAGCATATTTTAGAATTTATTCATTTTTACTGGATTAGATTCTTGAATGCTTGGGAATGACAAGAAAACTTTATATTATATAAGGTATATGCATATACTACTTAGCACGTGTGCACTAGTAGATATGTATAATATTCATAACAGAATATTTTGCTGCCCATAATAGCAAAAAAGTATAAATAACACAAATTTTCATTGATAGAAGAATTTAAAAAATAGATTGTCTTATGGAATGGAATACTATAGAGCAGTGAAAGTGAATAAAGCACAAGTATATTTAATATTAAAGATGAACTGTAGCTATAGATCAAAGAGGAAAAAAAAGTCCCAGAGGACCACATATATAGTATATTATCTTTTTTAATAAGGCTGAAGCAATTAAAACTAAAGAATATATTTCAATATTTGCCAATATGTTGGGTGATTTAAGGCAGAGGAATAAGAGGCATAAAATTTAGGGTCTTACTAACCTCTGCGGTTGGGAAACAAGGCAGGGGGATGAGTTAGATAGAAATAAGTTATTGGCAACATTCTCGTCCTGGGGTTGGCTGGATTGTGGAGGTTTAGTATCTTATTAAGATAAATAACTACATGCAGTATGTAATATAACACAACAAAATGGCACATGCATGAAACAGTAATGGGTCATGAATCAAGAATTATAATTAACCTAATTCTGACATATGTGTTTTACTTAAAAAATACAAAACAAACAAACAAAAAACAAGAAAAAAACCCCTCAGAATCCTAGCTGATATTCCCAGCTATGGCTGGGGAAGAAGGTTACAAAGCAAGTTTAGTGAGTGGAAGGAACAAATGTTTCCTTTTGCTTGTACCTAAGACATGCCATTTATTCAAAGAGTTGCCTTTGCCCTAGCTCACACACGTGTAAGGGGGTGGGGTGGGGGAGCATTGACTGGCTGTTTAAAACATGGTAACATCTTGTCAAAGTCAAAGTGCAAGGTGAAGATGAAAACTAAAATGTCACCCCTGTATTTGTACAAACCAAGTGGAAGTGATCTGAAGGTCTAAAGAAATTTTTACCAACTTAATTATGGACCTTGATGTTAATGCTGATGTTCATAGCTTACTCTTTCCAAGTAAAGGTTAATCGGTCAATGAATAAAGAATAGAGGGTGACCTGTCAAAGAAAAGGATCTGTGGTGGCTTCAAATGATCTGATTAGATAGAACCAGAGGCTCCAAAACACAGAATAAACGAAAAATTTAGAGCTTCTCAAAGAAGACACTCCTCTCAATTTTACAAAATGTTTTTTTAAAATTTATTGCAGTATAATAGCTTTAAAATGTTGTGTTAGTTTCTGCTGTATAACAAAGTGAATAGGCTATATATATACATATATCCCAATATGCCCTCCCTCTTGTGCCTCCCTCCCATGCTCCTTTTCCCAACACTCTAGGTGGTCACAAACACCGAGCTGATCTCCTTGTGTGATGAAGCTGCTTCTCACTAGTAATATATTTTACATTTGGTAGTGTAGATATGTCAATGCTACTCTCTCACTTCGTCCCAGCTTACCTTTCCCCTCCCCGTGACCTTAAGTCCATTCTCTATGTCTGTTTTTTGTTTTTTTAGATTCCATAAATATGTGTTAACATATGGTATTTGTTTTTCTCCTTCTGATTTACTTCACTTTGACAGTCTCTATGTCCATCCACCTCAGTACAAATAACTCAATTTCGTTTCTTTTTATGGCTAAGGAATATTCCACTGTATATATATGCCACATCTGCTTTATCCATTCATCTGTTGATGGACACTTAGGTTGCTTCCATGTCCTGGCTATTGTAAATAGAGCTGCAGTGGACATTGTGGTACATGACTCTTTTTGAATTATGGTTTTCTCAGGGCATATGCCCAGTAGTGGAATTGCTGGGTCGTATGGTATTCTACTTTTAGTTTTTTAAGGAACCTCCATACTGTTCTCTACAGTGGCCATATCAATTTACATTCCCAACAACAGTGCAAGAGGGTTCCCTTTTCTCTACACCCTCTCCTGCATTCATTGTTTGTAGATGTTTTCATGATGGCCATTCTGACTGGTGTGAGGTGATACCGAATTGCAGTTTTGATTTGCAGTTCTCTAATGATTAGTGATGTTGAGCATCCTTTCATGTGTTTGTTGCCAATCTGTATATCTTCTTTGCAAGAATGTCTAATTTGGTCTTCCATCCATTTTTGGATTGGGTTGTTTATTTTTCTTATATTGAGCTGCATGAGCTGCTTGCATATTTGGAGATTAACCTGTTGTCAGGTTCTTCATTTGTAATACTTTCTCCCATTCTAAGGGTTGTCTTTTCATCTTGTTTATGGTTTCCTTTGTTGTGCAAAAGCTTTTAGGTTTCATTAGGGCCCTTTTGTTTATTTTTGTTTTTATTTCCATTTCTCTAGAAAGTGAGTCAAAAAGGATCTTGCTATGATTTACATCATAGAGTGTTCTAACTATGTTTTCCTCTAAGAGTTTTATAGTGTCTGCCTTTACATTTAGGTCTGTAATCCATTTTGAGTTATTTTTGTGTATGGTGTTAGGAAGTGTTCTAGTTTCATTCTTTTCCATGTAGCTGCCCAGTTTTCACAACACCACTTATTGAAGAGGCTGTCTTTTCTCCATTGTATATTCTTGCCTCCTTTAATAAAAATAAGGTGACCATATGTATGTGGGTTTATCTCTGGGCTTTCTATCCTGTTCCATTGATCTATATTTCTTTTTTTTGTGCCAGTACCATACTGTCTTGTTTACTGTAGATTTGTAGTATAGTCTGAAGTTAGGGAGCCTGATTCCTCCAGCTCCATTTTTCTTTCTCAAGATTGCTTTCTCAAGATTGCTTTGGTTATTTGGTTATATCTCAAGATATACTTTGGTCTTGTTTACTGTAGATTTGTAGTATAGTCTGAAGTTAGGGATCCTGATTCCTCCAGCTCCATTTTTCTTTCTCAAGATTGCTTTGGTTATTCGGGGTTTTTTGTGTTTCCTTACACATTGTGAAATTTTTTGTTCTAGTTTTGTGAAAAATACCATTGGTAGTTTGATGGGGATTGCATTGAATCTGTAGATTGCTTTGGGTAGTAGAGTCATTTTCACAATGTTGATTCTTCCAATCCAAGAACATGGTACATCTCTCTATCTCTTTGTATCATCTTTAATTTCTTTCTTCAGTGTCTTATAGTTTTTTTTCATACAGATCTTTTGTCTCCTTAGATAGGTTTATTGCTAGGTATTTTATTCTTTTTGTTGCAGTGTTACATGAGATTATTTCCTTAATTTCACTTTCAGATTTTTCATCATTATTGTATAGGAATGCAAGAGATTTCTGTGCATTAGTTTTCTGTCCTGAAATTTTACCAAATTCATTGATTGACTCTAGTAGTTTTCTGGTGACATCTTTAGGATTCTCTATGTATAGTATCATGTCATATGCAAATAGTGACAGTTCTACTTCTTTTCCAATTTGGATTCCTTTTATTTCTTTTTATTCTCTGATTGCTGTGGCTAAAACTTCCAAAACTATGTTGAATAACAGTGGTGAGAGTGGGCAACATTGTCTTGTTCCTGATCTTAGTGGAAATGGTTTCAGGTTTTCACAATTGAGAACGATGTTGGCTGTGGGTTTGTCATATATGGCCTTTATTATGTTGAGGTAAGTTCCCTCTATGCCTACTTTCTGGAGGATTTTTATCATAAATGGGTGTTGAATTTTATTGAAAGCTTTTTCTGCCTCTATTGAGATTACTATATGGTTTTTATCCTTCAAGTAGTTAATACAGTGTACCACATTGATTGATTTGTGTATATCGAAGAATCCCTTCATTCCTGGGATAAAAGCCACTTGATCATGTTGTATGAACCTTGTAATGTGCTCTTGGATTCTGTTTGCTAGTATTTTGTTGGGGATTTTTGCATCTAAGTTCACCAGTGATATTGACCTGCAGTTTTCTTTTGTGACATCTTTGTCTAGTTTTGGTGTCAGGGTGATGGTGGCCTCACAGAATGAGTTTGGGAGTCTTCCTCCATTTGGTATAATTTGGAAGAATTTGAGAAGGATAGGTTTTAATTCTTCTCTAAATGTTTGATAAAATTCACCTGTGAAGCCACGTGATCCTGGGCTTTTCTTTGTCAGAGGATTTTTAATCAAAGTTTCAATTTCATTCCTTGTGATTGGTCTGTTTGTGTTTTCTATTTCTTCCTGGCTCAGTCTCAGAAGGTGGTGCTTTTCCAATATTTTTTCCATTTCTTCCAAGTTGCCCATTTTATTGGCATATAGTTGCTTGTAGTAATCTCCCATGATCCTTTGTATTTCTGCAGTGTTAGTGGTTACTTCTTTTTCATTTCTAATTCTGTTGCCTACAGTCTTCTCCCTTTTTTTCTTGATGAGTCTGGCTAATATTTTACCAGTTTTTTATCTTCTCAAAGAACAAGCTTTTAGTTTTATTGATCTTTGCTATTGTTTCCTTCACTTCTCTTTCATTTATTTCTGATCTGATCTTATGATTTCTTTCCTTCTGCTACCTTCTAGAGTTTTTTATGTTCTTCTTTCTCTGATTGCTTTAGGTGTAAGGTTAAGTTGTTTATTTGAGATTTTTCTTGTTTTCTGAGGTATGATTGTATTGCTATAAACTTCCCTCTTAGAACTGCTTTTGCTGCATCCCATAGGTTTTACATAATCATGTTTTCATTGTTAATTTTTTCTTGGTAGTTTCTGATTTCTTCTTTTATTTCTTCAGTGATCTCTTGGTTATTAAGCAGTGTCTTGATTAGCCTCCATGTATTTGTATTTTTTAGATATTTTCCTGTAATTGATGTCTAGTCTCATAGCATTGTGTTCAGAAAAGTTACTTGATACAATTTCAATTTTCTTAAATTAACCAAGGCTTGCTTTGTGACCCAAAATATGATCTACCCTGCAGAATGTTCCATGTGCACTTGAGAAGGAAGTTTATTCTGTCGTTTTTGGACTGAATGTCCTATAAATATCAGTTAACTCCATCTTGTTTAATATATCATTTAAAGCTTGTGTTTCCTTATTTATTTTCATTTTGCATGATCTGTACATTAGTGAAAGTGGGGTGTTTAAGTCCCCTACTAGGATTATGTTACTGTCAATTTCCCCTTTTATGACTGTTAGTATTTGCCTTATCTATTGAGGTGCTATTTTGGGTGCATAAATGTTTACCATTGTTATATCTTCTTCTTTGATTGATCACTTGATCATTAGGAAAATAGATCATTTATCTCTTTTGTCTGATATGAGAATTGCTACTCCAGCTTTCTTTTGATTTCCATTTGCATGGAATATTTTTTCCATCCCCTCACTTTCAGTCTGTCTCTGTCCCTAGGTCTGAAGTGGGTCCCTTGTACACAACATATAAATGAGTCTGTTTTTGTATCCATTCAGCCAGTCTATATCTTTTGGTTGGAGCTTTTAATCCATTTACATTTAAAGTAGTTATCGATATGTATGTTCCTATTACCATTTTCTTAATTGTTTTGGGTTTGTTATTGTAGGTCTTTTCCTTCTCTTGTGTTTCCTGCCTAGAGAAGTTCCTTTAACATTTGTTGTAAAGCTGGTTTGTTGGTGCTGAATTCTCTTAGCTTTTGCTTGTCTTTAAAGGTTTTAATTTCTCCATCGAATCTGAATGAAATCATTGCTGTGTAGAGTAATCTTAGTCGTAGGTTTTTCCCTTTCATTACTTTAAATATGTCCTGCCACTCCCTTCTGGCTTGCAGAGTTTCTGCTGAAAGATCAGCTGTTAACCTTTTGGGGATTCCCTTGTGTGTTATTTGTTGTTTTTCCCTTGCTGCTTTTAATATTTTTTCTTTGTACTTAATTTTTGATAGTTTGATTAATATGTGTCTTGGCATGTTTCTCCTTGGATTTATGCTCTACAGGAGTCTCTGCACTTACTGGACTTAATTGACTATTTCTTTTTCCATGTTAGGGAAGTTTTCATGTATAGCCTTTTGAAATATTTTCTCAGACCTTTCTTTTTCTCTTTTTCTTCTGGGACCCCTATAATTTGAATGTTGGTGTGTTTAATGTTTTCCCAGAGGTCTCTGCAACTGTCCTTAATTCTTTTCACTCTTTCTTCTTTATTCTGCTCTGTGGTCATTTTTTCCACTATTTTATCTTCCAGGTCACTTATCCATTCTTCTGCTTCAGTTATTCTGTTATTGATTCCTTCTAGAGAATTTTAAACTTCATTTATTGTGTTGGTCATCATTGTTTGTTTGCTCCTTAGTTCTTGCAGCTCCTTGGTAAACATTTCTTGCATTTTCTCCATTCTATTACCAAGATTTTGGATCATCTTTACTATCATTACTCTGAATTATTTTACAGGTAGACTGCATATTTCCTCTTCATTTGTTTGGTCTGGTGGGTTTTTATGTTTCTCTTTCATCTGCTGCATATTTCTCTGTCTTCTCATTTTGTTTAACTTACTCTGTTTGGGATCTCCTTTTTGCAGGTTGCAGGTTCATAGTTTTCATTGATTTGGTGTCTGGCCCCAGTGGGTGTGGTTGTTTCAGTGGATTGTGTAGGTTTCTTGGTGGAGGGGATTGGTGCCTGTGTTCTGGTGGGTGAGACAGGATCTTGTCTTTCTGGTGGCAGATCCATGTCTTGTGATATGTTTTGTGTTGTCTGTGAATTTAGTATGATTTTAGGTAGCCTCTCTGCTAATGGGTGTGGTTGTGTTCCTGTCTTGCTAGTTGTTTGACATTGGGGGTCCAGCAGTGGAGCTTGTTGGCTGTTGGGAGTAGTTGGGTCTTAGCATTGAGGTGGAGATCTCTGGGAGAGCTCTCGCTGATTGATATTACATAGGGCTGGGTGGTCCCTGGTGGTCCAATGTCCTGAACTTGGCTGTCCCAACTCAGAGGCTCAGGTCTGACATCAGCCCAGAGCACCAAGACCCTATCAGCCACACGGTAGTTCTGTGATCTTAGACCAGGCTGTTAACTTCTCTGTGCCTCAGATTTTCTTTCCTGCAGCATCTCCTCACCCCAGAGGTCAGTCTTTTACACATAAAAAATACCCTCTAATACAATGGGGATGGAAGCATTGGAATTTACTATTAAACAGCCTAGATTTCCCCAGTATTTTTCTTATGTGCCTCAGAGGAAGGAGAAACGGTCATACATGCCTGAAATTGGTGGGTATCAGAAAGGGTACTGGTGATGTTTGGAGGCACAAAACCAAGAGATATTTCAGTACCAATTGGAATCTTCATGGCCCCAGAAGCCTGGGTATTCTTTCATCCACCAGTACCCTGAGCATAGGGTATCTTGACATTAATATGTTAGCCAGACTGGAAAATTGCATGTAAATATAATGATGGTAGAGAGAGATGGGGAACAGTTCTCACACAGACTGGATAAAGCAGCTGTGAATTCTCAAACACACTCCATAAAATTGTGTAACCAAGAAGGTTCTTTCTTTTTGGCCTCTCTCATTCTGTATATAGTGTTTGTCTTTACTTAGGTTGTAAAGCTTGCTGCAGGATTCTGCTTGGCTTGTGTCAAATGTACAGATGTCTACGTGTTTCCTTCCCCCATTTTGCTCTGACTTCAAATGACACCACACTCTAATGATATCTGAAACTGGATAGATAGGTCTTAATCTAATGACAGTAGGATGAAAGTCTACAGGTCAGTCCTGGGAGGTGAGGGAAATGGCTATTACATATCAATTTCTGGTACATTCACAATGGTAAATGCCTGAGAAGCTGCCTTAACAAAGTGGAGATAACTCAGATCAATTTAAAAGCTATTCCTGTATAAGAATTTGTATGTAGTAGCCAATCAGTGTATTTAGTGGAGCAGATGTGCTCTTGGAATGTGGCACGTGGCATTTGGTGACAAGTGTCTGCATTCTCTGACTTCCAGTCATTTAAATTTTAAATTGAGGCAGAAGAAAAGAAAAAGGATGCAAAACACTGCCTGATTCCAGAGGATGTTGTTGACTTTTTCCCTCCATTCAACAGATGTTTGCTTTGGTGACTCTGCAAGGGGGTCAGCAATCCTGCGAGATTAGCAATTCTGATTTCTACAACAGCTTTTATGGGCACAGAAGTGGTTTTAAACTGGTTAGTGGCGTTTAGTCACTGTGTAAGGAAATGCTTAAGTAGTTCAGAAAATATGTCACATTGCCTTGCTTAGATACCTAGGAAAGAAAGGCATAGGAATCATTTACAGTCATTGCTAAAGCCAGATTTTATATATGTCAAGGCTGGGGTTAGCTAAAAGGTCTGAGTGGGGAAACTAATCTTATTCAGATAGAAGCTGGAATAAAACAACAAAATCAGCTGTCAAAGAAAATATCCTATGAGCCATGTGCAGTGATTGTAGCAGTTTTTCCTTTGTGGCCAGCTGGAGGGAAATCACCCTTATACTTTCTAAGTAGAAAACTTGGGACTGGGCAAATATCTGTGTGAGGTGGGCTTACTCCTGAGATAGGGAAGACAGCTTCTAGAGGTCATGGTCTGTGAGAGTAGACTCAGAAGACTACCTCTACTGACAACCTAGTCATTCATCTTTTCAATAAACCATTGCATTTACAAGAAATAGCATCCAGCATGTAGTTTGGACCTTCAAATTGCTTTATAAGGGTAGTTCAGGCAAGCAGAGGCATTTGACATGTATCAGCTATCAAGGCTGGCAAGGAATCACTTTTATGGTAATTTAGCAAGGGTGGGAGTTGAGGAGGTTCCAAAGAGAGAGATGCAGTCAGTGTCTGGGAGGTAGATCACTCAGGAACAGAAATCTTTCTTGAGTCAATTTATTCCCTGCTTCAGTTTTACACACACACATATATAAGTCTAGTCATTCAGTGAATAAGGAAAGCAACTCAATGTATGTTTGTACAGTGACAGAGAGTATTTTTGTCAGCATGGTGACTGATTTATAATATCCTTAATAGTGATTTGTTCAGTGTTGAATGGCTGGCCATGGCTGACCCTTGGATTACTTGTGAGATTATGGCCAAAAGGAGATTAGAGAGTCCCAGGTAAATCTTGCCTCTGACTGAGGCTGCAGCAGAAATGTCAGGATTACCTCCCAGGCTATTTTTGTGTGTTCTAGATATGAATAACTTCTACAGGAGAATCAGGAAAAGTTACCAGCAAACAGTTTTATGTGTGTTTTCCTCCAGGGAGTGGTGTTGGAGAATGAAGGAGGCATCTCACTTTTACCTTGTGCATTTTTGTCTTGTTTGATATTTTTGCCAAGGGCATGCATGTGTTAAAAAGTGAACTGGTATCAAAAGATATGAAAAATCTCTGTGTTCTGGTTGAAATGTTCTTTGCAGGATCAGAGGCTGGCTTTTATTGTTGTTGTTTGTTTCTTTTTTCCTACTGACCTTGAGAAATATATATGTCACTAAATGTTCTTAAAGACACGGAAAAGTTTTGTCTAAAATCTGGATGTCAAATGTTTGATATTTGAGCAATGTATAATCTATATTTTAACTTCTTTGGAAAGCAGTTTTTAAACCTGTATGTGTCATAAGATACATAGATATATTACTGTACTACTCACTTGAAAATACATCAGGTAAACCAATTAATTGGGCTTGTGAAATACCGAAGAAAATTGTTTTTGTTGATGTTTCCTACCCCTGTGCTCATTTCAATTTAACAGTCTTTTACTCAGTTCCTAGTATGTGCAAATACTGTAGTAGATATTCTAAGACTGAAACCGAGCAGGACCCTGTGGGACTCCTGGGAATGAAAGGCTTTCTCTGTCCCCTGTTTCTTGTTTGTAGAGAATAGGCTCCAGCCTCCATGACCTTCCCTGAGTTCCAAAGGGCAGATTCGAACAGTTGTTAATCAGGGAAGGAAGGGGATGCAGAGACAAGCGATAGTAGTCAAGAAGCAATAGTGCAGCCTTGGGGCAGTGTCCTGGTTCTGCTTCAAGGGATACACATAACAATATTCTTGAGCTCTTTACAGAACTAACACCTCCAACAAATAGAAGGTGTTAGCATTCTGCATTCAAGAGAAGCTCACCAAGAGACAACCTGAGGTTAGATTAAAGGAGTGCAGGCCCTGCACACACCCCAATCCTTATCAGCACCCCCACCCTTGCAGCAATGTTATAAAACTCCTCACCAAATCCCTCTAGGTTGGGACACACAGTTTTGAGGGGCATGAACCTGCTGTGTCCCCTTTTCCCTGGCAAAGCAATAAAGTTATTCTTTTTTACTTAACCCAAAAATCTGTCTCTGAGATTTGACTCAGCACCAACACACAGAGGCCGAGTTTTTGGCATCAGGTGAACCAGATATAAATGCTGTCCTATAGAAATTTACTTCTAACTGTGGAAAAATATGAGGCTAAATCAGTGCTACTTCAAGGTGAAAAACAAATATCTGTGGATTACAAAGGAATGAAATATAGTGCTCAGGAATATCCAACTGAAGATAAAGTTGTTCTTTTCCTGGAAAGGTTATTATTCCCACAGTGATAATTCATTTCATCTCTTGTAATGATAGATTAAGCCTAGAGTTTATAGTGGGGTAGAAATAACACTGGCTGGTTATCCAAATATCTGGATTTCAGTTTCAGCACTTTTCTGAGCCAGTTGTATTGGGTAAATGATTGGCAGTCATTAGGTTCAAGGTTCTTCCCTAATATCCTTTCTTGAGGACAAGTCTAAGGATCATTACTAGCCCACTGGGCTGTGCTGAAGTTAGTCATGTATTGAAGGAAAAAGTTAATTTTCTGAGCCCTTAGGTTGAATGGCCCTCTTTTGGAACATTTTGGAATTCATCTCTATGACGTCTTCTATTTCTTCCCTACAAATGGGTAGGAAAAATCTTCAGATCATTTTTATCTTAAAAAAATGGGCTGAGAGAGCCCATGAGAATCATAGCCCCTCCCAGGGGAAGGAGATATGTAAAGTAGTTGAGTCCTACAGGTCAGGTCTTTAGGTGAGAACTTCTCTTTCCTCCATTCTTTACCCTGGAACTTTGCTTTCAGCATTGAGATACTAAGTCTAGATCAGAAGATTGAGAATTGGGTGTGATCTAGGGGGAAGGAGATGATAAAACCTGTGCGCTGCCTTTTGATTCCACTTCTAGGCTCATTTATTTTGGGACAAAGCCTTCTTTATAGCTTATGGGGCCTTGTCTAACCAATCAGGAAAGCCTAATATTGTTTGAGGAAAATATTTAAATAAATGAAATAACTTTGCCTGGACAATTGTCTTTTTATTTTCCTCAGGAACTCGAGGCAGTAATAAGAGAATGATTGAGGATTTATGTTTTTAGTGCATGATAAGGCTGGCCATTTTGGGATTTGTTTTTTCCAAAAGAAATTATATTTGTTCAGCTCTGACTTGTTTCTTGGGTATTTCCCCTTTTTCTTTTCTTTTGTGTTGTTTTTATAAATATATTCACTCTATAATTTGTCTCATGCAGGGATACCAAGGCACTGGTTATAGGCAAATGCATGTATCCTTCATGATTTCAAATCAAAATTGCTATAAGCAACTCAGGAGATTAGTGTATAAGTTTATATAGCCTTTTTAATTAAACAAATATTTGTTGGGTGTCATCCATGTAACACTATCTTCTGCATTACCCTTTAACCTAGGACTTCTAACTTGAGGCTCTTGGATATATAGCGGGTTCAAGAATGATTTTCAGAAGGCTATAGATCTCCTGAATTTACAGGCAAACTTTATGTTTATGTTTATCTAAAAGTATGAATCCACAGCTTTGATGGGATTTCTAAAGGGATCTATAAACTAAAAAAAATACTTTAAAATCTAAGCTCTCTAAGATCAGAGGACTTATATTTTATTTCCTTGGTGTCTGCTGGTACGAAAATCAGTGTGCAGTACAAAACCCATCAGAGTGGATTAATTTCAATAAAATTGGCAGTTGTCGAATGCCTATTTTTATTCAGGCAAAATGTTCCAATGCTATGCAGATAAAGTTGAAGATGAGAGAGTGGGAAGGGAGGTAAGTTTCAGAGCTATCTGAGGAGCTCATTACCATCAACCATCTACTGAGTCAGAATTTCAGGGAGGGGGGAGGCACAAACTACAAACTATCTTTCTAGGTCATTCTGTAGGATCTCACCCCTAATCCAGATTGAAAATTACTGACCTGGTGGGAAAGATAAATAGGTAAACATTAAATAAATATACTTCAAGAAAGAATAAAAAAGACAGTCTCTTCAAAAAGTGGTGCTGGGAAAACTGGACATGGAAAAGAATGAAATTAGAACACTCCCTAACACCATATACAAAAATAAACTCAAAATGGATTAAAGACCTAAATGTAAGACTGGACACTTAGAGGAAAACTTAGGGGAAGACATAGGAAGAACACTCTTTGACATAAATCATAGCAGGCTCTTTTTTGACCTACCTTCTAGAGTAATGGAAATAAAAACAAAAATAAACAAGTGGGACTTAATGAAGCTTAAAACCTTTTGCACAACAAAGGAAACCATAAACAAGATGAAAAGACAGCCCTCCAAATAGGAGAAAATATTTGCAAATGAATCAATGGACAAAGGATTAATCTCCAAAATATACAAATAGCTCATGAAGCTCAATATCAAAAAAACAAACAACCCAATCCAAAAATGGACAGAATACCTAAATAGACATTTCTCTAAAGAAGACACACAGATGGCCAAGAGGCACATGAAAAGATGCTCAACATCACTAATTATTAGAGAAATTCAAATCAAAATTATAATGAGGTATCAACTCACACTGTTCAGAATGGCCATCATCAAAAAATCTACAAATAATAAATGCTGGAGAGGGTGTGGAGAAAAGGGAACCCTCTTGCATTGTTGGTGGGAATTGGATACAGCCACTATGGAGAAGAGTATGAATGTTCCTTAAAAAGCTAAAAATAGAATTACAATATGACCCAGCAATCCCACTACTGGGCATATAGCCAGAGAAAACCATAATTCAAAAAGACACATTCACCCCAATGTTCATTGCAGCACTATTTACAATAGCCAGGTCATGAAAGTAACCTAAATGCCCACCAACAGACTAATAGATAAAGAAGACGTGGTACATGTATACAACGGAATATTACTCAGCCATAAAAAGGAATGAAATGGGGTCATTTGTAGAGATGTGGATGGACCTAGAGACTGTCATACAGAGTGAAGTAAGTCAGAAAGAGAAAAACAAATATCATATATTAACATATATATGTGGAATCTTGAAAAATGGTACAGATGAACCAGTTTGCAAGGCAGAAATAGAGATGCAGACGTAGAGAACAAACATACGGACACAAGGTGGGGGAAGGAGGGTAGGATGAATTCGGAGATTGGGACTGACATATATACAATATGTACAAAATAGATAACTAATAAGAACCTGCTGTATAGCACAGGAACTCCACTTCACTGTACAGTAGAAACTAATACAATATTGTAAAACAACTATACCCCAATAATAATAATAAAACAAAAAGACAGGATGAACTCCCTTCTAAAATGTGGTCTCACTGACATGAACTAAGCGATAGTGAAACCCATGTGAATTTCACAATACCTGTGGCTATGAGTCAGGCCTCGAGGTGTGAGAAAATTTCAATAAGAACAGAATGATATGACTTGAATATGCTGAGTATGGAAGCAAAGGGAAACAGTTTTCTGATTTTCTCCTATAATGAAGAGAGTGTGCAGATAGGGAACTATGTAGTCAGGAATCAGGTACATATTAATACAGAGCTGCAAACAGAGGACTGTATAAGTCAATTTATCTGAGTTGGTGGACAATACCTTCACAATTGATGTACCTCTACCATAAATTTGTCTTCCCTTTGTTCATACTCAAGACTACTATAAATGGTATGTACAGTTTGAGTGGGCTCAAACAAGTAAATGAAATTTCCAAGAGCCAATTCAGCATAATAAATATAAATTTTAAAGAGAAGCACAGACATTTATCAAAGCTTCTCCTTTAAAACAAAACAAAACACAACAAAAAAACCCATCATTATAAGAAAAGTACTTAAGATTTCTGGAATATCTTGACAGGCCAGTATTTGTCATTTAGGCTGACAATTCAGCTTAAATGATTTCCTGTATCTTGATGCTATTAGCTGGTATTTGGCTAATTGCATGGTATTTTCTATGGGAATTTTGCCAAAGAAACTAGCTGTTGAGTTGAATATTGTATTAGTTTTCTGTGGCTGCTATAACAAATTAGCACAAGGTTGGTGGTTTAAAACAACAGAAATTTATTCTTTCACATTTCTGGAGGCCCAAAGTCCAAAATCAAGGTGTAAATAGAGATGCAGTGCCTCTGCAGTCTGTAGGGTAGAATCTGTTTCTTGCCTCTTCAAGCCTCTGGTGGCTGCTAGCATTCTTTGGCTTGTGGGTGCATCTCTTTGCTCCATGCTTTCTCCTCTGTGTACCTCCTGGATGTATGTCTCAAAAACCTATCTTTCCCTGGGATAATTACCACTTGATCATAGTGTATGGTCCTTTTAATGTGCTGTTGGATTCTGTTTGCTAGTATTTTGTTCAGGATTTTTGCATCTATGTTCGCCAGTGCTATTGGCCTGTAGTTTTCTTTTTTTGTGATATCTTATTTTGAATCTAATTCTGATGCTTGCTTTGTCTCCTCAGACCCTTTGTTTTGTTTTTCAGTTTTTGTTAAAAGTCAAACATGATGTACTGGAGAAAAAGAAGTGAAGTAAATAGGTCTTTAGTGTGAGTGTTTATACTTATCTGGCTAAGATTAAGAATATGTTTACTGTCTGCTGTAGCTGTGGTGTCAGAGGCTAAAATTTCCCGTAGTGTCCTTGTTTTTGTCTTCCCTATTGTCCTGCATTTCCCTAGAGAATACTTCTTAAATAGTCTTGCCATTTTTTCAGCTGTAATCCCCTATTATACAGGAGGAGACCTACTGGTGTGATGGTAAGGTATAGGGGAGGGGAAGTGTTCTATAGTCTTATGATTAATTCTCAGTATTTTAGTTAGCCTGTGTCTCTGGGCTGTTACTTTCACAAGTGCTTCTCAGCTTACACCTCTCATTTTAGGTGAGACAAGAAGTCTAGAGGAGGTTGGAGTTGGGCAAAGTCCCTTCCTACAGATCAGTTAAGCTCTAGTAAAACCCTGGTTGTTTAAGCTCTGGTAAAATAGTTTCCCTTGAGGGCAGGCAGTTGTTAAGGATAACAAAGTACTCTGAGCTTATTTAAAAGTTGTTAATTTCCCCTCCTTCTGTCAGAAACATGAAAGGCTTTTTCTCTGATTTTCACAGTGAGAACTCAGTGGAGTTTTTTGAAGTAAATCTCAAGAAAGTATGGGTGCCCCCATGAGTTTTTATCTCTCATTCATTAGTCAATGTTTCATCTCCAGCAGCTATTAAATTACTCTTTAAGTGGTCCTAAAAGGCTCCAGCAGAAGCTTCTGCCCCTGGTAAGCTGTGATTATCTGTCTCTCCAGTTTCAAGGTGGCAGTTTGACCTGTGATCTCAATTCTCTGATGGATCTAAGAAGAGTTGTTGATTTTCATTTTGCTCAGCTATTTTTCTTGTGAAAACAAAAGTGATGATCCCAAACTTTTTGTATGTCAGACTGGAAACTAAATTATTGAAACCCACTTTTTAGATATTATAGAGTGGATATATTTATCAGGAAAAAGAGCTGTACTTAATAATCTCTAAAGTCTCTTCCAGGTCATTTTTTATTTTTTTTCTAATTCTAACAAATATTGCCTCATAAGTTCAATGGGTGCAGAGCCATTGTATTATCTTTGACATTACAGTTTTTTTTTTTTTTTTCTGTGTCTTTATTCCTGTCTTACCCCTAGGTTCTTTTTGTTTGTTTGTTTGTTTGTTTTTTGTTTTGTTTTGTTTTTTTTGCAGTACGCGGGCCTCTCACTGTTGTGGCCTCTCCCGTTGCGGAGCACAGGCTCCGGACTTGCAGGCCCAGTGGCCGTGGCTCACGGGCCCAGCCACGCCACAGCATGTGGGATCTTCCCACACCGGGGCACGAACCCATGTCCCCTGCATCGGCAGGCAGACTCTCAACCACTGCGCCACCAGGGAAGCCCACCCCTAGGTTCTTCATGACATTTTTTTTCCCCTAAATTCCATATACATGTGTTAGCATACAGTACTTGTCTTTCTCTTTCTGACTTACTTCACTCTGTATGACAGACTCTAGGTCTATCCACCTCATTACAAATAGCTCAATTTCATTTCTTTTTATGGCTGAGTAATATTCCATTGTATATATGTGCCACATCTTCTTTATCCATTCATCTGATGATGGACACTTAGGTTGTTTCCATCTCCGGCTATTGTAAATAGAGCTCCAATGAACATTGTGGTATGTGACTCTTTTTGAATTATGGTTTTCTTAGGGTATATGCCCAGTAGTGGGATTGCTGGGTCATATGGTAGTTCTATTTGTAGTTTTTTAAAGAAAGTCCATACTGTTTTTAAGGAAACTCCATAGAGTGGCTGTATCAATTTATATTCCCACCAACAGTGCAAAAGTGTTCCCTTTTCTCCACACCCTCTCCAGTGTTTACTGTTTCTAGATTTTTTGATGATGGCCATTCTGACTGGTGTGAGATTATATCTCATTGTAATTTTGATTTGCATTTCTCTAATGATTAATGATGTTGAGCATTCTTCATTGTGTTTGTTGGCAGTCTGTATATCTTCTTTGGAGAAATGTTTATTTAGGTCTTCTGCCCATTTTTGGATTGGGTTGTTTGTTTTTTTGTTATTGAGCTGCATGAGCTGCTTATAAATTTTGGAAATTAATTCTTTGTCAGTTGCTTCATTTGCAAATATTTTCTCCCATTCTGAGGGCTGTCTTTTGGTCTTGTTTATGGTTTCCATTGCTGTGCAAAAGCTGTTAAGTTTCATTAGGTCCCACTTGTTTATTTTTGCTTTTATTTCCATTTCTCTAGGAGGTGGGTCAAAAAGGATCTGGCTGTGATTTATGGCATAGAGTGTTCTGCCTATGTTTTCCTCTAAGAGTTTGATAGTTTCTGGCCTTACATTTAGGTCTTTAATCCATTTTGAGCTTATTTTTGTGTATGGTGTTAGGGAGTGATCTAATCTTATACTTTTACATGTACCTGTCCAGTTTTCCAAGCACCAAAAATTGAAGAGGCTGTCTTTCCTCCACTGTACATTCCTGCCTTCCTTATCAAAGATAAGTTGTCCATATATGTGTGGGTTTATCTCTGGGTTTTCTATCCTGTTCCATTGATCTATCTTTCTGTTTTTGTGCCAGTACCATACTGTCTTGATTACTGTAGCTTTGTAGTATAGTCTGAAGTCAGGGAGCCTGATTCCTCCAGCTCCCTTTTTCGTTCTCAAGATTACTTTGGCTCTTCAGGGTCTTTTGTGTTTCCATACAAATTGTGAAATTTTTTGTTCTAGTTCTGTGAAAAATACCAGTGGTAGTTTGATAGAGATTGCATTGAATCTGTAGATTGCTTTGGGTAGTAGAGTCATTTTCACAATGTTGATTCTTCCAATCCAAGAACATGGTATATCTCTCCATCTATTTGTATCATCTTTAATTTCTTTCATCAGTGTCTCATAATTTTCTGCATACAGGTCTTTTGTCTGCTTAGGTGGGTTTATTCTTAGATATTTTATTCTTTTTGTTGCAATGGTAAATGGGAGTGTTTTCTTGATTTCACTTTCAGATATTTCATCATTAGTGTGTAGGAATGCCAGACATTTTTGTGCATTAACTTTGTATCCTGCTACTTTACCAAATTCATTGATTAGCTCTAGAGTTTTCTGGTAGCATCTTTACAATTCTCTAAGTATAGTATTGTGTCATCTGCAAACAGTGACAGCTTTACTTTTTCTCTTCTGATTTGGATTCCCTTTATTTCCTTTTCTTCTCTGATTGCTGTGGCTGAAACTTCCAAAATTATGTTGAATAAGAGTGGTGAGAGTGGGCAACCTTTTCTTGTTCCTGATCTTAGAGGAAATGCTTTCAGTTTTTCACCATTGAAGATGATGCTGGCTGTGGGTTTGTCATATATGGCCTTAATTATGTTGAGAAAAGTTCCCTCTATGCCTATTTTCTGCAGGGTTTTTTATCATAAATCGGTGTTGAATTTTGTCGAAAGCTTTCTCTGCATCTATTGAGATGACCATATGGTTTTTCTCCTTCAATTTGTTAATATGGTGTATCACATTGATTGATTTGCGTATATTGAAGAATCCTTGAATTACTGGAATAAATCCCACTTGATCATGGTGTATGATCCGTTTAATGTGCTGTCGGATTCTGTTTGTTAGTATTTTGTTGAGGATATTTGCATCTATGTTCATCAGTGATATTGGCCTGTAGTTTTCTTTCTTTGTGACATCCTTGTCTGGTTTTGGTATCAGGGTGATGGTGGCCTTGTATAATGAGTTTGGGAGTGTTCCTTCCTCTGCTATATTTTGGAAGAGTTCGAGAAGATAGGTGTTAGCTCTTCTCTAAATGTTTGATAGAATTCGCCTGAGAAGCCATCTGGTCCTGGGCTTTTGTTTGTTGGAAGATTTTTAATCACAGTTTCAATTTCAGTGCTTGTGATTGGTCTGTTCATATTTTCTATTTCTTCCTGATTCAGTCTTCGCAGGTTGTGCATTTCTAAGAATTTGTCCATTTCTTCCAGGTTGTCCATTTTTTTGACATTGAGTTGCTTGTAGTAATCTCCCATGATCCTTTGTATTTCTGCAGTGTTAGTTTTTACTTCTCCTTTTTCATTTCTAATTCTATTGATTTGAGTCTCTCCCTTTTTTTCTTGATGAGTCTGGCTAATGGTTATCAATTTTGTTTATCTTCTCAAAGAACCAGCTTTTAGTTTTTTTGATCTTTGTTTTCGTTTCCTTCATTTCTTTTTCATTTATTTCTGATCTGATTTTTATGATTTCTTTCCTTCTGCTAACTTTGGGTGTTTTTTGTTCTTCTTTCTCTAATTGCTTTAGGTGCAAGGTTAGGTTGTTTATTCGAGATGTTTCCTGCTTCTTAAGGTGGGCTTGTATTGCTATAAACTTCCCTCTTAGAACTGCTTTTGCTGCATCCCATAGGTTTTGGGTCATTTTGTCTCCATTGTCATTTGTTTCTAGGTATTTTTTGAGTTCCTCTTTGATTTCTAAGTGATCACTTTGTTATTATGTAGTGTATTTTTAGCCTCCATGTGTTTGTATTTTTTACAGATCTTTTCCTGTAATTGATATCTAGTCTCATGGTGTTGTGGTCAACAGAGATACTTGGTACAATTTTGATTTTCTTAAATTTACCAAGGCTTGATTTGTGACCCAATATATGATCTATCCTGGAAAGTGTTCCATAAGCACTTGAGAAAAATGTGTATTCTGTTGTTTTTGGATGAAGTGTCCTATAAATATCAATTAAGTCCATCTTGTTTAATGTATCATTTAAAGCTTGTGTTTCCTTTTTATTTTCATTTTGGATGATCTGTTAATTGGTGCAAGTGGGGTGTTAAAGTCCCCTACTATGAATGTGTTACTGTTGATTTCCCCTTTTATGGCTGTTAGTATTTGCCTTATGTATTGAGGTGCTCCTATGTTGGGTGCATAAATATTTACAATTGTTATATCTTCTTCTTGGATAGATCCCTTGATCATTATGTAGTGTCCTTCTTTGTCTCTTCTAATAGTCTTTATTTTAAAGTCTATTTTGTCTGATATGAGAATTGCTACTCCAGCTTTCTTTTGGTTTCCATTTGCATGAAATATCTTTTTCCATCCCCTCACTTTCAGTCTGTATGTGTCTCTACGTCTGAAGTGGGTCTCTTGTAGACAGCTAATATATGGGTCTTGTTTTTGTATCCATTCAGCCAATCTGTGTCTTTTGGTGGGAGCATTTAGTCCATTTACGTTTAAGGTTATTATCGATATGTATATTCCTATTCCCATTTTCTTAATTGTTTTGGTTCGTTACTGTAGGTCTTTTCCTTCTCTTGTGTTTCTTGCCTAGAGAAGTTCCTTTAGCAGCTGTTGTAGAGCTGGTTTGGTGGTGCTGAACTCTCTCGGCTTTTGCTTGTCTGTAAAGGTTTTAATTTCTCCATCAAATCTGAATGAGATCCTTGCTGGGTAGAGTAATCTTGGTTGCAGGTTTTTCTCCTTCATCACTTTAAATACGTCCTGCCAGTCCCTTCTGGCTTGCAGAGTTTCTGCTGAAAGATCAGCTGTTAACCTTATGGGGATTCCCTTATGTGTTATTTGTTGTTTTTCCCTTGCTGCTTTTAATATATTTTCTTTGTATTTAATTTTTGACAGTTTGATTAATATGTGTCTTGGCATATTTCTCCTTGGATTTATCCTGTATGGGACTCTCTGTGCTTCGTGGACTTGATTAACTATTTCCTTTCCCATATTAGGGAAGTTTTCAACTATAATCTCTTCAAATATTTTCTCAGTCCCTTTCTTTTTCTCTTCTTCTTCTGGAACCCCTATAATTGGAATGTTGGTGAGTTTAATGTTGTCCCAGAGGTCTCTGAAACTGTCCTCAGTTCTTTTCATTCTTTTTTCTTTATTCTGCTCTGCAGTAGTTATTTCCACTATTTTATCTTCCAGGTCACTTATCCGTTCTTCTGCCTCAGTTATTCTGCTATTGATCCCATCTAGAGTATTTTTAATTTCATTTATTATTCTGTTCACTGTTTGTTTCATCTTTAGTTCTTCTAGGTCCTTGCTAAATTTTTCTTGCATTTTGTCTATTCTATTTCCAAGATTTTGGATCATCTTTACTATCATTATTCTGAATTGTTTTTCATGTAGTCTGCCTATTTCCTCTTCATTTGATAGGTCTGGTGGGTCTTTACCTTGCTCCTTCATCTGCTGTGTGTTTGTCTGTCTTCTCATTTTGCTTATCTCACTGTGTTTGGGGTCTCCTTTTTGCAGGCTGCACATTCGTAGTTCCCGTCGTTTTTGGTGTCTGTCCCCAGTGGCTAAGGTTGGTTCGGTGGGTTGTGTAGGCTTCCTGCTGGAGGGGACTAGTGCCTGTGTTCTGGTGGATGAGGCTGGATCTTGTCTTTCTGATGGGCAGGTCCACGTCTGGTGGTGTGTTTTGGGGTGTCTGTGGACTTATTATGATTTTAGGCAGCCTCTCTGCTAATGGGTGGGGTTGTGTTCCTGTCTTGCTTGTTGTTTTGCATAGGATGTCCAGCACTGTACCTTGCTGGTCGTTGAGTGAAGCTGGGTACTGGTGTTGAGATGGAGATCTCTGGGAGATTTTCATCATTTGATATTATGTGGAGCTGGGAGGTCTTTTGTGGATCAGTGTCCTGACGTTGGCTGTCCCACCTCAGAGGCACAGCACTGACTCCTGGCTGCAGCATCAAGAGCCTTTCATCCACATGGCTCAGAATAAAAGGTAGAAAAAGTAGAATGAAAGAATTAGTAGAAGTAGAAAGATAGAAAGAAAGAAAGAAAGGAGGGAGGGAGGGAGAAAGGAAGGAAAGAAGGAAGGAGGGAAGGAAGGAAAAAATGAAAGAAAAGATAAAATAAAATAAAGTAAGATAAAATATAATAAAATTATTAAAGAAATAATTATTAAGAGAAAAAAAATTTAAAAAAACCCCGACAGATAGACCCCTAGGACAAATGGTGGAAGCAAAGCTATACAGACAAAATCTTACACAGAAGCATACACATACACACTCACAAAACAAGGAAAAGGGGAAAAAATCATAGATCTTGCTCTCAAAGCCCACCTCCTCAATTTGGGATGACTCGTTGTCTATTCGTGTATTCCACAGATGCAGGGTACATCAAGTTGATTGTGGAGCTTTAATCCGCTGCTTCTGAGGCTGCTGGGAGAGATTTTCCTTTCTCTTCTTTGTTCTCACAGCTCTCAGGGGCTCAGCTTTGGCTTTGGCCCCTACTCTGCGTGTAGGTCGCCGGAGGGCGTCTGTTCTCCGCTCAGACAGGACGGGGTTAAAGGAGCCGCTGATTCGGGGGCTCTGGCTCACTCAGGCCAGGGGGGAGGGAGGGGCACGGAGTGTGGGGTGAGCCTGCGGCGGCAGAGGCCGGCGTGACGTTGCACCAGCCTGAGGCACACCGTGCGTTCTCCCGGATGAGTTGTCCCTGGATCCCGGGACCCTGGCAGTGGCGGGCAGCACAGGCTCCCTGTAAGGGGGGTGTGAATAGTGACCTGTGCTCTCACACAGGCTTCTTGCTGGTGGAAGCAGCAGCCTTAGCATCTCATGCCCATCTCTGGGGTCCGCGCTGTTAGCCACGGCTCGCGCCCGTCTCTGGAGCTCCTTTAAGCAGTGCTCTTAATCCCCTCTCCTCGCGCACCAGTAAACAAAGAGGGAAGAAAAAGTCTCTTGCCTTTTCGGCAGGTCCAGACTTTTCCCTGGACTCCGTCTCGGCTAGCTGTGGCGCACTAACCCCCTGCAGGCTGTGTTCACACCTCCAACCCCAGTCCTCTCCCTGCGCTCCGACCAAACCCCAAGCCTCAACTCCCAGCCCCGCCTGCCGCGGCGGGTGAGTAGACAAGCGTCTCAGGCTGGTGAGTGCCTGTTGGCCCTGATCCTCTTTGTGGGAATCTCTCCGCTTTGCCCTTCGCACCCTGTTGCTGCGTGCTCCTCCGTGGCTCCAAAGCCTCCCCCCTCCGCCAGCCACAGTCTCCGCCCAAGAAGGGGCTTCCTAGTGTGTGGAAACCTTTCCTCCTTCACAGCTCCCTCCCACTGGTGCAGGTCTCATCCCTATCATTTTGTCTCTGTTTATTCTTTTTGCTTTTGCCCTACCCACATACATGGGGGGTTTCTTGCCTTTTGGGAGGTCTGAGGTCTTCTGCCAGCATTCAGTAGGTGTTCTGTAGGAGTTGTTCCACGTGTAGATGTATTTCTGATGTATCTGTGGGGAGGAAGGTGACCTCTGCGTCTTACTCTTCCGCCATCTTGACATTACAGTTTTTGAAGCAATATACAAATGGGGTAGAGGAGGGCCTGGGTATAAACCATAGGGTGATGCCTTGGCCTCAGCTCACCACCTGTGCTGTGCTCTAGAAAAGCTGCTCCATGTGTTTAGATGTCAGCTGCTTTCCCTCTGAAATAAGGCAGTTGACTTAAATTGTAATTAACAATAAAATTCTGCTACTCTAGAGGATGATTCCTTAAAGGATTCAAGGCAAAAATGTGCCTAATTTATTGCTCACAATCTTAATTCTTACACATGAAATACTTCATTGGAATTAAGAAAATACCTATTTAAATGTCAGCAGTTGATCTGGGTACTCTATCTGGCAGCCTTCCATTTTCTAAATGGAAAGGAGAGAACTTGCTGGTGCTCTCATTTATTTTAAATATAAGAAACATAGTTCCTGGTGGTTAACAGATATCCTGAGAACTAGACAAATTGACTTCAGTTGAGCAAGATACTTTTTGAACAGCTGATTAACTGAGAGGGGAACAGAAGCTACAGCTACTAAATACTGATATTTAGCACTTAATACTCTAATTGTTGAATTTATCAGTAAATTCAGTCAGAACATGGAATGTTCAGTCAGCTGGTGATTTATGTTACCATGCTCCAAAAAAAGTAGGGATTTTCCTTCTTCACAGATTTGAATATATTTTCATATTAATTGATTAAACGGTCTTTATTTTGTTACTATGTAGGCACAGAATGATTCTAGTACTTGCGTGTATGCAATAAATTGACATTTGTCCTGTACTTTCATGTTCTAATCAATTCAAATATCATTTACTCAATATGTATGGCATGTCAGATACTATTTTAAAACCTGGAAATAAAGAAATAGAAAAAGATAGGCCAGTTTTCAAAGAATTCACAGTAGTTTGGGGGACAGTAACAGCCTGGTGAAAGTAAATCTTTGAAAGTTATACAGCTAGATGAATTGACTTGAGAGTCACCAATCTATAGATGGTAAGTGCAAACAAGAATGCGCATGAGCTCGACCAGAGAATGAAACTTTGAAATCCTCGATAGTTAAAGAGTTTCAGGGAGAGAAAAAAATCCTGAAAAGAACAATTTAGGGAAGTAACTATAAAACTAAAATTTTATCTTTGGATTCCATAAGAAGACGCCAAGACAAGGTTTGAGTGCAAGGAATTTAGTTGGTAAACGATCCTAAGACATAGCAATAGATGAGTGAAGTGGTGAGACAGAGAAGAGAATAAAGCCAATAAAGGTTGTTTTTAGTTGTGAGCAACTGAAGCTTAGTTTCACTGCAGAACTCTGACACTCAGTGTAGATGTGTGGCAGAACTGTCCTGCATGAGGGATGAATGAGCACAAATATTTGTATACCAGTTGCTGTTAGTTACTGCCTTGGGGGAGGGGTGTTCTCAGGGGTTAATTATCTGGCACTGCTGGCCTAACACATGTGCAGTAAGAGTGGATTCTGATGTGCAGGCAAAAGAGCATCATGTGCTGGTGGTTGTAAGTCTGGGCTGTCATGCATGGAAATGTTAAAGTCTTAAGAGCTAAGGATGGAACATTAACAGTACCTGCTACAGTTTAGTGCCATGAGAAACAAGGGAAGGGTTTCTGGGAGGAAGATGTATTAAACAACGTCACAAAGGACTGACAAATCAAATAAGTAAATGAAGAACTGAGAGTGAGCCAAGGGAAAGGTCCCCTTAGAAATGGAAAAAAGTAGAGATAAATAAATGTAGATAGAGAATGAATAATTGATAGAGTAAGATGAAGGAGGAGATGGAATGGGGTGTGTGTGAATATTTATAACTAAAACTCAAAATGTCCGTAAAGACAACTTAAATAAAATTATCATTAAAAATAAAAATACCTTTTCATGACTTAAGTAACATTTCTTTTCTTTCCAATGCACTCTTTGCTTATTTTTATGATGGAATTTACACAGACTCCAAATAATTTATTTGCTGCCTATTCAGGGTTGGTATCAGGCACAGAGAGAGGTTAGATATCTGTTTGGTTCATCTGAGTTATAAAACATTGAATTACTTTGTACCCAGCAATCTTAGGACACATGAATAGAAACTAAACCAGCATCCCAGAGAATATAAATCTGATCACACAGTGTCCATCCCAAACTGAGGTTACTCATGTCTTTGATGTTTTCTCCTGACATACTGATGAGCTGTTGAATTGCAGCCCATTATCAGAATACAGAATGACTTCTTTTGAACAATTACATTTTTCCTAAACAGGCTCTAGATGGAGATATTCATCTATTGTTCTTATTTTTCTTAACAGTTGAGGTGAACAATATACTCAACAACTTAAAAAAGTAAATTAGAATTATTCCTCATTTTTAAGTCTCTCAGATTCATAGAAATGATTTAGAACATTATTTCAGGCAGATAAGATAGGAAAAATGTTTTTGAATTGTTAATCTGGATAATTTATAAAAGTGGGACACTGCTGCATGTTACCTCTTTCTATAGATGTACATTTTCTAAAGAAAATACAAATCCATTGCCTTTTTATATAAAAGAGATTTAATCAGAATTACGAAGGAGTTAAAACATTTCAATTTAGTTTTTAAAATCTGCATTTTGTAAACAACAATGAGGAAAAGCAAAGTCAATCCACAATAGGAAAAAAAAAAGGCAAAATCTGCAAAAGTTCTTGCATAGATCTTAACATTTAGGTAAGGCTTATTATTATTATTAAATAATCATATGCATGATTTTCCCAGTAAATGGGCTATTTTGCATCCTGAGTGCATACGTTTAGGGCAGGAGTGGGATAGAAAAGGAAAAGTAATATGGGACCTAGAGAGAGACATAGGATGACGACAGAAGAAAACAGAACCAACTCCTAACACACGGGGCAAGCATGAGCCTCTCTGAAGTTCTGTTTTCTCTGCTGATAAACGGGGAAAATTTTTCCTTCTGTATTTATCTTGTAGACTGGCTAAGGTAAGGAAAGAAATTACTGGGGAGGCGGGAGGCGGGTGACGCTGAGCAGGATGCGCTCTGGCTGCTTCCTTCTCCTGCTCGTGGCCGCCTGCAACGGCTCTGCTCCTGCTGGTACTCAGTGGTGGGGGAGACCACCCGGGTTGCATACACCATGATAGGCATCTTGAGGCCTCTCTGTGGAAGGATTTTCACAAGGCTAACATCACTGAGCTGTACCAGCCCTGACTCCAAAGTTCCTGAACTCTTTGCTTCTCCTTGCAAAGCCGGGTCTCTCATCCTTTCAGTGACGGAAAATTTTTCTCGTCTTTTCAACCTATGAGAAGAGCTCCAACTCCCCTTACCTCTTCCCTTCCTCCCATCAGGGGATATAGAAGGTGGGTTCACAACTCTTCCCATGTGAGACACCTGAGAACTTGTGTTTGACTCTTCCAAGAGAACTCTCCTTTGGGTCTTAGATAGACATCTCAACTTTAGCCAAAGAAAAATAGACAGCTTTTCTATATTTGCTCTAAAATGAAAGATAACACTCCCAAGAAGATGATAACACATACCCTTGGCTAGCCAAAGGCAGGCATATCTCAGAATAGAGCATCTTGAAGCTAGCATTTGGTACTGTGGTACTTTAGGGATGTCAACTGAACATTGAGGACCTATCATTTAACCAAGATCAAGCACCAGTACAGGCAAATGCACAATGCCTAGCCCAAATCCCCCCACTATGTCAAGAGTTCATAGAATACTTCAAAGTAGTTCTTCAGCAACTGAAGGATAAGTCTTAAGAATACTTCTGTAAGATGTTAATTCTCTGAGAACATCATAAACTTGCTTCTGCCCCATGGTGGGTAGGGTGGGGACATTCTTACCTGGTAAAGTGGGAACACAATAAGAAACAGAAAAGACAATGTAATTTGAGATTAAATAATTCTATAAATGACAACCAATTATCTTTTTATTTATTTTTTCCATTTGAGTAGTAGTGAAAGCATATAAAATGCAAGGTGAAGTGTGAAGTTCACACTTAGAATTCACAAACGATGTGAGGTTTCAGGGTGTTTGATGGGGGTGCCAATTATACTGTGGACTGCCTGACAGTGAAGTGAATTCTATTACAGATTTATCTTTACCTTGTTGCCAAAAAGAGGGTATTGTTAAGTAATGAACCTTCAGTCAAATCATGATTGCAATTAATTTGAACTGAGTTAGCTGATAATCAGTTTAATAATTTTAGACAAATTAGAGCCATACCTTCTGGCCTTTTATTGGGTCTTGGTTGCTTCCTAGACTGGTTTAAGGAAGTCTCATCCAACATATTATAAGTCTACAGACCATTTAAGCAAGCCGTGTGATTTAATGTATTGGTGACTCATAGCTTTGGACAGTTTCATGTGCTACACCAGGTTGTTAGCTGAAAAGACTTTCCAGGGAGTATTTGCCTTGGACAATTCACCAAGGATCAGAATCTGGCCTTCAGTTCTGGGCCTTTGGAAGATAGATTTTAGCAGCACCCTTAACACCAGGGATGAATGAACTCAACAATTAGAATCAGGAGACTTATATAAGTTAAGCAGCTGCTATAATAAATTTGCAGAGAAACCCAATAAACAGAAAAGATTGTGACAGTGTTGTAAAAGTTGTTGTATATCAAGGAAGCATTACAACAGCCTCTGAATGTAAACAGAGTATCCAGAACAGAGCCAGCCTAGTAGTAGAAGCTTAATTCCTTGAAATAAGAAAGTTGTGAATCTAACCCCTTGATATGTTTTCCTGATCTTGAAAAGCCAGCTGACCTTTCTATCCCTTTGTTACTTAATCTGAAAAAGTGGATGGTGGGTGACGCACCAAAGGTGAAGCTATCTGAGGGCAAAAAGCTCTAAAATAATTAGACTCAGGAGACTGCTTTGTTCAAAGACGTGTCATTTTCCCAAAACTCTAGCTGATGAGATTGTTCTTATCCTTTCAAGTTGGCATCTGAATTTCTGAGATAGAAAAAACTTTCTCCTTTTTACCTGAGGAAGGCTGGGGGGTGAGATAGGATTTTCTTCTGCCTCACCTAGTTTGATGCTAAGTCAGTACAAGGAAAAGCAGGGTTGAATTGCTTCTTTAGAACAGACTGGGCATCTCCGTAGGCTAAACGTACATGTACAGTTAAAATGCAATGATTTTTTTTTTCGGAAAACTATTTTACTGAGAGTTGATACATAGAATGCAAATTATAAAACTATTGATATCAGACAGACAAACACACACACACACCTGCATATGTATAACATTACTGACCAACACTTAGTATCTACCTCTTGTTATCATTGTGAATGGTAAATTGAACATCACTCCATCAGCTGGACCCCATCACACATTCATGACCTATTGTCTCCATTTGTTGTTAAAGAACTCTGGGGCACATACTGACTTTTCTTTCTTCATTTTGACTGTTATTCACTAATTTTTTTTTTTAACATCTTGATGGGAATATAATTGCTTAAAAATTGTGTAATAATTTCTGCTGTATAACAAAGTGAATCAGTTATACATATACATATATCCCCATATCTCCTCCCTCTTGTGTCTCCCTCACACCCTCCCTACCGCACCCCTCTAGGTGGTCATAAAGCACTGAGCCGATCTCCCTGTGCTATGTGGCCTCTTCCTACTAGCTATCTATTTTACATTTGGCAGTGTATATATGTCCATGGCAACCTCTCACTTCATCCCAGCTTACCCTTGCCCCTCCCCGTGTACTCAAGTCCAATCTCTAAGTCTGCGTGTTCATACCTATCCTGCCCCTAGGTTCTTCAGAACCACATTTTTTTTTTTTTTTTTAGATTCCGTATATCTGTGTTAGCACATGGTATTTGTTTTTCTCTTTCTGACTTCACTCTGTATGACACACTCTAGGTCCATCCACCTCACTACAAATAACTCAATTTCATTTCTTTTTATGGCTGAGTAATATTCCATTGTATATATGTGTCACATCTTCTTTATCCATTCATCTGTTGATGGACACTTAGATTGCTTCCATGTCCTGGCTATTGTAAATAGAGCTACGATGAACATTGTGGTACATGACTATTTTGAATTATGGTTTTCTCAGGGTATATGCCCAGTAGTGGGATTGCTGGGTCATAGGGTACTTCTATTTTTAACTTTTTAAGGAACCTCCATACTGTTCTCCAAAGTGGCTGTATCAATTTACATTCTTACCAACAGTGCAAAAGGGTTCCCTTTTCTCCACACCCTCTCCAGCACTTATTGTTTGTAGATATTTTGATGATGGCCATTCTGACCAGTGTGAGGTGATACCTCATTGTAGGGTTTTTTTTTTGTTTTTTGGGGTTTTTTTTGTGGTACGCAGGCCTCTCACTGTCGTGGCCTCTCCCCTTGTGGAGCACAGGCTCCGGATGTGCAGGCTCAGTGGCCATGGCTCACGGGCCCAGCCGCTCCATGGCATGTGGGATCCTCCCGGACCGGGGCACGAACACACGTCCCCTGCATTGGCAGGTGGACTCTCAACCACTGTGCCACCAGGGAAGCCCGTCTCATTGTAGTTTTGATTTGCACTTCTCTAATGATTAGTGATGTTGAGCATCATTTGATGTGTTTGTTGGTGATCTGTATATCTTCTTTGGAGAAATGTCCAATTAGGTCTTCTGTCCATTTTTGGATTGGGTTGTTTGATTTTTGATATTAGGATACAAGACCTGTTGTATATTTTGGAATTAATCCATTGTCAGCTGCTTCATTTGCAATACTTTCTCCCATTCTGAGGTTTGTCTTTTCATCTTGTTTATGGTTTCCTTTGCTGTGCAAAAGCTTTGAAGTTTCATTAGGTCCCATTTGTTTATTTTTGTTTTTATTTCCATTTCTCTAGGAGGTGGGTCAAAAAGGATCTTGCTGTGACTTATGTCATAGAATATTCTGCCTATGTTTTCCTCTAAGAGTTTTATAGTGTCTGGTCTTACATTTAGGTCTTTAATCAATTTTGAGTTTATTTTTGTGTATGGTGTTAGGGAATGTTCTAATTTCATTCTTTTACATGTAGCTGTCCAGTTTTCCTAGCACCACTTATTGAAGAGGCTGTCTTTTCTCCATTGCATATTCTTTCTTCCTTTATCAAAAATAAGGTGACCATATGTGTGTGGGTTTATCTCTGGGCTTTCTATCCTGTTCCATTGATCTATATTTCTGTATTAGTGTCAGTGCCATACTCTCTTGATTACTGTAGCTTTGTAGTATAGTCTAAAGTCCAGGAGCCTGATTCCTCCAGTTGTGTTTTTATTTCTCAAGATTTCTTTGGCTATTCGGGGTCTTTTGTGTTTCAATACAAATTGTGAAATTGTTTGTTCTAGTTCTGTGAAAAATGCCATTGGTAGTCTGATAGGGATTGCATTGAATCTATAGATTGCTTTGGGTAGTATAGTCTTTTTCAGAATGCTGATTTTTTCAATCCAAGAACATGGTATATCTCTCCATCTGTTTGTATCATTTTTAGTTTCTTTCATCAGTGTCTTGGAATTTTCTGCATACATGTCTTTGTCTCAAGGGCTTAGTTATCTCGTGGCATGTGGGATCTTAGTTCCCTGACCAGGAATTGAACCTGTGACCCCGGCATTGGAAGGCAGATTCTTAACCACTGGAAGAATCAGGGAAATCCTCAAGTGGGTGTCTTGTAGACAGCATATATACGGGTCTTGATTTTGTATCCATTTAACCAGTCTATGTCCTTTTGTTGGAGCATTTAATCCATTTACATTTAAGGTAATTATCAATATGTATGTTCTTATTCCCATTTTGTTAATTATTTTGGATTTGTTATTGTTGGTCTTTTACTTCTTTTGTGTTTCCTGCCTAGAGAAGTTCCTTTAGCCATTGTTGTAAAGCTGGTTTGGTGGTGTTGAATTCTCTGAGCTTTTGCTTGTTTGTAAAGGTTTTAATTTCTCTGTCAAATCTGAATGAGATCCTTGCTGGGTAGAGTAACCTTGGTTGTAGGATTTTCCTTTTCATCACTTTAAGTATGTCCTGCCACTCCCTTCTGGTTTGCAGAGTTTCTGCTGAAAGATCAGCTGTTAACCTTATGGGGCTTCCCTTGTATGTTATTTGTTGTTTTTCCCTTGCTGCTTTAAATATTTTTTCTTTGTATTTAATTTCTGATAGTTTGATTAATATGTGTCTTGGCCTGTTTCTCCTTAGATTTATCCTGTATGGGACTCTGTGCTTCCTGGACTTGATTAACTACTTCCTTTCCCATATTAGGGAAGTTTTCAACTATAATCTCTTCAAATGTTTTCTCCAGTCCCTTTCTTTTTCTCTTCTTCTTCTGGGACCCCTTATAATTAGAATGTTGGTGTGCTTAATGTTGTCCCAGAGGTCTCTGTGACTATCCTCAATACTCTTCACTCTTTTTGCTTCTCTGCAGTAGTTATTTCCACTATTTCATCTTCCAGGTCACTTATCCGTTCTTCTGCCTCAGTTATTCTGCTACTGATTCATTCTAGGGAATTTTATATTTCATTTATTGTTTTGTTCATCAGTGTTTGTTTGCTGTTTAGTGTTTCTAGGTCCTTGTTAAACATTTCTTTTATTTTCTCCATTCTATTTCCAAGATTTTTGATCATATTTACTATCATTACTCTGAATTCTTTTTCGGGTAGACTGCCTATTTTCTCTTCATTTGTTTGGGCTGGTGGGTTTTTACCTTGCTCTTTTATCTTATATGTGTTTCTCTTTCGTCTCATTTTGCTTTACTTACTGTTTTTGGGGTCTCTTTTTCGCAGGCTGCAGGTTCGTAGTTCCCATTGTTTTTCATGTCTGCTCCTAGTGGGTGAGGTTGGTTCAGTGACTTGTGTAGGTTCCTGGTGGAGGTGACATGTGCCTGTGTTTTGGTGGATGAGGCTGGATCTTGTCTTTCTGGTGGGCAGCACCACATCCAGTGGTGTGTTTTGGCATATCTGTGTCCTTATTATGACTTTAGGCAGCCTCTCTGCTAATGGGTGGGGTTGTGTTCCTTTATTGCTAGTTGTTTGGCCTACAGTGTCCAGCACTGTAGCTTGCTGGTTGTTGAGTGGAGCTGGGTCTTAGTGCTTAGATGGAAATACCTGGGAGAGCTCTCACCATTTGATATTACATGGAACTGGGAAGTGTCTGGTGGACAAATTTCCTGAACTCAGCTCTCCGCCTTCAGAGGCACAGGCCTGATACCTGGCCAGAGCATGAAGATCCTGTCAGCCACATGACTCAGAAGAAAAAGGAGAAAAAATGAAAGAAAGAAAAATAAAATAAAATAAAAGTTATTAAAATAAAAAAAATTAAATTATTAAAAATAAAAAAATAGGAAATAATAAGAAAAAGAAAAAACAAAAAGAAGCCTAGGACAAATGGCAAAAGCAAAGCAATACCAACAAAGTCACACAAAGAAGACTACACATACACACAAAAAGAGAAAAAGGAAAAAAAAAAAAAATATATATATATATAAAGGAAAAGAGAAACCAAATCAATAAACAAATCTACTGATGATAATAAACTCTAAATAGTAGACTAAGATAAACATAAGACCAGAAACAAATTACATGCAGAAAGCAAACCCCATGTCTACAGTTGCTCTCAAAGTCCACCACCTCAATTTTGGGATGATTCATTGTCTATTCAGGTATTCCAGAGATGCTGGGTACATCAAGTTGATTGTGGAGATTTAATCCACTGCTCCTGAGGCTGCTGGACAAGATTTCCCTTTCTCTTCTTTGTTCGCCCAACTCCTGGGGTTCAGCTTTGCATTTTGTCCTGCCTCTGCATGTAGTCTCCTTAGTGCGTCTGTTCCCCACCCAGAGAGGACGGGGTTAAAGTAGCCGCTGATTCAGTGACTCGGCTCGCTCAGGCACCGGGGAGGGAGGGTTCAGAATGCGAGTGAGCCTGTAGCAGCAGCAGCCGGTATGACATTGCAACAGCCTGAGGTGTGCCGTGTGTTCTCCCGGGGAAGTTGTTCCTGGATCACGGGACCCTTGCAGTGGCAGGCTGCACTGGCTCCTGGGAGGGGAGGTGTGGATAGTGACCTGTGCTTGAACACAGGATTCTTGGTGGCTACAGCAGCAGCCTTAGTATTTCTTGCCCGTCTCTAGTGTCCGTGCTGACAGCCGTAGCTCGTGCCTGTCTCTAGAGCTCGTTTAAGCAGTGGTCTGAATTCCTTCTTGTTGCACACCCCTAAACAATGGTCTCTTGCCTCTTAGGTAGTTCCAGACTTTTTCCTGGACTCCCTTCCAGCTATCTGTGGCTCACTAGCCCTCTTCAGTCTGTGTTCACGCAGCCAACCCCAGTCCTCTCCCTGGGGTCTGACTTCTGAAGCCTGAACCTCAGTTCCCAGACCCCACCCGCTTCAGTGCGTGAGCAGACAAGCCTCTCAGGCTGGTGAGTGCTGGTCAGCACCAATCCTCTCTGCGGGAATCTCTCCACTTTGCCCTCTGCACCCTTATTGCTGTGCTCTCCTCTTTTTCCGAAGCTCCCTCCCCCCCCCCCCCGCCCCAACCCCACACCCTATCTCCGCCAGTGCAGGGACTTCTTAGTGCGTGGAAACCTTTCCTTCTTCACAGCTCCCTCCCAGAGGTGCAGGTCCTGTCCCTATTCTTTTGTCTCTGCTTTTTCTTTTTTCTTTTGCTCTACCCAGGTACTTGGGGATTTTCTTGCCTTTTGGGAAATCTGAGGTCTTTTGCCAGCGTTCAGTAGGTGTTCTGTAGGAGTTGTTCCACATATAGATGCATTTCTGTTGTATTTGTGGGGAAGAAGGTGATTTCCACATCTTACTCCTCTGCCATCTTGAACGTCTCCCACTAATTTCTATGTTTACTTTTTTGTGATGTTGTTTTCTGTCATTGTTTTGTGTTCTAATGAATGTTTTGACTCATAGGATATGCATGTGGTCACACTGGAAGTTTTTCAAAATGCCAAGGCAAATGACATTAAAAGTAGTTATATAAAAAATACATTTAGTGATATATATATATATATATATATATATATATATATATATATATATATATATATATACAAGTTTGGTTATACACATATAACAGCTGTTCAAGGCAAGTGCACATAATCAAGGAACTGTTTTAGGAAGCAGATGGTCAAAATCAGCCTTCAAACAGAGGTTGAAGAAAGTCATTTGGATAGAAGACATCTAATCAGAGGGAGTGACTGATGATGAAATAAACAGAAACCAGAAGAGATAATGGTCAGAGACATGACATGATTTCAAGTGTATGCTGCCCAGAATGTATTTCCATGGGACCTGTGCTTTGATCTCATAATGCAGATTCACTTAGCAATTGCATTTCTATGAGAATATTCCAGTCCCACTGCTGCATTACAGTAAACATGGGTTCTGACTCCAATTTCAATATGAGGAGGTGTGGTATTCCCCACCACCAAGCAACTCTTGAATACTAGCCAGGTACCCTACAATTCAACTCAATTTGACACTATCTACTTGGAGATAACATCATATTTCACAGGTTAAGGGCTCAGTCCCATTAGACTGCCCTCCAGACACCATTCACAAACTTAGGTTGTTTCCTGAGCTTCTGGCTACAGACTGCGGTTTCCTACCCCCACTTTAGGTTCTATTAATTTGTTAGAGCAGCTCACAGAATTCAGGAAACCTACTTACTCACTAGGTTACTGGCTTATTACAAAGGATATTGAAGGATCTGAATCAATAGACAGATGAAGAGATACATAGGGCAAAGTCCTGAACAAAGGAACTTCTGTCCTCATGGAGTTTGGGGCCCAGTATTGGGGCACGTGGAAGCGTTCTGGTCTACCAACTTGGAAACTCTCTTAATCACCTCCTTTGATTTTTATTTAGGCTTCATTACACAGGCATGCTTAATTAAATCATTGCTCATTGGTGATTGATTCAGCCTCCAGCCCTTCTCACCTCCCCAGAAATCAGGGGGTGAGCCTGAAATTTGCAACCCTCTGTTCATGGCCAGTTCTACTGGCAATAAGCTGCCATCCTTAGGTGCTTACCAAAAGTCACCTCATTAACATAAACACAATTGTGTTGGAAAAGGGCTTGTTATGAATAATGACACCCATTTCACTTGTATGGTTCTGAATCAATTTCAGGAACTTAGACTAGAGACCAAACATTATAATAAAAGGTACACGCATTGCTCTTTTAATTCTGAAAATTCCAAGGGGTTTGGAAGCTATGAGCCAGGAACTGTGGATGAAGACTAAATATATATTTCTTCTTATAAATCACAATATCACAGTAAAGTTACTTGAAGAATTTTAAGGTAAAGAACATGGATCCGGAATCAGATAGACCTGGACTTAATTATGGCACCAAAAAGTAATAACCGTGTGACCTTTGATAAGTGGTTTAATCTTTCCAAGTGGATTCTGTGGAGCAGCAACACTTCAGGACAGCAGCACTAATTCCCCAAGTCTATGAGAATGTTGGTGGCTGGTAGCTTTGAGTCTCTCTCTGAGAATAGCTCTCAGTTGAAGGGGGTTGCCTCAACCAAGGTTACATTTCCTCTCTGGGGACAGCCTGTCTGCAATGATTGTTTGACACACAAGTACAAAGTCTTTCCCCCTTGCTTTGACTTGGGAAAATCTGAAAGACTATCCCAGTTCCAGAGCTTCCCATGGGATCTTCTGAGGTCTTTGTTGAGGTTAATCACAGTTCACCTTCTTCCAAATAGGGCACTGTGTCAACCTGGAGCAGTCATCTACCATCCAAAGAAGGCAGGCACTCTGCCATATCACATTACTTACATGCAGAGGTGTGATTGTAACATATCTCATCTATTTTTTTTTTAAGTTGGCTCTTATTTTTTTTAAATTGAAGTATAGCTGATGTATACTATTGTATAATTTATAGGTGCACAATATAATGATTCACAATTTTTAAAGGTTAGACTCCATTTATAGTTATTATAAAATATTGGCTATAATGCCCATGTTGCACAATATATCCTTGTAGCTTATTTTGTACATAATATTTTATAACTCTTAATTCCCTACCCCTTTATAGCCCTTCCTCACTCCCTTCTCTCCACTGGTAACTACTAGTTTGTTCTCTATATCTGTAAGTCCATTTCTTTTTTTGTTATATTCATAGTTGGTTGTAACTTTTACCTCTATTTATTTTTTAAACTTGAATATTTCGTTATTTTATTTATTTGTTTGTTTTGTTTTTTGAATTTTATTTTATTTTTTTATACAGCAGATTCTTATTAGTAATCAATTTTATACACATCAGTGTATACATGTCAATGCCAATTGCCCAATTCAGCATACCACTACACCCAACCCCCCATGGCTTTAACCCTCTGGTGTCCATACCTCTGTTCTCTACATCTGTGTCTCAATTTCTGCCCTGCAAACCGGTTCATCTGTACCATTTTTCTAGGTTCCACATATATGCATTAATACACGATATTTGTTTTTCTCTTTCTGACTTACTTCACTCTGTATGACAGTTTCTAGATCCATCCACGAATCAACAAAGGACCCAAAATTGTTCCTTTTAAAGACTGAGAAATATTCCATTGTACATATGCACCACATCTTCTTTATCCATTCGTCTGTCAATGGTCATTTAGGTTGCTTCCATGACCTGGCTATTGTAAAGAGTGATGCAATGAACATTGGGGTGCATGTGGCTTTTTGAATTATGGTTTTCTCTGGGTATATGCCCAGCAGTGAGATTGCTGGATCATATGGTAATTCTATTTTTAGTGTTTTAAGGAACCTCCATACTGTTTTCCATAGTTGCTGTATCAATTTACATTCCCACCAACAGCACAAGAGGGTTCCCTTTTCTCCACACCCTCTCCAGCATTTGTTGTTTGTAGATTTTCTGATGATGCCCATTCTAACTGGTGTGAGGTGATACTTCACTGTAGTTTTGATTTGCATTTCTCTAATAATTAGTAATGTTGAGCAGCTTTTCATGTGCTTCTTGGCTATCTGTATGTCTTCTTTGGAGAAATGTCTATTTAGGTCTGCTGCCTATTTTAGGATACAATTATTTGTTTTTTTAATATTGAGCTACATGAGTTGTTTGTATATTTTGGAGATTAATCTTTGTCTATTGATTCATTTGCAAATATTTTCTCCCATTCTGAGGGTTGTCTTTTTGTCTTGTTTATGGTTTCCTTTGCTGTGCAAAAGCTTTGAAGTTTCATTAGGCCCCATTTGTTTATTTGTGTTTTTATTTCCATTACTCTAGGAAGTGGATCAAAAAAGATCTTGCTGTGATTTATGTCAAAGAGTGTTCTTGAAATGTTTTCCTCTAAGAGTGTTATAGTGTCTGGTTTTACATATAGGTCTCTAATCCATTCTGAGTTTATTTTTGTGTATGGTGTTAGGGAGTGTTCTAATTTCATTCTTTTATATGTAGCTGTCCAGTTTTCCCAGCACAACTTATTGAAGAGGCTGTCTTTTCTCCATTGTATATCCCAGCCTCCTTTGTCATAGATTAGTTGACCATAGGTGCGTGGGTTTATCTCTGGGCTTTCTATCTTCTTCCATTGATCTATGTTTCTGTTTTTGTGCCAGTACCATATTGTCTTGCTGACTGTAGCTTTGTAGTATAGTCTGAAGTCAGGGAGTCTGATTCCTCCAGCTCTGTTTTGTTCCCTCAAGACTGCTTTGGCTATTCGGGGTCTTTTGTGTCTCCATACAAATTTTAAGACATTTTCTTCTAGTTCCGTAAAAAATACGATTGGTAATTTGATAGGGATTTCATTAAATCTGTAGATTCCTTTCAGTAGTATAGTCATTTTCACAATATTGATTCTTCCAATCCAAGAACATGGTATATCTCTCCATCTGTTGGTATAATTTTTAATTTCTTTCATCAGTGTCTTAGAGTTTTCTGCATACAGGTCTTTTGTCTCCCTAGGTAGGTTTATTCCTAGGTATTTTATTCTTTTTGTTGCAGTGGTAAATGGGAGTGTTTCCTTAATTTCTCTTGCAGATTTTTCACCATTAGTGTTTAGGAATGCATGAGATTTTTGTGCATTAATTTTGTATCCTGCAACTTTACCAAATTCATTGATTAGCTCTAGTAGTTTTCTGGTGGCATCTTTAGGATTCTCTATGTATAGTATCATGTCATGTGCAAACAGTGACAGTTTTACTTCTTCTTTTCTAATTTGTATTCCTTTTATTTCTTTTTCTTCTCTGACTGCCATGGTAGGACTTCCAAAATTATGTTGAATAATAGTGGTGAGAGTGGACATCCTTGTCTTGTTCCTGATCTTAGAGGAAATGCTTTCAGTTTTTCACCATTGAGAATGATGTTTGCTGTCGGTTTGTCATATATGGACTTTATTATGTTGAGGTAGATTCCATCTAGGCACATTCTCTGGAGAATTTTTATCATAAGCGGGTGTTGAATTTTGTCAAAAGCTTTTTCTGCATCTATTGAGGTTATCATATGGTTTTTATTCTTCAATTTGTTAATAAGATGCATCACATTGATTGATTTCCGTATATTGAAGAATCCTTGCATCCTTGGGATAAATCCCACTTGGTCATGCTGTATGATTCTTTTAATGTGTTGTTGGATTCTGTTTGCTAGTATTTTGTTGAGGATTTTTGCATCTATATTCATCAGTGATATTGGTCTATAATTTTCTTTTTCTTGCAGTATCTTTGTCTGGTTTTGGTATCAGGGTGATGGTGGCCTCATAGAATGAGTTTGGGATTGTTCCTTCCCCTGAAAATTTTTGGAAGAGTTTGAGAAAGAGGGGTGTTAGCTCTTCTCTAAATGTTTGATAGAATTCACCTGTGAAGCCATCTGGTCCTGGACTTCGTTTGTTGGAAGATTTTTAATCAAGTTTCAATTTCATTACTTGTGATTGGTCTGTTCATATTTTCTATTTCTTGCTGGTTCAGTCTTGGAAGGTTATACCTTTCTAAGAATTTGTCCATTTCTTCCAGGTTGTCCATTTTATTGGCATAGAGTTGCTTGTAGTAGTCTCTTAGAATGCTTTGTATTTCTGTGGTGCCTGTTGTAACTTCTTCTCTTTCATTTCTAATTTTATTGATTTGAGTCCTCTCCCTCTTTTTCTTGATGAGTCTGGCTAGTGGTTTATCAATTTTGTTTATCTTCTCAAAGAACCAGCTTTTAGTTTTATTTATTTTTGCTATTGTTTTCTTTGTTTCTATTTCATTTATTTCTGCTCAGATCTTTATGATTTCTTTCCTTCTGCTGACTTTGGGTTTTGTTTGCTCTCCTTTCTCTAGTTCCTTTAGGTGTAAGATTAGATTGTTTATTTGAGATTTTTCTTGTTTCTTGAGGTAGGCTTGTATAGCTATAAACTTCCCTTTTAGAACTGCTTTTGCTGCATCCCATAGGGTTTGGATCTTTGTGTTTTCATTGTTATTTGTCTCTAGGTATTTTTTGATTTCCTTTTTGATTTCTTCAGTGATCTCTTGGTTATTTAGTAATGTATTGTTCAGCCTCCATGTGTTTGTGTTTTTACGTTTTTTTTCCCCATGTAATTCATTTCTAATCTCATAGTGTTGTGGTCAGAAAAGATGCTTGATATGATTTCAATTTTCTTAAATTTACTGAGGCTTGATTTGTGACCCAAGATGTGATGTATCCTGGAGAATGTTCTGTGTGCACTTGAATAGAAAGTGTAACCTGATGTTTTTGGATGGAAAGTCCTATAAATATCAACTAAATCTATTCGGTCTATTGTGTCATTTAAAGCTTCTCTTTCCTTATTTATTTTCATTTTGGATGATCTGTCCATTGGTGTAAGTGAGGTGTTAAAGTCCCCCACTATCTCTGTGTTACTTTCGATTTCCTGTTTTAAAGTTGTTAGCAGTTGCCTTATGTGTTGAGGTGCTCCTATGTTGGCTGCATAAATATTTACAATTGTTATATCTTCTTGGATTGATCCCTTAATCATTATGTAGTGTCCTTCCTTGTCTCTTGTAATATTCTTTATTTTAAAATCAATTTTATCTGATATGAGTATTGCTACTCCAACTTTCTTTTGGTTTCCATTTTCATGGAATATCTTTTTCCATCCCCTCATTTTCCCCCCTCACTTTCAGTCTGTATGTGTCCCTAGGTATGAAGTGGGTCTCTTGTAGACAGCATATATATGGATCTTGTTTTTGTATCCATTCAGCAAGCCTGTGCCTTTTGATTGGAGCATTTAATCCATTCACGTTTGAGGTAATTACTGATGTGTATATTCCTTTGACCATTTCTTTATTGTTTTTGGTTTGTTTTTGTAGGTCCTTTTCTTCTCTTGTGTTTCCCACTTTGAGAAGTTCCTTTAGCATTTGTTGTAGAGCTGGTTTGGTGGTGCTGAATTCTCTTCACTTTTGCTTGTCTGTAAAGCTTTTAATTTTTCTGTCAAATCTGAATGAGATCCTCTCCGTGTAGAGTAATCTCAGTTGTACGTTCTTCCCTTTCATCGCTTTAAGTATATCATGCCACTCCCTTCTGGCTTGTAGAGTTTCTGCTGAGAAATCAGCTGTTAACCTTATGGGAGTTCCCTTGTATGTTCTTTGTTTTATTTTTTCCCTTTCTGCTTTCCATAATTTTTCTTTGTCTTTAATTTTTGCTAGTTTGATTACCTTGTGTCTTGGCATGTTTCTCCTTGGGTTTATGCTGTATGGGACTCACTGTGCTTTGTGGACTTGGGTGGCTATTTCCTTTCCCATGGTAGGGAAGTTTTGGATTATAATCTCTTCAAATATTTTCTCTCATCCTTTCTCTCTCTTTTGTCCTTCTGGGACCCCTATAATGTGAATGCTGTTGTGTTTAATGTTGTCCCAGAAGTCTCTTAGGCTGTCTTCATTTCTTTTCATTCTTTTTTCTTTATTCTGTTCCACAGCAGTGAATTCTACCATTCTGTCTTCCAGGTCACTTATCCATTCTTCTGCCTCAGTTATTCTGCTATTGATTTCTTCTAGTGTATTTTTCATTTCAGTTATTGTATTGTTCATCTCTGTTTGTTTGTTCTTTAATTCTTCTACGTGTTTGTTCTTTAATTCTTCTAGGTCTTTATTAATCATTTCTTGCATCTTCTCGATCTTTGCCTCCATTCTTTTGCCAAGGTCCTGTATCAACTTCACTATCATTTTTCTGAATTCTTTTTCTGGAAGGTTGCCTATCTACACTTCGTTTACTTGTTCTTCTGGGGTTTTATCTTGTTCCTTCATCTAGTATATAGCCCTCTGCCTTTTCATCTTGTCTATCTTTCTGTGAATATGGTTTTTGTTCCACAGGTTTCAGGCCTGTAGTTCTTCTTGCTTCTGCTGTCTGCCCTCTGGTGGATGAGGTTATCTAAGAGGCTTGTGCAAGTTTCCTATGGGAGGCACTCTACCTCTATTTTTTAAGGTGAATTTACAATTCCAGATTTTCATGTGAAATCTCCTTATTTTTGAATATTGGATCAAATTTGTAAATCACTATTTGGTTCACACAAAAGTCTGTGGGTTATATTCTGCTCATGGGCCACTTTTTACAGTTAATAAATGAGTGGTCTTTAAGTCTTTCTCAGCTGTGGTATGCTGTGATCCTATAATTTTAGGAAATAATAGCATCGCCTCCATTGGGCAGATGTTCATACATTTGTTCAGAATAATATTATGAAAGAACTGATTTTATTATATCATAACCCTGCTCTAAGCACATGGAAAAAAATAAACAAAAGTCCCACACAGTGGTTTATTTTCCACCCTTAAATATTTCAGTTCTTCTTTTTGCTATTCAGAGCTCTCTCCAATACAGAGCTGCCTGGTCTTAAAACCTTGTACTACCATTCTAGGCAACCTTCCTTGATAATTACAGTCATCACTAGACCTCTTTTATTTTGAATACTTGAAGCATTTATATCTCAGAACACACAAGTTTCCTTTAAATACATTATCCTGCATTTAACAGTAAAGTACTATTCTGAGTACTTTGGCACTCTGTCAAACCATAATCAGGGTTGGGCCATTTCTTGACTCATGCTACTTTCATATTCCTTAAAGTGCTCAGCAATATTTTTCAGCATTATTCGACAAATTTTCCTGTCTTACTCATACTGTTAGTACCTCAGACTGGATCACTCTAATACTTCTCCAGCACAAATATAATTGGTAACACTGTTCAGTATGAATAAGTGAGGTCATAACTGGCAAACAGAGGGAGGGGGAGAGAGAAAGAGAGTAAGAAAGATGGTTTGAATGTACACAAATGAGAGGCTAGAGGGACAGGGCAGGACTGGGAAATGGTAGGTCTATGGGTCAAGCAGCTTTTTTTTTCTAATTATTTTATTGAAATAATAATAAATAATAATTATTATTGAAGTAATAATATTTTGAAAATATTTGCAAATGAATCAACGGACAAAGGATTAATCTCCAAAATATATAAACTGCTCATGCAGCTCAATATTAAAGAAACAAACAACCCAATCCAAAAATGGGCAGAAGACCTATATAGACATTTCTCCAAAGAAGACATACAGATGGCCAAGAAGCACATGAAAAGCTGCTCAACATCACTAATTATTAGAGAAATGTAAATCAAAACTACAAAGAGGTATCACCTCACACCAGTTAGAATGGGCATCATCAGAAAATCTACAAACAACAAATGCTGGAGAGGGTGTGGAGAAAAGGGGATCCTCTTGCACTGTTGGTGGGAAGTTAAATTGATAGAGCCACTATGGAGAACAGTATGGAGGTTCCTTAAAAAACTAGAAATACAATTACCATATGATTCAGCAATCCCACTACTAGGCATATACCCAGAGAAAACCATAATTCAAAAAGTCACATGCACCCCAATGTTCATTGAAGCACTCTTTTCAATAGCCCATCAACAGACGAATGGATAAAGAAGTTGTGGTACATATATACAATGGAATATTACTCAGCCATAAAAAGGAACGAAATTGAGTCATTTGTTGAGACATGGACAAATCTAGAGACTGTCATACAGAGTGAAGTATGTCAGAAAGAGAAAAACAAATATCGTATATTAATGCATGTATGTGGAACCTAGATAAATGGTACAGAAGAACCAGTTTGCAGGGCAGAAGTTGAACACAGATGTAGAGAACAAATGTATGGACCCCAAGGGAGGAAAACTGTGGTGGGGTGGGGATGGTGGTGTGCTGAATTGGGTGATTGAGATTGACATGTATACACTGATGTGTATAAAATTGATGACTAATAAGAACCTGCAGTATGAAGAAACAAACAGACAAAAAAAACAACTAATACTTAACTTTCTTTGGATTATTTGTATGGAAATAGGTTAATATAAATGTTTCAGACATTAAATGAAATTTCTAAAAATCTTATATGTTCTGGTCTAATGTTATAAGTCATAATTCTAGTTATTACTTTAAATGTATATCTCAGAAATAACTAAATTTCCTTGTCAATTGCATTATTATGAACTTTCATCAAGTCTTTAACCATGGTCATTTTTAAGTCTTTTGTCATTTACAGACAGTTCTGGGTGTACTCTGATGCTTTTGCAAATATATTCCTATAAAAGGGTTTCATCTTCAAGGAATTCATGGAAAAGACTCTGACAAGTACACATTTCTGGTTACTGACTATACTGCTGAACTGAATGGATAAGCATTTTCAGAACTCTAATGGAAAACTGATGAATTCATAAAAGTGCTAACAAAAGATCAAGATAAAAAAAAATTAATTACATGGGACTGAGTGAACTGATGAGGATGATTATAATTTTTGTGACTTTCTGTTTGAATTAAAAAAAAATATCCTGCAAGGACTCAGAGGCAAAAAATATACAAATCAATTTTTCCTGCAAAGTAAAGGAGCTGTTACAGTGGAGGATTACTGTACTGAATGTCAATATTATGACATAGTATGAGTGTGTTTTGTATTTGGTAATTGCAATCATTGTTGCTTTTGTTGTGGTCACCCATTTACAATGCTTGGTGTCAGTTTATTTATCTCTTCTAAAAATAAAATACAGCGTGTGTGTGCGAAAAAAAAAAAAAATAGAACCCAATATCTGCTGCCTGGGGTAGAGACTGCAATTTTGCTACCCTGGCAGTTTCTTCCTTTTTGTTATGTAAAATTCATTTCTGATAAACATCAAAATGCACGGTTGCTAAAGTTATGATTATGTATACCTTAATGATTATTAAAGTTAAAGTATTAAAAATTATTTTATTGAAGTAATATTTTATTGTGTTAACACAATAAAATAATTAACACAATTATTTTATTGTGTTAATTTCTACTGTACAGCAAAGTGATTCAGTTATACATATATAAATATTCTTTCTCATATTCTGTTCCATTATGATTTATCACAAGATATTGAATATAATTCACTGTACTACACAGTAAGACCTTGCTGTTTATTTATTCTGTATATGAGTTTGCATTTACTAATCCCAAACACCCAGTCCACCCCTTCCCCAACCCCTCTTCCCTTAGCAACCACAATTCTGTTCTCTATGTGGGGTCAAGCAGCTTTTTTTAAAAAAATTACTTTTAGTTTTTTATTTTGTTTCAGATAGCTGAACAAGACAACTATATTCCAGCACATCTTCTTAACCTAATGAAACCTTCTTAAGCTTATTCCCTAAACAAAAGAAAGACAACTTATTTATGTGTAAAAAAATGCAAGGGAAAAAGGTGATGATTATATAACAGGGAATTTGAAACCTCAAATAGTTTAAAAAAAATTTTTAAAGCCTTCATTTTATTTTATTAAAAAAATATTATTTAAAAAATGTGGTAAAATATACACAACATAAAATTTACAATTTTAACCATTTTCAGTAGCATTAAGTTCATTCACATACTGTGCAATCATCACCACAATCTATCCACAGAAATTTTTTAATCTTGCAAAATTGAAACTCTGTATCTATTACACATTAAATCCATTTTCCCCTACCCTAATCCCGAGACCACCACCGTTCTATTTTCTGACTCTGAATTTGACTACTCTAAGTACCTTGTTTGGGTGGAATCATACAGAATTTGTCCTTTTGTTATTGGCTTATCTCACTTGTCATAATGTCTTCAGTGTTCAACTATGTTGTAACATTTGTCAGAATTTCCTTCCTTTTTAAGGTTGAATAATATTTTATTGTATGTATGTACCTAATTTTGTTTTGGAACTTTCATTTTAATAGATTCTCTTCAATCTCCCTCCAAGTGACTGGATCATTACATAAGAGCAGCGATTACCCCCTATTTTTGCCATCATTCTACATTAAGAATCTTCTATCTCGAAGACAAAAGTAATATTTCATTTTTATTTGCACTTCTCCAATTAATAGTGAGATTAAACTGTTTTTATGTTTTTATTCTTATTTTTTTAGTTTATTTTCTATGTCTGTGAGATTGTTTCTGTTTTGTATATAGATGCATTTGTATTAGTTTTTAGATTCCACATGTAAGTAATAGAATACAATATTTGTCTTTCTCTGTCTGACTTACTTAGTATAATCTCTAGGTCCATCCATGTTGCTGCAAACGGCAGTATTTCATCCTTTTTTATGGTTGAGTAATATTCCATGTATAAATATATATTACATCTTCTTAAACCAATTGTCTGTTGATGGGCACTTGGATTGTTTCCATGTCTTGGCTATTGTAAATAGTGCTGCTATGAACATTGGGGTGCATATATATTTATTTGAATTAGAGTTTTCATCTTTTCTGGATATATGCCCAGGAGTGGGATTGCTGGATCATATGGTAGCTCTATTTCTAGTTTTTAAAGGAAACTCCATACTGTTTTCCATAGTGGCTACACCAATCTACATTCCCACCAACGGTGTAGGAGGATTCTCTTTTCTCCACACCCTCTCCAGCATTTTTTTTAACATCTTTATTGGAGTATAATTGCTTTACAATGTGTTAGTTTCTGTGGTATGACAAAGTGAATCAGCTATATGTATACATATATCCCCATATCCCCTCCCTCTTGTTTCTCCCTCCCACCTTCCCTATCCTCTCCCTCTAGGTGGTCACAAAGCATGGAGCTGATCTCCCTGTGCTACGCAGCTGCTTCCCACTAGCTATCTATTTTATATTTGGTAGTGTATATAGAGAGAGTCCAGGCCACTCTCTCACTTCGTCTCAGGTAAACTTCCCCCTCCCAGTGACATCAATTCCATTCTCTACATCTGCTTCTTTATTCCTGTCCTACTCCTAGGCTCTTCAGAATCATTTTTTTTTCTTTTAGATTCCATATATATGTGTTAGCATATGCTATTTGTTTTTCTCTTTCTGACGTACTTCACTCTGTATGACAGACTCTAAGTCCATCCACCTCACTACAAATAACTCAATTTCGTTTCTTTTTATGGCTGAGTAATATTCCATTGTATATATGTGCCACATCTTCTTTATCCATTCATCTGTCGATGGACACTTAGGTTGCTTCCATGTCCTGGCTATTTTAAATAGAGCTGCAATGCACATTGTTGTACATAACTCTTTTTGAGTTATGGTTTTCTCAGGGTATATGCCCAGTAGTGGGATTGCTGGGCTGTATAGTAGTTCTATTTTTAGTTTTTTAAGGAACCTCCACATTGTTCTCCATAGTGGTTGTGTCAATTTACATTGTAAGGATTCTTCAATATATGCAAATCAATCAATGTGATAAACCATATTAACAAATTGAAGGGGAAACACCATATGATCATCTCAATAGATGAGAAAAAGCTTTTGACAAAATTCAACACAGATTTATGATAAAAACCCTCCAGAAATTAGGCATAGAGTGAACTTACCTCAACATAATAAAGGCCATATATGACAAACCCACAACCAACATCGTTCTTAATGGTGAAAAATTGAAACCATTTCCTCTAAGATCAGGAACAAGACAAGGGTGTCCACTCTCACCAATATTATTCAACATAGCTTTGGAAGCTTTAGCCACAGCAATCAGAGAAGTAAAAGAAATAAAAGGAATCTAAATTGGAAAAGAAGAAGTAAAGCTGTCACTGTTTGCAAATGACATGATACTATACATAAGGAATCCTAAAGTTGCTACCAGAAAACTACTAGAGCTAATCAATGAATTTGGTAAAGTAGCAGATACAAAATCAATGCATAGAAATCTCTTGCATTTTTATACACTAATGATGAAAAATCTGCAAGAGAAATTAAGGAAACACTCCCATTTACCACTGCAACAAAAAGAATAAAATACTCAGGAATAAACCTACCTAAGGAGACAAAAGACCTGTATGCAGAAAGCTATAAGACATTGAAGAACGAAATTAAAGATGATAAAAACAGATGGAGAGATATACCATGTTCTTGGATTGGAAGAATCAACATTGTGAAAATGACTATACTATCAAATCAATCTACAGATTCAATGCAATCCTTATCAAACTACAAATGGCATTTTTCACAGAAATAGAACAAAAAATTTCACAATTTGTATGGAAACACAAAAGACCCCGAATAGCCAAAGCAATATTGAGAAAGAAAACAGAGCTGGAGGAATCAGGCTCCTGGACTTCAGACTATACTACAAACCTACAGTAATCATGACAGTATGGCCCTGGCACTAAAACAGATATATAGATCAATGGAACAGGATAGAAAACCCAGAGATAGAGTGAAGTAAGTCAGAGAGAGAAAGACAAATACCGTATGCCAACACATATATGTGGAATTTAAGAAAAAAGAAAATGTCATGAACAACCTAGGGGTAAGACAGGAATAAAGACACAGACCTACTAGAGAATGGACTTGAGGATATGGGGAGGGGAAAGGGTAAGCTGTGATAAAGCGAGAGAGAGGCATGGACATATATACACTACCAAATGTAAGGTAGATAGCTAGTGCTATGCAGCCGCATAGCACAGGGAGATCAGATCGGTGCTTTGTGACGGCCTGGAGGGGTGGGATAGGGAGGGTTGGAGGGAGGGAGACACAAGAGGGAAGAGATATGGGAACATATGTATATGTATAACTGATTCACTTTGTTATAAAGCAGAGACTAACACACCATTGTGAAGCAATTATACTCCAATAAATATGTAAAAAAAAAAGAAAACCCAGAGATAAACCCACACACATATGGTCACCTTATTTTTGATAAAGGAGGCAAGAATATACAATGGAGAAAAGATAGCCTCTTCAATAAGTGGTGCTTGGAAAACTGGACAGCTACAAGTAAAAGAATGAAATTAGAACACTCCCTAACACCATACACAAAAATAAACTCAAAATGGATCAAAAATCTAAATGTAAGGCCAGACACTTTCAAACTCTTAGAAGAAAACATAGGCAGAACACTGTATGGCATAAATTACAGCAACATCCTTTTTGACCCACCTCCTAAAGAAATGGAAATAAAAACAAAAGTAAACAACTGGGGCCTAATGAAACTTAAAATCTTTTGCACAGCAAAGGAAAACACAAACAAGATGAAAAGACAACCCTCAGAATGGGAGAAAATATTTGCAAATGAAGCAACTGACAGAGGGTTAATCTCCAAAATTTACAAGCAGCTCATGCAGCTCAATATCAAAATAACAAACAACCCAATCCAAAAATGGGCAGAAGACCTAAATAGAAATTTCTCCAAAGAAGATATACAGATTGCCAACAAACACATGAAAGGATGCTCAACATCACTAATCATCAGAGAAATGCAAATGAAAACTACAATTAAGTATGACCACACACCAGTCATAATGGCCATCATCAAAAAATCTAAAAGCAATAAATGCTGGAGAGGGTGTGAAGAAAAGTGAACCCTCTTCCACTGTTGGTGGGAATGTCTTAAAAAAATTAAACTTGCTTTTCAAAATACTTCTGTATTCATACAAGTGAAAAGGAAAAATATCCCATTGAAAAGAAACTTCTGTAGACTGGCCTAGTAAATGAAGACCACCATTTCTATACATGAAATAAATGCTTCAAATATGTTACACACGTTTCAATTTTCAAAAAATATCTAAGTTAGAGTCATGTGGCTAGATTGCCCAATGGACTGTGAGCAGAAGTGGTTGGTGTGCCTTCTGAGCCAGACAATTAAGAGCCTGTATCTTTCCTCTATTTCTCTTTCCCCCACGGTGCTTGTTTATTCAACTAAAATATCATTCATCAAATTGACATTAAACTGGACTGCAAATCATAACCTACAAATAGTGCAAGTATGTCACTGAGGCTGGATAAGCACACGTGCACGTGACATACACATAAAATGGCTAACACTGTTGTGCATACCACTTCCATAGTAGTTTTGCCCTATAAAAATCCTTTAGACTATCTTGAATCACATTGCATAGAAATAGCAAAAGAAAATTCTTTATTTCAGATGTTTTGTCAGGCATTTAAAAATATGCAAAAATTGTAATGCTTTTAGGACTTAAAGTTTTACTGAACCTAAGATAAAAGTCAACAGTACTTACAAAACATCTGAATATGGAGAGCACACTCAACACACTTATGTGGAGAGCACATGATGAATATATATTACCAAACTCTGGCTTCTTTACGTCTATTCCTGTTGTTTTATTCTAAGCTTTATATGGTCTTGGATCCTTAAAATATGGAGATTTAATCAAATAATGTTACATTGACTTTTTCCATTCTAATAACCAACTTTAAAAAGAAGCACAGTAGAAGGGTATAGCCCTTTTTATACATGGGTATTTTTAAAGTCAATTCAATTTTTATTGTGATATGGTATTTTAATGAACACTCTCCTAAAAATAAAATTGACTGCATTATGGTTTTGTCTACAACATTTAAGTATCTTATTGCTAAAATATTCCAAAATGTATCCAGTAAGTATTTTCCATTTCCAATAGCCCAAGAGATTGAATCCTACTATTTGTATCAATTACAACTAAACCAGGTTAAGAACAGCTGCCCTAAAACCCTGCAGACCAAAGCTAGTCATCCAAGAATCTAAAACACTAGCACTTTCCATTCAGGTTGGAAAAATTAACATCCAACATAAAGAGATCTGAATGATTCATCAAGTAAGCAGTCAACAAACACTTCTCTGTTGTTCAAGCTAATAATTATTTGAAGCTTGAAGTTTCTGCCTTTGTTATTTTGATGGTTCCTAGAGTCACAGTTTCAATGTCAAATGTGACAGTTTTATCAGCCACCTTTCCCAGGAGTAACTGCCAGTAACTGATTAGTCATTTCTTTTCCATTTTCAAAAATGGCACTGTTTGCACTAATGCACACTGTCTGATGCTTCTGCAGAGATTCTTATTCATTCTATGATCTGCCCACACTCCTATAATGTCTCTCCCATCCAATTGTCTCTCAATTTCAACTCCAAATGTTAATGTCTGTCCACAGAAATAATTTGGGGTGCTGGAGTTGGATTCAGAATCTTTCTGGAGTGTTCTACTTCTTCTATTGCTCAGACAGTGCCCTTCAAGGCCATCTTTCCACTCATAAGGCACCAATGTGAGATGACCTATTTGGGGGATGCTTCAAGGACTCCATTCCTGGAAGCCATCTCCTCCACCAGAAGTGATAATTGGGTTCTAAGAACAATGCTATGAAATTCATTTCAGTGCTGCATATACATCCTCAAAATGATTTGAAGTACATTTATGGGACTGGAGCCTGTCATCTTGGGCACTAAACTCATCATCCATCTTACATCATTGTACACTCATGCCACCAGGGTTTTCTATTTTTTTCTTGTATCTGAACTAGTGGGTGAGATGCTGCTGTTCCATGGTTTAAAATGTAGTTTTTCACTATGTTAAGAACTGAGTCATTCAACTAGGAAGTTGCCTTCGTACATCATCCAGTAAAGGCACTTCTGGTAGTCTGTCCAACTGAATGTGTGAGGCTCTTTTGGTAAAGCTCTGCAGCTTCTCACTCTGCTCTTATACACCACCAAGAATGGCAGTCTCTCTTTCTTGGACTGTCCTCTACAGGGTTAGTTCCATGCTCTTTGACTTCTGGAATCATCTAGTGGCTTACTACTCTGTTCATTGGTGTCTACTTCTTGCAAAAGACCAACCGCTCAAAATGGAGCTTCCTAAGGGCTCCCTTTAAATCATTAAAATGCTATTCCAGGACCATCCTCTGGGAAGATGTCTCTTTCATCTCTGAGATGATGACTTAATCCTTTTCAAGTCATGGTCTTTTCTGAGAATCATGAGAAGTTTTTAGACTGTATTCTCAGAAAAATGATCATCCATGCCCTGCCTCTGTGCCTCCTGCAGCCCCTGAAGTTCTGGACCAGCTCCTGTTGGCTCCATGTTCTCATGGGCCTCCTGCTGCTCAGGCTCCAACTCCTCTTTGTAGGTGGCATGGCCGGTGGTTGTGGGTATGGGTTCCTGACTGTTCCATACCTCGCTGAGCTGCCTAGCACCTGAAGCAGCTCCTTTGAGAGATAAATGGACTCTGAATACAGACAAAATGCTTTTGCTTTGATACGTTATATTGGAGTTGCCTTTAACATGACTTTTGCTCATTCTGGATTGATTGGTCATTGTTGTTGATGAGAGAATAATAAAAATGATAATTTCATTTGGTGGCATATGGCACGGCTCAGCCTGTGGTAGATGGTAGGGATATCTGGTGGGGCAAAGGGCCAGGTCAAATGGTCATTTTATAGCAACGTAATGAGTGAGCGAAGCTCATAGCTCCCAACTCCAAACCCTGCATTCACCTAGCAGTTATTTTATTTTCCTTACTTCATCTGTTTTCTGATTACTTCAGTTGGTTAAAAACAACAACAACAACAACAAAAAACACCTTTTCTGGTTAAATTATATACAACTTCTGAGGAAGAATATTTAAGAAAGCTGAGTCAGGGGAATTAACACTGAAATGATTTTTGTAAGCTTTAACAATATTATGACTCAGGCATAAAGTAATAATGTAAAATGCTTTGAATGTTTTATGAGGAGAAAATGAGTTAGGCACTAAAGGACGTGGATTGCCATGGATTGCCATTTTGTATTGCATTCTCACAGCTCATACCTTGTCTAGACTGATGACCTATAAATTTGCAGGTTAAAGAAAGGATTAACCTGGGCTTCCCTGGTGGCGCAGTGGTTGGGAGTCCGCCTGCCGATGCGGGGGGCTCGGATTCATGCCCCGGTCCAGGGGGGCCCCAGGTGCCGCGGAGCGGCTGGGCCCGTGGGTCGTGGCCGCTGGGCCTGCGTGTCTGGAGCCCGTGCTCCGCGGCGGGAGGGGCCGCAGCGGTGAGAGGCCCGCGTACAGCAAAACAAAACAAAAAAAAGGATTAACCTAATGTAGATTGAGTTGGTCACTGATTTGTCTGTAATGGGATTAACCCAGGGGCTGTGTGAACTGCATATCCTCTGGTTATATCTGCATGAGATGGGCTGGATCTTTGTGTTTGCCTCCACAGGGCTACGGCCAGATGGAGGCCTTTGGTTTTCTCTAGCTCTGTTATTTGCCTGAGTTTCCAGGTCTGCCTGCTCCTGGAAGGGAAAGCAAATGTGGAGCAGACAGCAAGCCACCTCTGCCCTAGGACTAGGCGCTTTCCAAGCTGCTCGTGGAGCCACCCTTGCAGACTCTGACCTCCTGGTCTCTGGTTTCTGCTCATTCAGACCTGCCTACTCCTTTCTGTCTTAGTGGACTCTGTCATCCTGGCTCATTGTTTTCCAAGACTGCAGAATCTGCTAGATCTTTTCTGGTCCAGACCCCTTCGCTCCAGAACTCATTCTGAACAAAAGCTCTGCACAGCATGCCACCCTGCCCTTTGTTAGTCAATGATCACAGGCTTGAGGGAGAGTTTAGCTAAGTGAACTTGTGACCTTTATTGAATATTGAAGAGTGTACCAGGCACTGTTCTAAATGTTTTACTCATATCAGCTCATTTAATTCTTGTGATGACCATATGAGGTCTTTATTATCCTCATGGAGTAACTTCCCTAAGATCACACAGATATTAGGGGACAGAGCCAAGATTCAAATCCAGATAGTTTGGTTCCCAGAGGCTGAAATCTTCACCACCACCCCATAAAACCTCTGTAAATAAACACACAGGTAGCAAAATGGGAAAGCTAGAGCATCAGGGTGAATTATGCAATATTTATTGTATTTGTATCATGTGCCAGTCTTGTACGCATGCAGTGACAGGTCTTGAGTTATATCAGATAATAATTTTATATTCTCTTAGTTCACAAGGTAGTGAATGATAAAATAAAGGAGAGTGTGATCAAGACTATATGAAAAATGCAGTCTGATTTGCTAAGAGAGCACAGGGGAAGGAGTGAGCAGTCCCAGGACAGAGGATCAGGGAATGCTTCATGGTCAAGCCAGAGTTTGATCTGGATCCAAGCATAGTATTTGGGTGTTAGAAAGGAAGAAAGAAGGGAGCAATTTTAGGAAAGGAAATAGCAGAGGGAAAGTCCCAAGGGCACAATGTGTACAGGGGCAGTAAATAACTTTGGATAAGAATTAGAATGAGAGCATGAAATAGAGCTGAGAGATGAAGGCCAGAATTTAGACCTTATTTGCCGGGTTTAGGAGTTTGCATACAAATTAAAAGGTGACATACTTCAGAGGATTTGAATGTGCTTCAAATGGTTGACTGGACGGCAGAGGATGATAGAAATTGCAGCTAAGAGTAACCAAATAAGAGGTTGATACAGTCTCTTAGTGAGAAGGATTATTAGGCAGTGGGCAAAGAGGGATGAATTTGAGAGCCATTTCATAAGCAGGAATAAAAGCCTTAGTGAGCAGGTATGAGAGATGAGACAGAGTGAGTTGTCATAGACAGTGAGAGTCAGAGTGTCCAGGTTCTCACCCATAAGTCAGTAGCTTTTTCCTTCACCTGGTTTCTTAGCACACTTGACCCACCAACCATAAAATGTGAGATCACCACCTCTATACTCTGCCTCCTCTGATCCTCAACAGAGGAAGAATATAGTTGTCCTTGACCCTGAGATGACATCTAATCAAATCCTTCTTGGTAAAATATGAAATTGATACTGACGAGTGCCTACACCACTTGTGGAAAGTTTGTGAGTCTCCATTTAGAAATTGTATTAATTCTTACAGCCACTGTTTTTAAAAAGAGTCAGGAGGACTCCCAAAGTGGTCTAGATAGCCATAGCTAAAACAGAACACGATGCATTGAGTGAATTGCTCACTCAGGCCTTTATTTTGTTCTGGGATCTCAAGAGAGGTAAAAAAGACAGAGTACTATTTTGAGAAGGGCTCTGAGAGCAGTTGTGCTCTACTGAGTAGCAATGATGGTTGTGGATATAGGAGGGGGAATGACAGAAATTCACCACGTACAAGCCATCCCAACACAGGTCAGTTTTTGTGGGATGTTGGAGTTGAAATAGGTAAGGATCTGTAGAGACAAAATCCCTTGCATATCTCTGGAGAACGTTGGGAATCTGGCTGTTTTCTGTAGGAGCCTTTTCATGGAAACGTCAACAGCTCTAAAAAGGGTATGGAGATTGTCTTGCTTAACTAGTGGTCTTAGGAAACCAGCAGACATATTGGACCTAGTTTTGGCCAATGAGTTTTTACCTCCTCCCTTTAGAAGAAAGCATAGGACCCGATATGATGCATGGGGATCCTGTATTGACTAAGATTTAATACTTTGTCAGTAGTGCTTCCTATTTGGCCTGAAAGGGCCAACTGCTTTCAAAATTGCTCTTTATAGTATTTCCCTTCCCTTAGTCCCAGAAGAATGAGAAAATGAAAAAGACTGGGTGAGTTAAACCTATCACTTCTTTTTTGACAACAATTTCAGAGCATGTGCCCTTCTGGCATAACCATGTAATAATGGATGGTAATTCCAAAGCCATAGAGTTGTTCCCAAAGCAGCCCTAGACTATTCATGTTTATTGCTGGGTCAATCTTGGGAGATTGCTCCTTTCTAAGAATTTGTCCATTTCTTCTAGGTTGTCCATTTTATTGGCATATAGTTGCTTGTAGTAGTCTCTCATGATCCTTTGTGTTTCTGTGGTGCCAGTTGTAACTTCTCTTCTCCTTTTTCATTTCTAATTTTATTGATTTAGGCCCTCTCTTTTTTTTTTATGAATCTGGCTAAAGGTTTATCAGTTTTGTTTATCTTTTCAAAGAACCAGGTTTTAGTTTCATTGATCTTTTCTAAAGTATTTTTTTAGTCTCTATTTCATTTATTTCTGCTCTGATCTTTATGATTTCTTTCCTTCTACTAACTTTGGGTTTTGTTTGTTCTTCTTTCTCTAGTAGCTTTAAGTGCAAGGTTAGGTTGTTTATTTGATATTTTTCTTGTTTCCTGAGGTAAGGTTGTATCACTATAAACTTCCCTCTTAGAACGCTTTCGCTGTGTCCCATAGGCTTTGGATCATCGTGTTTTCATTTAAATTTGTCTCCAGGTATTTTTTAGTTTCTTCTTTGATTTCTTCAGTGATCCATTTGTTGTTTAGTATTGTTCAGCCTCCACATGGTTGTGTTTTTTGCAGTTTTTTTCTTGTAGTTGATTTCTAATCTCATAGCATTTTTGTCAGAATAGATCCTTGATATGATTTCAATTTTCTTAAATTTGCTGAGGTTTGCTTTGCGGCCCAAGCAGGCCTGGACTGAATTTGAGGCTGAATAACCTAGACATCCAATCCACTGCCACATTCACAAGTGCAAATTGGAATATCCAAATGCTGCTTCTTTTCTGTAAATTTATCACTTTCCACTTGATATGCTGAGTGGGCTGCTTGCCTGTCACTCCTTTTATCTGGATGAAAACAAGTCTTAAATAATATACAAGGAATAGTCTCCATAAGAACCAATAAAACTTCACAAAAGAGGATGATGTGACTGCCTAAAACCCAAAGTCTTACTTGATTTTGTTTCACCAACCCTAAAAGATATCCTTTTTATTTTTTAGAGGTTGTTAGAGTATAGTTGGATTAAGTTATTATCTCTAAATTTGTCTAGTATGATTCAGGTAATAACCAGCATTGTTATTTATCCTGATTTTAATAATTGATGCCCACTTTTGTGAGCAGATGTCAATCACCTTAGAAGTAGGGGCATAAAGAAAACTTGGCAGTGATGTGGCAAGATTCTCCATTCAAGGGCTGGAATCAAGGTTTTCTGAGCTATGAAATCATCAGGATGTGTCATGAGTAAGAGGTGGTGGAAGGAAGGTTGCCGTATCTGGAGTGCTGAAGTGATTAGCTCTGGGCCACTTCCCAGTGAACCCAACAAATCCTTTCTCTTTGGCTGAGTTACTTGGAAAGCAACCTGTTCCCAATGTACATGAAGTTTACCTTTTGCTCTTTGTACACTGTATAAATGTTCAACTCAGCCAAGGAGGAATTTGGAAGAAACATTTTCTTTTGTGATTGTTTGAAATATTTTCATATGAATCAATAAGATGGAAATGTAACTCTTTAGAAGATCTAAATCCACAGAAACTCAGAGAAACCATTTTGCATGGTTGATACTGAAATTTATCCAGCACTGCCACAAGGCCAACAGAAAAGCATCCTGGGGCCTATGATGGCTGCACAATAAATTGAACTGAGGATACTAGGAAAGCCAATATATCAAAAAACAAACCCCTTACCTACCACCAAATCATTTTAAAATGAATTTCTCGAAAGAGGCTGCACAGGTTACTTTTGCTGTATTGGGACTGAGGTTTATTCACCAGTAATTGCACCCAGGAGAGACTTCTTAAACCTCTACTTGTAAAGCAGGGCCTGGGAAGTAAACTCTCTGTTTTGGCTGGCAGAAACTCCCTTATGGCTAATATAATTGGACAGTATCACTTAAGCCTTTCTGTTCCCTCACTAAATATTCTTAGGATGACTCCTTCTGCTGCACTGTCCCCTACTCCGTGTTGAAACTGAGCAGGACACTATGGGACACCTGGGCATGGAAGCCTTTCCATGTCCCCCATTTCTTGTTTATAGTGAAAAGACTCCAGCCTCCATGACCTCCCCTGAGTCCCAAAGGGCAGATTCAAACTGTTGCTAATCAGAGAAGGGAGGGGATGCAGAGATAGGGGTGGAACAGCCAAGAAACAATAGTGCAGCCTTGGAGCAGAGTCCTGGTTCTGCCTCAAGGGATACACATAACAGTATCTTCTAAACTCTTTATAGAACTAAAACTCCCAACAAATGGAAGATGTCAGCATTCTTCATTCCAGATTAAAGAACAAGAGAAGCTCTTCAGGAAGTCCACCTGAGGCCAGATTAAGAACCACAGAAACTCAGCAGATTGCCTGAGACCATATTAAAGGAGTGCAGGCCCTGCACACACCTTAATCTTATGAGCAACCCCACCCTTGAACTATTGCTATAAAACTCCTCACCATATCCTAGTAGGTTGGGACACACAGTTGTCAAGGGAAGGAGCCTGCTATGCTCCCCTTGGTCTAGCAAAGCAATAAAGCTATTCTTATCTACTTCACCCAAAACTGTGTCTCTGGGATTTGATTGGCATAGGTGCACAGAGGCCAAATTTTCGGCATCAGTGTGGACTTCTCCTCTGTGGTCCTACCCTCAGGCTGGCACTTTGTTCCCTCAGCTTTATTCTACTCTTCTCCAGGCCCATCTCCCCATTGATATTTACTATTCCAAGTCCATTCTCTTAAGTTGAGGTACTCCCAGTGAGCTATTTGTTTTAGCCTTTTTATGATTATTAGTTTTTGTATTAGTTTTCTATTGCTGCTTAAACAACTTACTACGAAATTTAGTAAGTTGCACAGAGTTAACCCAACTGCCAAGTCTGAGGGAACAGTCTCCACAAGACTGCCCTCACTTCAGACACCAGCCACAAGTTTAGAAGTTCCCAGGGTCACTTACTGCAAACCAGCTGGCTACAAATTTGGGGGTCCCCATGGTCACTCAGGTTTGATAATTCTTTAGGATGACTCACAGAACTCACTACTAACTGAATGATTGATTATGGGGAAAAGATCCAAATTAAAATTAACCGAAGAAAGAGACACACAGAGCAGAGTCTGTGAGAGGTCCAAACACAGAGCTTCTGGCCTTCCTGTCACACTGAGTCATGGATGGTGTTAACTCTTCCAGGCCACCATGTGTGACAATACGCACAAAGTATTGTCAGCCAGGGAAGCTCACCCACAAAGATTTAGTATACAAAGTTTTTATTAAGGCTCAATAGCACATTGCCTGGGTGGCTGACTCTAAGTCTCCAACCTCTCCCTGATGTCAGGCTTACATGTTTAGTCTCTAGTTTCTTCAGAGGTTGGAACTCATGCTGTGTGATCCAAATAAATCATGTTGTTAGACAAAGACACTTTTAGCAGACAGGACATTCCAGGGACCTAGAGATTACTACCTAATAGGTGAGGTCAAAGACTAGACTTCTCTTTGGGTGAGGCCAAATTCCTAACTATGTAAAGCTTAAACAACACAAATTTATTATCTTAGCGTTCCATAGGTCAGAAGCCTGATAGGAGTGTCACTGGGCTAAAAGCACAGTCTCCTTTCTGGAGACTCTAGGGGTATTATCTGTTTCTTATCCATTCATACTGTTAGCAGAATTCGATTCCTTGTGGTTACAGGACTGAGATCCCTGTTTTCTTACTGGCTGTCATCTGAAGGCCATTACCAGTTTGTAGACACTGCCTGCATTTGACCTCCATCTTCAAAGCTAGCAATGGCATGTTGAACTTAATAAATACTTTGCATCTCTCCTCCTCCATCTTTTGTCTCATCTCTCTGACCTGACCTAGAAAAATTCTCTGATTAAGGAAAAATTCTCTGATTAAGGATTAGAATGGTCGTACCAAGATAATCTAAAGTAATTTCTCCATCTCAAGGTCATTAATTTCATCACATCTGCACAATACCTTTTGCCATATAAGGTAACATATCTACAGGTTAGGGCATGGAGGCCAATATTCTGTCTATTAGAGATACTGAACATATGAATTTTAAAATGGGGTTTGGTTGCCTTAATTCAACTGAAAGTATGACATGGTGTCTTCTAAGCCATTAACAGGGCCAAGAGGGGAAAAAGTTGCAGGTGGGAGGTTTTTCATGGCCCATCAAATCTCATACATAGGCGTTTCATATCCCAAAATAGAAACAGCTGGTCAGGATGGCTTTGTTTTACTTGCCCCAAGTTTTATATTTGTTTCATATTTGACAAACAATTATCAGGAAATGGCTGCTTGCTAGGCAGTATGCTAAGCACATTTTCTTGGTTTTCCCATTAAATCATTTAACTACTTAAAAGAATTCAGATCTTCATTTCATAGATTGGGAAACTAGATTTTAGAAATATGCAGTGTATTACCCAAGGTCACACGGTGAGAAAATGATATCTCAGGAATTTGAACATGGTTTTCTGTGAGTCTAGGATTTTTTAGACTGCAAAATGCCAAGTCTCCAATATTATCTAACATGTGTATTTAATACCTATATTACATACATATATACACACATTTTAATGTCTACAATGTTGACAACTCTATTTTTATGTATACAATTTTACTTTTATTTTATCAAGTTCTGAGAACCTAGAAGCAGAAAATATGTATCTTGTTTATCTGTGGAGAAAATGTTAATTGTATTTGAGGTGCATACACTGATTTTATAAAATACTATCTGATAATTTCTTAATAGGCCAATAAAATTAAGCAGCAAAGTCATTTTAAATGGAATTTAACAAGCACAGAATTTCTTCTAATGCATTCTTTTTAATCCCTAAAACATCAAATCAAGTGAAATCCCAGAGTATCTATATAACAATTTCATTCAACTCACTTGTAATGGGAAGGCATGTATTTTAATTTTTATAGTTTTACCCTTGTAACACATCTTTACAGTTGGTTAGTTTAATTCAAGGCAATTTTCAGACCAAAAGTGAGGCAATTACTAGCCCATTATGAGAGGTAGTTAATAGATTATTTATTCATATTACTGAAGGTTTTGATTTCCAGCATTTTCACCTGGTAAATCTTTAGGGAGCAAGATCTCATACTCTACCTGTAAGTGACTTGGCACACTGATTGTTCATTTCTCCTAACAATCCCTAGCCTGGACCTTCTGTGCTATGAATCTAAGTGTCACATTTCTCTTTTGCATCTTTCTATTCAGGGAATCCTCACTCTGTGTTTCTAATTCTTCCCCCCTCTGTGGGGAAAAGACCTCACAGACCTTCGCAGATCACTTAGTTTGCTAGTGGGAAAGTGATAGTCTCTCATTTCAGTAAAGTACATAATGAATATTGATCCCTCGACTCTTCTCATTCATGCAAAGTAGAAAATCAGAGTCAATGTTGTCCTCTTGTGAAAGTAATCACTTGGGTTTAGCAGAGAACTGCAGAAATCTCCAAATCAAGATGTCTTCCTGGCTGGAGGGCATCTGCTCCTCCTAATGGCGTATTTGGAAAAGTAAGATCTCTCAGTAGCTCCTCCTGGTGGCAATTTCAATCCCTGTATCTTTTTGCTGGAGTCCTGCCTTGGGGAATTGCTCTAAGCTCCATGGGTTATAGAAGTTATATTATTTTTAGTTCCATCTTCTAATTGTTTTTTTTTAAACTACAGAATCCTCTAGTGGTAGCTGTGAGGCCATGCTTATGGATCAGTTTTTTGAAAGATTCTTTTTAAAGTTTCAATGACTTTTACAAGGATGCAAACATGGACATCTCAGCAGTACATATTGGGCTCTGCTCTTACGCACTTTCCTGCACGTTGCAAGGGAGATCTCAGATCCACTGAGTCCCTGGCTGGGATGAATATTCATTTACTCATGTAAAACATATTAAGTACTTACTTTGTACCAGTCACAGTTCTAAGCATTGGGAAATACAGAATATAATCAAAGAGACAGAAATTCCTACACACATCAAATGTCTTTTCAAGTAAGAAATAAAATAAATATATAAAGTATATAAGATGATAGATGATAAACCAGAGAGAACATTCTGGATTGGGTGTGGGGCTCATGTTTTCAAGCCTGATTCATCTGTGGTCTCTTCAGACAGTGTCTGATTTCAGGTTATTGGGTACAGTGAACCCTGTTGTCTATCTAATATCCTTATGCCCTGGTTCTTTACTAACAATCCTGATTTTCTCTGGGCAACTCTATACTGATTTTCTCAGACTCCTTTTTAGCTATCGAAGGCAATGCAAATCAGTCTGGTCGTGAGATAAATAAGCAAATGTTCCTGGATGGGTTGTCTCTCCCAGCCACCCCTGCCCAAAGTCAAAAACTTTAGAGGAGAAGGTTTCTGTCTGTTTCCGTTCTGCTTTATTTCTGACCTGAATGTGGACATAATCCCTGGAACTGCAGAAATCACCTTGCATTCAGGAGGAAAGCATATGCTAGAGGTGGCAGAGCAGGAAAATGGAACTCAAGCCATCCTATCACCCCCGACTCTGAGTACCATCACATTGTACCCGAGGGGCTCCATCCACATTGCAGCCTTTGCATGTGAAACCCACTGGACCACAATTTTAAGGGATACAATATGTATGAGACCCTCTGAAATTGTGAAAACCTGTAGCACTGTGTTTTCTTTATTAACCCTTCTTGGTTTGTTCACAGTATTCAGGTTGCTATTGCACACAGCCAAATACAATCTTAAATGATGCAGGAGGGGGTTAATTATAGTTACGTTTCATCTTCAAAACTTTTCTTTCAGGATACAGATGAAGATACTTAAGTCCTAGGACAATTCAGATATCATATACGGCAGATGTACAAGGTGGGCTATAGTAGGGATTGTAGTGGTGTGATTCATCTGTCAAGTTTGTTTTCTTGCTATTCCAATACCTAGAGAAGCCAACTTGTTCAAAAAGGAGGATAGAAGGAAGGATGAGGTTGGAAGTATCAGACTTTAAGTCAAACATTAGGGCATAATTGAACAATTAAAACTGTATCTTACATTATATAAATGCAAAGAGTTTCTCAACCTCATATCCAAGCACTCACATCTGTCAAGGCTGTCTCCTGGTATCTGGAATCTGTGTCCATTGCCATGCCAATATTGCCATCTAAATCTGATCCAGAATCAGCCTCACAATGTCCCTTTCAAGCCATGGAATTTGCTTTATCCTTGCTCTCCTTGTCTTCAGTCTATTTCCCCACTAATTGAATATCCATATTATCACAGAGTTGCCTTTCTCAAAATCACATTTCCCACTATCGTTTTTCTTCTTTAAAACTTTCTTTAGATAAATTCTGTTTTCTGGATGAAGTCCAGATTCCTTAACTTTGTGCACTAGCTTCTTTAATCTGTGGCAGTATTTGGCTTTCTGGTTTTCTATCGGTAGCCAAACCTTGACAATTTCTGGATACACTGCCACATTTACGATACTGTGCCTTTCTTTTTCGTGGGTTTTCTTTCTGTCAAGAATGTTCTCCTTCCTCTCAACTTTCTGCATTCCCCTTGCTCTTCTTTCAAGGCTCAGAAAATGGAACCAACTCTGAAGTTTTCCCTTATTTCTCCAAACAGTTGATTATTTCTTACCCTGTATTATTCCTTATATTACATCATCTGGTACTACCTCATAATGGCATTTAATTCACTTTATACAATGATCAGTTAAAATTTATTTATATCTGTCTTTTTCCAGATTATGAGTTTCTAAGTGTTCATGTTCATATCTTATTTGTATTTATTTCCCAGTTTTTAGTATAAGTGCTCAACTAATATGAGATCAGTATAAATTTTTTTATTTTAGAATTTAATCTAAGTAATTGTCTTGATCATAAGCTACCTGATTAAGTCAGAGATGGGAATGAAGTGATAAAAAAAAATCTAAATGCAAAACTTTCTGAATTGCTTGGAATAAGAGCCAAAGCCTTGAATTGTTTGGAAATTACTAATCTGAGACCATTTAATGAAGACTTTGAGTTGCAATCAGGATTATCAAGGTACAACATAACTATCAACAGATATGAATATACATATATGTCTTTCCATGCCTAATGACAGAAAATATATTTTCTTATTAATAAAACAAAGCAATAATATTTTAAGAGATTATATTGTACAAGCATATATATTTTCAGTTGGTTGGGAAAGGATTCATATAATTTGATTAGATGGAAATGGTGTAAATAGTGCATATTGGTATCAAGGGAGCCTATTGTACTTAATGTTGATGGATGTTTAATATTGTCAATTCATACATGGTTCCAGCAGCAATGAGTAGAAACATTGCTTTTAGGTGCAAGCCTATTAACAAATTAATCTCATTACAAAATGTCATCCAATGGGCTTATCTTTCCCACTGGAAAAAATACAGTCTAATGCTTTAGCACGTCATGTTTGGGCTGGAAGACAGGTGATTAATTATTTTGTTCTGTATTGGAAATTCTCAGGTTGCCATGAAAAAAGGGAGCCATGTAGGCACAGTTTACATAAAATCTTTTATTTTTTGGGGGGGGTACGCGGGCCTCTCACTGTTGTGGCCTCTCCCGTTGCGGAGCACAGGCTCCAGACGCGCAGGCTCAGCGTCCATGGCTCACGGGCCCAGCCGCTCCGCAGCATGTGGGATCTACCCAGACAGGGGCACGAACCCGTATCCCCTGCATCGACAGGAGTACTCTCAACCACTGCGCCACCAGGGAAGCCCTTACATAAAATCTGACATTGATTAGTGGCACTCATCTTTTTTCTTTATCCCTTTCTCTCTTCTTTTTTAAATAAAATGAGCATTTTATTTGGGTAGATTTGGGTAGATTTATTTGGGTACCCATTCCATTTGGGTAGACTATTATATTGTCTTACCTTACTTGAGAATGCATCATTATAAGCTGTGTGATATGTACATATGTAGTAATATTAATTTTACACCAAAATAAGTGTTAAACACTTGATATTTCCTATTTAAATTCATATCTCAGTCTTCCCTGGTGGCACAGTGGTTAAGAATCCTCCTGCCAATGCAGGGGACACGGGTTTGAGCCCTGGTCCAGGAAGATCCCACATGTCGCGGCGCAACTAAGCCTGTGTGCCACAACTGCTGAGCCTGTGCTCTAGAGCCTGCAAGCCACAACTACTGAGCCCACATGCCAAAACTACTGAAGCCCAGGCACCTAAAGCCTATGCTATGCAACAAGCGAAGCCACCACAATGAGAATCCCGAGCACCACAAGGAAGAATAGCCCCGGCTTGCTGCAACTAGAGAAAGCTCACATGCAGCAACGAAGACCCAACACAGCCAAAAACTAATAAATAAATAAAAATAAATAAATTTTAAAAATAAATAAAAAATAATAAAAAAATAAATTCATATCTCAAAAGTAGTTAGTGAGCATTTTAAAGATCCTAATTAGAAGTTCACATGACAGAGGAGACTCAAGCAGATACTTCAATATCACCATCTAAATCTGAACTAGCCTCTTGCTATTCAAAGTGTGGTCCAGAGACCAGTATAACAGGCATCACCTATGAGCTTGTTAGAATGTACAATCTCAGGCCCTCAACCTAGACATAATGGATCAGAGTCTGCATTTAAACAAGACTCCCAGTGGATTCTGTGAATATTTAATTTGAGAATCACTGTACTAGGCAGTTTGTTAAAATTAACATAAGAGATGTAAGAAATAAATTTGCTTTGGTGAAATGAGTAATGAACAAACACATGGTTTATTGGAAATATTTATACAGGCACGTTTGCCCTTCTGGGAATTAGATATAAGAATCTGGGCAGCCCAGTAGCTTTTGGAGTGGCACCCCAAAGTAAATGTAGAACTCATTTGGTCTTGTGTCTCTCCACTTCACAGAAGATTCTGGTACCTGATCTGACTACAAGGTTAGCTGAACTTGCTGTCAAAATGTTATTATATTTACCTTGGAATGAAACTTTCATGAAAGATGCTTGCCACTGTCTGCTAGGACAGAGGATGAGGAGGTCTCATGATTGTTCTTGTGCTTGCTTGATAGTAAATGTTTGTAAGTGCTTATAAGTTTGCCTGTCTGGAACGTCTTGCATGATTAGCTTATAAGATGCCACCTGCTAGTAAGCCCAGTAATCATTGGTAGCTTGGAAATTTACCAGAAAGTATCTTACAATGAAAAAAGCCCAAATTGATTTGGGGCAGTTTACAATAGAGATTTGGAAGCTACACAACCCTATAGTTTCTTTTCATTTTTCTAGTGGTGCTCTTGGCTTACAGATAATCTCATGACTGAGAAGATTTTGTATTCCAAGCAAACCTCCAGTCCAGGTCAGATTAAGAATGCCACTAATAATACTCTGTTCTGAATGCCACTGGTGGGGCAATACGTTCATTTCTGCAAATGGAACTTGGCCCTGGATTGCTATACCTCTTCAATGAATCACATTAATTGCCAACAGATGGCACAAAAAACTGTGAACTTCACAGATATTTCTGCAACATTCTCTTACTTTGTCATTCTCAGGTGAGAAATCAACTGTTTCTTTAGAAATCTTTAACTCCATTCTAAATCAGCATAATAAAGCCTAACCTTTGGCCTTTTCATAATCTTTGAGTCTATTTCTTGAACCTCAAAATGTGTTTTTTTGCTAAATGTCTCACTGTGTCTTGGTCTATCCACAGTGTTCATGGTCACCTGTAGAAGGAGCTCTGAATGAAAACTAGGATCTGATAGGCAGAGCCATAAAATGGTCTGTTTCAAACATATTGAGCAATATGCCATATCGATGCCATATCGATAATTCAACATGTATTCCTTTTTTATCCCTGCTCCTGCCAGAGAGTTGACAGAAATATTATCTCGGCCACTCTTGAGAAAGCAGATCACCTTTAGGGAGCTAAAAGGTAGGAAGTACAAAGGATCTACTGAAGACAAATGGGATAGTAGTAGCTTTTGGAAAAGTGGATGATAACTCTGTATTTTCCCCAAAATGTGGCATAATGAGACCCTTTTTACTTCCACAGTTGGAAAGGAAAATGGCTCAATTCTTTGTGTATGGATGTCTGAGGTAGGATCATGCTAAGAACTATGAGCTTCAGAATTAAAATGAGGGGTATCCTTAGCCAAACTTGGTGCTAAGGAAGTCACCACAGGGTTACAGAAATGGACCAGTGAGACATCTCCCAGGGTTGTCTTGTTGCATCAGTTGGACTCTGGAAGTTGAGCTTTCAATTGTGTTACCAAGAAGCTTTAAGCTATATGTATTCTGTTAGGATGGTTTAGATATTACTTCATCTCTCAGAGTCTAGTCTTTCTTTCTTCTTCTGCCTCACTCAGTCATAGGTAACTGGACTGAGCGAACATCCGACTTAAGAACAATTCTCCTATGAAATGTGAAATTGAAATATGGTCTATCTTAGTGAATGTTCCTTTTGATCCAACAATGTTCCTGTTGTTGGATGAAGTAGTCTATAGATGTCAGTTATACCCAGTTGATTGATGGTGTTGAGTTGAACTACGTCTTTACTGATTTTCTACCTACAGGATCTATCACTTTCTTATAAAGAGGTGTTGAATTTCCCAATATGATAATGGGTTCATGTTTCTTACTGCAATTCTATTGATTTTTGACTCATATAATTTATGCTGTGTTGTTAGGTGCATACATGGTAAGGATTGATAGGTCTTGGAGAACTGACCACTTTAATCATTATGTGATATTCTACTTTATACCTGACAACTTCCCTTGCTTTGAAGTCTTCTCTGTCTGAAATTAATATAGCTACTCTTGTTTTCTTTTGATTCATCTTGGCATGGTGTATTTTTCTCCATCCATTAATTTTATTATTTTTTAAATGCATGCAAGGAAGTTCTTATTTCATTTTATTTTCTTAGCTTCCCCCTGGACCCCTAGCTTTATTGAGATATAATTGACATATAACATTGTGTAAGTGTAAGGTACACAGTATGATGTGTGAAATCTCAAAAAGATGAATTCATAGAAACAGAGAGTGTATTGGTGGTTGCCAGGGGCTGGGGGGTAGAGGAAATGGGGAGATGTTGGTCAAAAGGTACAAACTTCCACTTATTTTAATCTATATGTGTTTTTATTTTTAAAGTGAGTTTCTTGTAGGCAACATATAGTTGCATCTTATTTTTTGACCCACTCTGACAATTTCTGTCTCTTAATGGGTATATTTAGACTACTGATACTAAAAGTAATAATTGACATATTTGGATCAATATTCCCAAATTTGTTACTGTTTTCTGTTTGTTCCCCTTGTTCTTTGTTTCCATTTTATCTTCCACTATTTTTCTGTCTTTTGTGGTTTTAACTGAGCCTTTTATACGATTCTAGTTTCTCTCCTTTCTTAGCATATCAATTATACTTCTCTTTTTTAGAAACTTCTTTTAGTGGTTGCCCTAGAGTTTGCAATCTATGTTTACAACTAATCCAAGTCCACTTTCTAGCGGTCTTGCCCACTTTCTAATAACACTACGTCAGTTTATTGGTAGTATGAGTAACATATATAACAAAATAATCCTAATTCCTCCCTCTTATCCCTTGTCTCTTTGCTGCCATTTATATATACATATATGAATAATCATACATGTTTATGTTGTTACTATTATTCTATTATTATTTTGAACAAACTATTATCAGTTAGATCAATAAAGAATACGAAATTTAATTTTATCTTTACTTATTCCTTCTTTGATGCTCTTCCTTTCTTTATGTAGATCTGAGTTTCTGACCTCTGTAATTTTTTCTCTCTAAAGAACTTCTTTGAATGTTTTTTGCAGGGCTGGCCTACTGGCAACAGATTTCATCAATCTTTGTTTTAGAAAATCTTTATTTATCCCTCCCTTTTGAAAGACAATTTCACTTATAGAATTCTAGGTTGGTGTTTTTTTCTCAACACTTTTAATATTTTACTCTACTCTTTTCTTGCTGCACATTCTGAAAAGTTGGATATAATTCCTATCTTTGTTCCCTTACAGGTAAGATGTCTTTTTCCCACTAGCTTCTTTTGGGATTTTTTTCTTTATCTTTGATTTCCTGAATTTTGAAAATGATATGCATTGGTATAGTTTCTGTTTTTGTTTTTTATTTGTCCTACTTATGCCTTCTGATCTTCTGGGAACTGTGGTTTGTTGTCTGATATTAAATTGGGAAAATTCTCATTCATTGTTGCTTCAAATATTTTTTCTGTTCCTTTTGCTCTTTCTCTCCTTCTGGTGTTCCCATTACACATAAGTTATATCTTTTGTAGTTTTCCCACGATCCTTGGATATTCTTTTCTGAATTTTAGTCTTTGTTCTCTCTCTCTCTCTCCCTTTTTTTTTTTTTAGTTTTGAAGGTTTCTATTGATATATCCTCTAGAGGAGATTTTTTTTCTCAGTTGTATTTAGTTTAATAACTCCATTAAAGTCATTTTTCACATTACAATGAAGAGCTCTATATTTACATTACAGTGTTTTTGACTCTAGCTTTCTTTTTGGTTCTTTTTTAGGATTTCTATCTCTCTACTTGTATTGCCTATCTGTCCCTTTACTTTCTTTTAGTTAGTGTTAGCATGATGCATGTTTATCCATTCCTTTTTATAAATCTATATGTACCTTTATATTTAAAGTGGGTTTCTTATAGCCAACATAAAGTTGGCTCTTGTCTTTTGATCCACTCTGACAGATTTAGGATAAACTTGGAGAAATCCATTGCCAAAACATATCAAAATTAAACTTCTGAAAACTAAAAGCAAAGAAAATGGTTTGAATGGAGCCAGAGGGAAAAATAATAGGGTCTTACTTACAAGGGAAAACAAATTTGAATGATAAAAGAGATCTCATCAGAAACAATAGAAGCAAGAAGGAAATATCCCATTTTTAAAGTTGCTGAAAGAAAGAAAATTCAACCCAGAATTCTATAGCTAGAGAAAATGTCTTTTAGAAATGAAGGTAATTCAAGATATTCTTAGAGGAAGGAAAACTAAAAGAATCTGTCACGAGCAGACCTACCTTAAAAGCGTGGTTAAAGGAAGTTCTCTAAACAGAAAGGCAATGATAGAAGGAGGAAATTTGGAAAATCATGAAGAAAAAACACAGTAAGCAAAAATATGGATGCTTACAATAGGCTTTTCTTTTCCTCTTAAATTTTCTGAAGTATATTTGATGGTTGAAGTAAAATTTCTAACACTGCTTGGGATTCACTCACCTTCCTGAATCTGTAGGTTTATGTCTCTTGCCAAATATATGAAGTTTTCATTCATTATTTCTTTGGATACTTTTTGCTCCTTTCTCCTCCCTGGGACTCTAATGACAAGAATATTAGATCTTTGTTAGAGACCCAAAGGTCTGTAAGGTGCTGATATTTTTTTCCAATCTATTTTCTCTCTGTTGTTTACATGAATAATTTCTATTGCTCAACTTTTAAGTTCACTGTTTCTTTTCTCTGTCCATTCTGTTTTGCTGTTATACCTATCTACTAAGTTTTACTATTGATTATTATATTTTTCAGTTCTAAAATATCTACTTGGTTCTTCTTTATATCTTCTAATTTTTGTTGTTGCTGTTGAGACTTTCTTTTTGGTGTTTTTTTTTTTTTTTCACTTGATTCAGGTGTTTGTAATCACTCACTGAAGCATTTTTTGAAGGCTGCTTCAAAATCTTTGTTAGATAATTCTAACAACCCTGTAATCTTGGTATTGGCACTGATTGATTGCCTCTTTTCATTTTGTTTGGAGTCCTCCTGGTTCTCAGTATGATAAACCTTTTTTATTGAAACCTGGAACTTTTTGTATTATGACTAGATCTTATTTAAACCTTCTATTTTAGCTAGATTTCTCTCACACTACTTCAGCAGCAGAGGGGAGGGCACAACCTCCTTATGTCAGATGGCTATAGAAACCCAGGTTCTTTAGACTTTATTGAGAGTTGGATAAGAGTCTTCTTCTTATTGCTTGACAGGGGTGAGTGTTCAGTTCCAACATCCCATGTGGTCTCTATTGGCAATGCAGTGGAGGTAGCCTCATTACTATTGAGTGATTACGAAAGTCTTGTCTCTCCACTGACCCCTTTTGACTCCATCCCAGCAGGGAGGGGGAGAGCTCACATCATTAATGTGTGTGTCAGGGAGGTGGAAGTGTAGATTTGACACTTGGTCTTTGTTATGGATAAACACCTGTGATTGTTGAGTCCAGGCTTCTAGAAAGTTCACTACAGTAAAACTGCCTCTAAATAAGAAAGTTGAACTCTCCAAATGAGTGGAGACATCTGAAATATTTGAGAAATCAAATTTAGAGGAAAATGAAAGGGGAAATAAACCTTATGATTTTGTTTGGGAAGTTTACCTTTCCTGTCAAGCCTTACTTAACATATTACTTTATTTTGCATTCCCCTATTTCCTGTATTATAAGCTCTGTGTGCATGTGTGTGCTTCTGCATTTAAGACTAAGCAATTGTATTCTTAGAGAGGAAGCTGTAGCAGCTTCACAGAAACATTTTGATCCTTCTGCAAGAAATTGCTCTTGCAACGTATCATCTGCATACTGTTCTCTCCCTGCATTCCACTTCTTTAGGAGACAATTTTATATGGATGAGTACATCTCTGGGAAAATTCTCTTCTACCAATTTCCCTAGACCAGAAATCTCTACTGCAGAAAACTCATGGTTTATTGTTCTCAAAATTTTAAAAATGTTATAAGGAGGTTCAGATCTTTACCACACATTGCCAACATGTCTAATTAAAATTTTTTAATTACCAATTTATTTTCATTCTGCTTCATGTTTTAATTAAGTGCATGGATTGATATTTTTAAGGAAAGTACTTATTTGGGCCACATATATAGACAGTTTCTGGCCCAAACTTTTCCTTATCTCGTGTACAGTTCTCACAGTGTGCAGAATCAAATTCAAGAGGCAGCAAAGGAGATTATACTCTAAGATATATCAGTGTTTTAAGGGATATGTCAGAATCTACTGATGTTCAGATTCAGGGAGAAAGAAATATCAATCCAGAAAATAGATCCAAGCATGAAGGATTTGAAAAAGCTACAAAAGCAAGTATGTGAAAAATGGTTTATTTTTGATGAGGGAAATATGACAAAGTGTGCAACTGTCCACTTGAGGCAATAATTTTTCTTTCAGATCTGATGAGACTTAATTGTGGTCATTTTTGCAATTCACTTTTTTAGAGGTAGTAATTATCTGAATATTACAGATAATATCCAGTTCTGGCACTATCATCTAGAGGGATTTATCTAGGATTGAGTTTGCAAAAAGCAATGGTAGAGAAATGGAAAACAGCTATAGTACTACAGCTTATAAAGACCTGTCAAGGAAAAGTGAAGAGAAATATAGAAAAAGAACTTTACATTCTCATCTTAGAATCCAGCTTTGTCCATTTACAAGTATTTTCTAATAATTATTCTCCTTTATTTCTCCAGGCACTTTTTTCCCCATTTTGTTTCAGAGAGATTGTTTGTTGTGTAGAAGAGAGGGGAAAAGACACATTACTGAAGTTTTCTCAGCTTTCCCAACTTTTGATTTATACCATGTTTTTCTGGAAGCAATTTTCCTCATCAACCTATGGCTTCTGCTAGATTATTAATATATTGTATTAACTATCTTCACTCCCAAACAATTGTGCATATACACTCCTGCCTGAATCACTTCCAAATCATATGATTCCTCCTAGGGTTGTATATGAACAGCCCATACTTAGGACCAAAATGTCAATGAAGAATTTTAATATTCAGGGTCTATATGTGTAAGGAGGAGAAAATGTTCACTTTTTTTTCTTTATGCTTGAACTCTAACTATTTTAACAAGAGTAGATCTAGGTGTTGGTATCTTTTCATGGATTTTACTGGATACCTAATAAATTCTTGACTGTGGTTTTAGCTCATTCTTCCACTCTAGAATTCCTATTTCCATTTTACCTTTGATTACTACTTCTATCCCATTTACCCAGGTTTCCCTACCTTACCACAAGTTACACACAGACTTACTATCCATTTTCTATCTATCATGTTTATTATCTATCTCACCATTTTCATAGTTTCTACTTTATTTCTTGGAGAGTTCCATAAGTTTTTCATTCACATGTTAAGATGAGTGGGCATGGAGGTGGAGGGCACACTCTGATGCATAGCCCCAGCCAAGTTCCTTGTGTAGTAGACATATGTGGTCAAACCCAGAGAGCTTCTCTGACACAAATATGATGAATTTCTTTCTGTGTATTAGAAAGCAGGTGGTAATTCTTATTTCTCTAAAGAAATTGCATGAAAAAACTGTAAGTCCCAAACTGCTGTGTTCTCATATCTTTTCCTGTCTCTTCAGCTTTCTACGCCACCTTGATACTCAAGGGTGCAAGGGTCACTCTCCTTTTGGGATGTACAGTGGAAGAGGTTGGAGGAAGGTAGTGTCAGGCCCTGGCTGCCTCAAAACACAAGCATTTCTGTCTTGTTTATATCTGGGGTAAGAGCCATATTTTTGAGGAATGATGTTGGGTTGAAATGATCTATCTTTTTTCTGTGTGACTCAACTGTTCTGTTTCAGAGGTCAAAGCTGATATATTCCAACACAACCCTGTCTGGTGTTATAGTTAATAGAAATACCTGGATCTCTTTATTTTTCTTCATAACATTTCTTTCTATCTGTAATATTACATTATCATTTGCTTGTTTGCCTGCTGTCTCTCTTTCTCTACTGCAATAAGCTCCTTGTGAGCAAGGAATTTGATTGCTTTGCTCACTGTTGAATTCTTAGTTCCTGACATACAGTAGGTGCTCAGTAGACACTTAAGAGGACATAACTGTAAATGGTTATGTAGTAGGAAATAGTAGTAATGAACGACATAACACTTTGGAGAAGACAAAGGGGATTATCAAGCTCTTCACTTCTTGACTCTGTGGTCCCCATATGTAGGTATCCAAAACTGAAGTTGATTGGTTTAGGAAAGGAAGGTGGATGGTTTATTTTGGAACATACTGGGTTTCAGGTGTCCCAAAGACTTTTCCATAGAGATGTCAACTGGAAATTTAGATTGAAAATCTAAAGCTAAAGGGACAGTTTTGTGTTGAGAGAGAGACTGAGGACTCAACGGTAACCATGTGTTATTTGGTGCATGAAAAGCACTAGGCAGATTTTGTAGCATGAAATGACCAGTGGACTGGAGATTGAACCCTTGGGCACACTAATGTGGAACTTAGAGAAAATATTTTTACTTAATTATGGCCTTCTGAGTAAGTCAAAGGATAAATATTGGACGTTAAAGAATGATTGAATAGAGACCTCAAGAGAGAGATTTATCTCCAAGAACTATGTTTTTGCTCTTCTAGGGAGGATAAAATCCCAGAGCCATTTGTTTATAATTCAAAAGATTGTAAAACAATGGGGAGCAGAGTTTTATCAGTCTTTCTGGAGGGGAGAGTGGTAGCTATATGGCAATTCCTGTATAAACTCCCAGATTCATAATTTCAGAATTCTTCTCCTGTAGTGCCAAATAAAAAATCATTGGTGCATGCAGGGTTACATCTGGTTCCTATTGTATCACCTTGAAGAGAGATAGTGGGGCATGGGGAAGCAACACGTTTGCTGTTGCAAAGTAACCCTACTATGCCTTTGATCCCAAAATTTAATGTTTTATTTCAGGACAAAATAAATAAAGGTAGATATGAAAAACATTAATACTGATAGGCCAATATGAGAGAAAAAGAACCCATGCAGGTGATTGAGAACTGGAAGAGGGTGATATCTTAGAAGATAACTGAGTTTTCAAGTATTTGAAGAGCTCCCAGGTAGAAGATAGAGTTAATATAATCTTAATCTAGATTACAGAGGGCTGTATAAATGTTAATTGTTGCACATTACTGGGAAGCAAGCTTTGGTGCAAAAGGGAAAGCACCTTTATCAATTTTCAGTAATGGACCACTGTCTCTTAGAAGTAGTGAAGTAACATGGTATAATGAAAATACTGGACCAAGACAGTATAGGACAATTCCTGGGATTTTTTTTCAACACTCATTGTCATATTGTTTGGGGCAACTATTATCATCTTTGAATCGGTTTTCTCATCCTTAATCTATCTAGCTAAAAGAACTGTCCTGAAGGTCAATCCTGTAAAAGTATTGATGTACATAAATTTGAAAAAATTTAAGTGCCAAATGAATCTGAGATAAATGTTCTTGAATGAAAGTATTAAAAGAGACACTGGGGAATTCCCTGGTGGTCCAGTGTTTAGGACTCTATGCTCTCACTGCCAAGAGGCTGGTTCAATCCTTGGTCAGGGAACTAAGATCCCACAAGCCACAGGGTGCAGCCAAAAAAGAGAGAGAGACTAGGTGGCTTCTTGGATGCCTGGCATTCTGATAACTCTGACCCTAGATATCTGAGTGAAACCTCATGGGGGAACCCCAGTAAGAAACACCCTACTGAGTTTAGTCAACCTACAGAACCATGAAAGACAATAATAAATTGTTTTAACTTGAAGGGGTAGTGCTATATAGCAATAGATAATATAACTTAATGCATTTCCTATGTGAACTGAGAATATACAAGAAACTGAACCACCTGAAGATTCTCAAGACTAATCATCCTCACATGTTTTGCTAAAAGTAAATCTTTCATTCTTATCACAAAGTTAATTATAACTTGTATATTTTTATGTGCTAGAGTGCTCATTTTCTCCAAGCTTCCAACCCAGTTCTCTGTGGAAAACCTTCACTAGGACTCCAGCTACCCAAGAGGACATAACAACGTTTTTTCCAAAGCTATTTATGTTACCAGGGAAGTGTTGCAAATATATTACATAGAGAGAACACATGGGTTTCCCTTAGAGTATTGTCTTTATTTAAGAAAATAGAATACATAAATCAAAAGAAATACATTTACCCATCTTTTGAGATATGCCATAAGAACCTGAGAATTGCATGAGAATATGGTCTTGTTTTTGAGGAAGTGATCTATTTTGGCCATACTTTTCCTAAAAATTGAATGCTGATGTTATTTCACCAGAGGACATAGCCATTTCTCAGCAGGGAGGCAATATGTGATAATGATAGACATATATTAAAACAGCCTTAACCTGTCAAAATGCTCTCACATATGTTAATACCATTACAGAGTATTAAAGTAAGAATTAGACAATAAGTCCAATTCCTTTGTTTTCCAAATAAGGACAATGGAAGCTACGAGGTAAAAGTGATTTACTCATGGACATTTGGCTAATTGGTGGCAAAACCTAGATTCTTTTGTTCCTGTCCACTTATCATTATATCATTCCTGTCTTGGGAAACTCTTATGTGGTAAATTCAGCAGTCCTGGTTTGTATGGTTTTACAATGAATGAATTAAGGCTTAAATAATTTAATTAAGGTCAAAAATATAATTTATAACCTCAAACACTGTTAAGAGTTTTTATCTCCTCAGAAATTCCACTCCTAGGCCTATGTGCAAAATAAATGAAGCTATACATCCACATAAAAATTTGCACATAAATGCTGATGACATTATTCATAATAGCCAAAAAGTGGAAACAACTCAAATGCCCACCAACTGTTGAACAAATAAACAAGCTGTGCTCTTTCCATACAGTAGAATACCATTCAGCAATAAAAAGTAATGGAGTAATGTTGGATATTAATCCCCTCTCGGTCATATCATTTGAAAATGTTTTCTCCCAATCAATAGATTGTCTTTTCATTTTGTCAGTGGTTTCCTTTGCTGTCAGAAAACTTTTAAATTTAATTAGGTCCTCTTTGTTTATTTTTGCTTTTATTTCCTTTGTTTAAGAGACACAGCTAAAAAATTATTGCTACAAATTTTGTCAAAGAGTCTTCTGCTTATGTTTTCCTCTAGGAGTTTTATAGTATCCAGGCTTACATTTAGGTCTTTAATCCATTTTAAATTTATTTAACAGCTCATACAACTCAACATCAAAAAAAAAAAAAAAAACTAACAACCTGATTAAAAAATGGACAGAAGAACTGAAAGACATTTTTCCAAAGAGGAAGTACAGATATCCACCAGGCACATGAAAAGATGCTCAACATCATTAATCATTAGGGAAAGGCAAATCAAAACCACAAATGGATATCACCTCACACCTGTCAGAATGACTGTCACCAAAAAAATCACAAATAACAAATGTTGGAGAGGAAGTGTAGAAAAGGGAACCCTCGTACACTGTTGGTGGGAATATAAATTGGTGCAGCCACTGTGGAAAACTGTATGGAGGTTTCTCAAAAAACTGAAAATAGAACTACCATATGACCCAGCAATTCCAGTCCTGGGTACATATCTGAAAAAAACAAAAACATTAATTCGAAAAGATACATGCACACCAATGTTCATAGCAGCATTATTTACAGTTGCCAAGATGTGGAAGAACCTATGTGGACACCAACCAGATGAATGGATAAAGAAGATGTGGTAAATACATACACTGAAATACTACTCAGCCATAAAAAGAATGAAATTTTGCCATTTGAAGCAACATGGATGGACTTGGAGGGTATTATGTTAAGTGAAATAAGTCAGAAAGAGAAAGACAAATACTGTATGATATGTGGAATCTAAAAAGTACAACAAACTAGGAAATATTAAAAAGAAAAGGAGCAGGCTCACAGGTATAGAAAACAAATTAGTGGTTACCAGTTGGGAGAGGGAAGGGGGAGGGGAAATATAGGGGTAGAGGATTAGGGGTACATACTATTAGGTATAAAATAAATGACAATGATATATTGTACAACATGAGGAATATAGCCAATATTTTATAATAACTATAAATGGAATATAACCTTTAAAAAATGTAATGGAGTAGTGATATATTCTACCCCATGGATGAATTTAAAAAATACTATGTTAAGTGTAAGAAGCCAGACACAAAAGATCACATAGTGTGTGATTCCATTTATATGGAATATCCAAAATAGGTAAATCCATAGAGTCAGAGAGTAGGTTAGTGGTTGCCTAGGGCTGGGGGTGGGGGTGGGTGGTGGGAGCATAGGACTGACTAATAAAGGGTTTGAGGGTGTTTTTGGAGTGAAGAAAATGTTATAAGATTGTGGTGATGACTGCAGAACTATGTGAATTATACCTTTGAGTTATACTCTTTAAATGAGTCAATTTTATAGCACGTAAATTGCATTTCAATAAAGCCACTACAAAAAAGGAAAAGAGGAAGACAACTCTTCATCATGACCTAGGAGGCCAGGATTTGATTTTAAAATGGCACATTGTATAACACTGAAATATGCCAGCTAAGTAACTCAATTAAAGTGAGATGCAAACGAGTTAAGTGTTGTGATTTATTCCTGATGTGAGTCAGATTTACCTAGCCCAGTATTTTCTAAAGTGTGGTAAGCGTTCTCTTGATGGCATGATGATTTTAAGGAATACTCAGATTTTAATAAACATGAAATTAAATAGTTGATGCTGGTAGTCTATTTGTGGAGATGATATAAAGTTTCTCCTGAGATATATTAATTTTAGTTAAAAATAAATTAATGTACAGAAACAAAAATGTACAAATAATGGTACAATTGGTATGAGAATATGATAAAAAATCATGAAGATGATTCAGGAACAATTGACTTTTGGGAAACTCTAGTCCAGAGAAAACTTCTTTCCCAACACTCAGATTATTCACTAAATTTGTCCAACAGCAGCTATCTTTGGGTTACCTAAAGGAGGAATTGGATGAGTGTAGATAGCTCGAGGTCTCCCTGTTCTCAGATCAGGAGGGACATGGCTTAAAATGGCAAATCAAAAGTGGCTCACTTGTGTGCAAAAGACCATGCCTCATATTTGATTCAGTAATATAGTGAAAAGAATAAGGGTTATTGAGCTAAAAGATTTTGGATATGAATATTTGCTGTGTGACTAGAAAAACCTTGGGCAAACCACAGTATATCTGAGTCTGTGTCTTATTTATGAAATGGAAATATCAAGACTTATTTTAACAGTGTGGCTGTGAGGATTAACTAAAACAATGTGAGTGGCATATATTACCTTAGATAGAGTAGATGATTAAAGGCTAGCTTCCTTTCTTTCGTTGTACAATCACAATCCATGGAGTAGAGTGGCAAGTTAATTGGCTGCAACATTCAGTTAAGAAGATACATGTTAAGGCTCTTGTAGGGTTGAAGGGTGAGACCCTCCGGCCTTTCCAAGTCAAGTGCAGTTATTGGTCAGTCACAATCCAAGGGCAATTAACACATTCCCTGGACAAAATTCATGTTCTTTCAAAAGACTTCTCTGTCTTACTCGACCATTCTGATTATTATTCTAGACCCTTTGACTATTATGCAGAATTTTTGGTTTTTGCTGTGTCTGGTGATTGCATCTTCTCTGCACAAAGACTGGAAGATCATCTGGGGAATTCTTCTGGTGTCCCAGATACTTCTTACTAGAGGAAACTGATACTAAGAAGCCTGGTAGTTTAGTACATTTATAGATGAAGCAGAAATGACTTCCCCTTAGGTACCACTGGACCGATGATGAAATACATAATTGGGTTTTTATTCTGTATGCAATGTGAGGTGGTAAACAGAGCATGGGCTTTGAAATTTTACTTGCATGTACCTGCTAACTCTAAGTTTTATTAACTTTATGACCAATATAGTCATTTTTCTCTCTTAGTTTTGGAGTTCTATTTGATTAAAAAAAGAAGATGAAGAAAGAAAGAGAGGGAGGGAGGAAGGAAAGAAAGAAGAAAAGAGGGGAACGAAGAGGGGCATTGAGGGAAAAGGAAGCAAGGAATGAATGAAGGAAGAAAATTAGTATCTTTTTCACCAAAGTGTTTTGAGAATAAAACAAAATGAGGTAATTTGGGAGATAGGGTAGGCATTTAGTAAATATTTTTGCTTTCTCTTTTCCTTCTCCCTTTTGGACTTAATTCTGGAGTTTATACACACTACTATATATAAAATAGATAACTAATAAGAACCTACTGTATAGCACAGGGAACCCTACTCAATACTCTGTAATGATTTACATGGGAAAAGAATCTAAAAAAGAATGGATATATGTATATGTATAACTGATTCACTTTGCTGTACACCTGAAACTAACACAATATTGTTAATCAACTATACTCCAATAAAAATTAATCAAAAATAATAAAAAAAGAAAAAAAAATTTGTTAAGTAATCTATATAAATATTCTGTGTGAAGATTATAAAAGCCATAAGTGTATAATTCTTGTCTTCAAGGACAACTACAACTTAGATAAGGTAAAACATATTTAACATAAATTGGATTGTGAAGCAATGGTCAGGAACTGTACATAAAAGCTAATGAAAATTCTTACAAATATCACTGGGAAACTTCCACAGAGAGAATCTCTTTTTTTTTCTATATCATCTCGTTACAGTGACATTTCAGTGAATATATTTTTGACTTGATGAATGAGTGGTTTCATCCTCAGGCAGTGACTACTGTTTCTCATATGTAGTTTCTCATACAAAACCACTGTTTGTCATACTTACAGAAACACCAAGATTGGGGCTACATTATTCTTGTCATTTTATAGATGAAGGAGCTGAGGCTTACTGAAGTAAAGTAATGCGTCAAATCATGTAATTAGGGAGAGAGGCCTCGGCCTCTGTTCTTTTAACCTCAGAGACTTTATTCCTTGTCACTGTGCACTATGGCCTTGACGAAAGAGGCAAGCAGGTGGTTTGTTGTCTATTCAGGTATTCCACGGATGCAGGGTACATCAAGTTGATTGTGGAGATTTAATCCGCTGCTCCTGAGGCTGCTGGGAGAGATTCCCCTTTCTCTTCTTTGTTCGCACAGCTCCTGGGGTTCAGCTTTGGATTTGGCCCCGCCTCTGCATGTTTGTTGCCTGCCCTCTGGCATCTGTTCTTCACCCAGACAGGAGGGGGTTAAAGGAGCGGCTGATTAGGGGGCTCTGGCTCACTCAGGCTGGGGGTGGGGGTCGGGGGTGGGGGGAGCGAGCCTGCGGCGGCAGAGGTCAGCGTGACGTTGCACCAGCCTGAGGCGCGCCGTGTGTTCTCCTGGGGAAGTTGTCTCTGGATCACAGCACCCTGGCAGTGGCGGGCTGCACAGGCTCCCGGGAGGGACGGGTGTGGATACTGACCTGCGCTTGCACACAGGCTTCTTGGTGGCGGCAACAGTAGCATTAGCATCTCATGCCCGTCTCTGCAGTCCGCGCTGATAGCCGCGTCTCGCGCCCGTCTCTGAAGCTCGTTTAGGCGGTGCTCTGAATCCCCTCTCCTCGTGCACCTTGAAACAATGGTCTCTTGCCAATTAGGCAGTTCCAGACTTTTTCCCAGACTCCTTCCCGGCTAACTGTGGCGCAGTAGCCCCCTTCAGTCTGTGTTCACGCAGCCAACCCCAGTCCTCTCCCTGGGATCTGACCTCCGAAGCCAGAGCCTCAGCTCCCAGACCCCGCCCGCACCGGTGGGTGAGCAGACAAGGCTCTTCGGCTGGTGAGTGCTGGTCGGCACCGATCCTCTGTGCGGGAATCTCTCCGCTTTGCCCTCTGCACCCCTGTTGCTGCGCTCTCCTCCGCGGCTCAGAAGTTTCCCCCCTCCCGCCCCCCCCCCCCCACCGCCATCTCCACCAGTGAAGGGGTTTCCTAGTGTGTGGAAACCTTTCCTCATTCACAGCTCCCTTCCAGAGGTGCAGGTCCCATCCCTATTCTTTTGTCTCTGTTTTCCCTTTTTTCTTTTGCCCTACCCAGGTACGTGGGGAGTTTCTTGACTTTTGGGATGTCTGAGGTCTTCTGCCAGAGTTCAGTAGGTGTTTGTAGGAGCTGTTCCACGTGTAGATGTATTTCTGATATATTTGTATTTCTGATGTATTTGTGGGGAGGAAGGTGATCTCCAGGTCTTACTCCTCCACCATCTTGAAGGTCCTCAAGCAGGTGGTTTGGAGAGAGCCTGTGTAAAAGGCATTCTATTGGCTTCCAGAACCGACAAGATTCTGAAGGGACGGACATGAGACAACTTGACACATTTGGAGCAGAGGGATGGACTTATTACTGGTGGCTACTAGAGCACTTTGGGAATGTCACTGACTCCGGGTTTAAAAGAGCAAAGCACACATTAGCCTGGGTGCTTGGTTCTGAAATAATGAAGTTTCCTTTGTTTCATAGGTTAGGCAGAATAAAAATGACTTTGCCATCAGTTTTCTTTGCCATCAGTTTTCTTTCTCCTTTTCTCAGTAAAGCTCTGCAATCACAGCAGTCTTAGGTGAATATTTCTGCCCAGGTGTACATGGAGACCAACCCTTTCCGTTTGCTTGTGGAAAAAGCCATCGCAATGTGAGGTAAGGAAAATGCTAGTAGACTTTACCTTTTGAATGTTGAAGGGAATGATCTCAGTGTCTGTGAAACCACCCATTCCTTCCTTAGTGAAGTTTTCAGCATAATGCAGAGAGTGCTTTTTACTGCTTTTTAAACTTTTTTGAGGTGGAGACAGTTTACAAAACTATTGTGGTAGAACAGCACATAGAGAAGGGTGGTGTGTAGGGAATGTGTGGTGAGTGTTAAGAGCATGAGGGGGTCCTTTCTTTAATTGAAAGCTGGCTTAAGCAAGGTGATACATTGGGCAAAGTTTGTCTTTGGGGCACTTCTTTTTCTCTCCTTTCTGTGAGCCTCTCTCTCCTACCTCCTGGAATCGTATTCCTTCATGAAACTGCCCCAGTGGCTTACTCCCTTGGCTTTAATCCATACATCAAACACTGTCCTCTGACTCCAATTCCCAGAGCTAGAGATTCAGTTTTGTAGGCACAAGAGTAGTAAAAAATGTCCATTTCTCTAACCTCAAGTGGAGTGAGTCTATCTCAGGCTTTGCCACTTAAAGCAGGGTCAAGGGACCCACAGCACAAACACTACCTGGGAATTTGTTAAAAATGCAGAAGTTTGGGTTCCACCTTAGACTGACTGAATAAGAATCTGAATTTTACAAGATTCTCAGGTGATAAAGGATGGAAAAGTTCTGCTCTGGAGACTGCTTCCTTCCATGGAAGTGAAGATCTAGGTCAAAATGTTCTGTATATCATGCCTCAGCACAAGATCCCAATTCCATATGATCTTAACATGTGATAGAGTCTGAGGTTGATTTGCTCAGGTTCTTTTGAAAATTTACGGGTTAAATTAAATTAAACAGGCAACGATAATGATGAACATACTAACACTGCTGTAACAAGAGGGAAGGGGACAGGGCACAGCCTTTAAAAGAATGACATACCAGTTGAGGATACAGCAAAGACTGGTTAGAACTGGTTAGGTCCCAGACGGTGAGAGATTCGACTTCCAGTGGACCCTGAGCCTCATTATACACTCATTGTAATACATTAGCTAAATGACACACCCACTAGTGCCATGACAGTTCTGAGACTTACCATAAAAGGCCAAAAAGTGGGCAATGGCCCAGATCCTGGAAATCCCCATCCCTTCTCTTAAATAGTTGAAATAATCCTCCCACTCGTTAGCCTATGAAATTACCCAGCCCATAGAAACTAACCACCCCATATTTGGGGGCCTCTCACCTTCTGAGATGGCCCACACTCTGTGGAGTGTGTTTCTCCCAAGGCCATTCTTGCCTTTTGAGACTGACCACATTCTGTCTATGGAATGTATATCTCTAAATAAATCCACTTCTTACCTATTGCTTTGTCTCGCACTGAATTCTTTCTGGACTGTTACATAAAGAACCTGAACTTCAGTAGGTCCTGAGACCAGGTGTGTGATCTCAATTAAAAGACAGTGGATTCAAGTCCCAATCTGGGTTTTGGCTGGGCTCAAATCCCATCTAAATTGTGCAGTTTTACTGCTACTACTGTAACTGGCTGCCATGTTTGACTACTCATTATGCCAAGATATATTTCAGAAATTATCTCATTTATTTTTCATCATGATTCTTTGAGGAAAGTACAGTAAGTATCTCTAATTCATGCGTGGAGAAACTAAGCTTCAAGAAATTAAGGCCACACAGCTAGTGAAGCAGAGATTAGGTTGAAACCCAGGTGGTCTGGCTCCAGAATCTTAAATCGTTTTTGACCCTTCCAGAACTTCTAAGAACCTTTAGAATTCTGATATGATTTACGAATCTACAAATCAGAAAGATAATAGTTAAGGTTTCCCAAGTGAATCTGACCCAGAACCCTTTTTGAAGAGATGGAACAACTCTCTAAACTAGACACCACAGCACATCTGTGAGCTGTCTCCTTCCTCATAGCTTCACAGGTGATGATGGACATAGGTGACACAGTGAGGCAGATCTTTGGGCACTTTATGTGTAACTTTGGGACACCACCAGACCTCAAATTCTCTGGCAGAAGTTCTTGCTATTAAAATAATTCATTTTGTTTAAGCACTGAAAAATGTTTTTTTTTTAGCCTTGATTTCCAACCCTTTGTCCGGTCTCCAATAAACAGCAGACCTGGGTTCTCTTTCTGCACATAGTGATGAACCAAAGTTGTTTTTTTCAAGCTTAAATTTTATTTCAAGTCTCATTCTTGAAGCTTAAAAATTGGTATGATGCTTTCTTACCTGGGCTGGATAGTCTCTGTTTGCCTCTCCAGATTCAGATACCCCCATGCTCCTTGTTCTGGACCCCCATAGCCAGCCACTATGGATAGCATTAATAGGCTGCACTTGCCCTCTGGCTTATGGGTGGATTTGGCCAATGGGCAATGATATGTTAGAGTGCAGATGGATGGAGAGATCAGGTTACTTATTCACTTAGCTCTTTGCCTGCAGGGCTACAATTTCAGTCCATCCCTCTACCAGATGTCACAGTTCCAGCTGGGCAGTTCTTCCTTATAGTGACAGATTATCCTAGGCTCCCTCAGGTCTAGGGATGGGAATAGATCCCTGGTTTTAGGGTGATTCCTGTCCCTTGCTCATGTCCTTCATTCTTCCCACATATCTGTAAATAGTCCTTTATGAAACTGCCCAACTTCACCATTTGATCATACCATTTGTTTCCTGCCTGTCTTGAACGACATATAAATCAAAATATAATCAAGTAAATTTAAATTAAAATGCCATTTATTTTCTTTCTACATTGCTTTACTTCTTTCTCACATATTCCCCTATTTCCTGACTCTTCAGATAAAATCAGTGTTTCCAGAAATGTGCCATGTTTCTCCACCGACTTCATTCAGGTATTTCCAAGTGAAACTGTACAACTCGATTGGGACTTGAAACCACGGGCCAGGACTCAAACCTAACCAGAACCCAGATTGGGACTTGAATCCACTGTCTTTTAATTGCGATCACACACCTGGTCTCAGGACCTACTGAAGTTCAGGTTCTTTATGTCTCAGCGCAGAAAGAATTCCGTGTAAGACAAAGCAATAGGTAAGAAGTGGATTTATTTAGATATATACATTCCATAGACAGAATACATTTTGTTCAAAAGGCAAGAACAGCCCTGAGAGAAACAGTCCACAGACAGAGTGTAGACCATCTCAGAAGTTGAGAGGCCCCAGAATATGGGGTGGTTAGTCTTTATGGGCTGCATAATTTCATAGGCTAACAAGTGGGAGGATTATTCCAACTCTTCTGGAAAAGGGACGGGGATTTCTAGGATTTGGGCCACCACTCACTTTTTGGCCTTTTTTGGTTGGCCTTGGAACTGTCATGGTGCTGGTGGGTGTTTCATTTAACATGCTAATGTATTACAGTGAGTGTATAATGAGGCTCAAGGTCCACTGGAAATCGAATCTTCTGACAAGATGGACCTAGTTGGTTCTAACCAGTTTTTGTTGTGTCCTCAAACTGCTGTGTCATTCTTCTAAAGGTTGTGCCCTGCCCCTTCTCTCCTGTTTCACAAGGGTATTATGACTACTCCAGATGGAAGATGCTGTGAAACTAATATGAATGTTCACACCTGAGAGAAATGAACAGAGCAAAAAGCAAAGCCCTGAGGTGCTAATTTCTTCTAATCAGAGAAACAGAGGATAAGGATGTGGGCCACAGTGTCAGAGGAAATCCCTTGTGAATCATTTCATTAGGTGTCCCAGGGGGTGAGAGACAGGGTGGAGATGATGGGTCTTGGGGCAAGGGGGCCTGCCATCAAGAAGACTTCCATGGAGAAACAAAATAAAAGAAAACAAAATTCCTTCCCTGGAAGCTGCCTATGGCCTCAAGCAGGAGTGAGAAGGTGGGAATGGAAGGTGTAAGATGCATTTATATTTGTGGGAAATAATGTTAGTACATCTCTGAATCCAGATAGCAGCTGGCAGAACATAACCATCTCTTCTGGAGACAAGAGGCAACTGGACCAAGTCAGATATGCTGATGGAGCCAGGGTTTGAAAATGTTGCAGGAAAGAAAATGGGGCGTGAGAGAATAGTCATGTCCCAGGTCTCAAGGGGGTGGGCTCTTGGCTTCATGCAGGAAAGAATTCAAGAGCAAGCAATTGTAAAGTGAAAGAAGGTTTATTCATGGAGTTACACACTCTACAGACAGGGTGTGGGCCATCTCAAAAGACAAGAGGTCAGTTTTTACAGGGGTGGGTAATTTCTTAGACTAATGAGTGGGAGGATTATTCCAACTATTTTGGGGAAGAGACAGAGATTTCCAGGAAATGGACCTCTATCCACTTTTTGGACTTTTATGGTTGGCCTTGGAATTATCATGGCACCTGTGGTGTGTCATTTAGCTGATGTATTACAGTGAGTGTATACTGAGGCTCAAGGTCTAGTGGAAGTCCACTCATCTGCCATCTTGAACCTAGTTATTTCTAACCGGTTTATGTTGTGTCCTCAACAGCTGTCATTCTTTTAAAGGTTGTGCCCTGCCCCCTTCCTGTCTCAAAAAAAGTAGGACAACTGATAATAGAGGAAGAGGCCCTTAGAATAAATGGAGGGTGAGCTAACTAGAGAATAAGGGTTATGAGAATGGCCTTCTCCCAAAAATGTAAGCATAAAAAGAGGGGAGCTGAGGGTTTGCTGATGAGATGGCTGCCTGAGCTCTGTGCACTCAATATGTCCCCTGTAAAATGACAAGTGGACTTGTTATTGAACAAAGTTCCTGTGCCCAATGCACAGTGAGGTCAAATAGACCAAAATGTTGGAGTTTGGAGCAGAGAAAAGTTTATTACAGGGTCAAGAAAGGAGAATGGGTGGCTTGTGCTCAAAAATCTTGAACTCCTCAGTGGTATGGGGGGAAAAGTTTTTATAGGCAAAATTTGGGGTGAGGGCTGCAGGGTGTGTGACTTTCTTCTGATTGGTTGGTGATGAAGTAACAGGGTGGGGCTCCAGGAATATTGTGCTCAGCCTGAAATTGCCATCCTCCTTCTAGGTGGGGGCCTTGATTCTTCAGAAGAACTCAAAGATATTGTTATGTATATTCCTTGAGAAGAAACCAGGACTCTGCTTCAAGGCTGTACAATTGTTTCTTGACTGCTCCTCCCTTGTCTCTGCATCCCTTCCCTTCCCTAATTAGTAACTGTTTGAACCTGCTCTTTGGAACTCAGGGAAGGTCAAGGAGGCTGAATGAAGCCTATTTCCCACAGACAAGGAATGGGGGACACAGAAAGGATTTGTACCCAGGATCCCCATAGGGTCCTGCTTGGTTTCAGACGCTTTGCCTTGTTATTATGGATGACTACCAGGACAGTAATTTTGATCTGGATCCATACAAATGAGAAAAATAGGAGCTAGAGTTTCTTAAGCCAATACTGTGTCAGGCACGTAAACATAGCTGTCTCATTGTAATCCTCTAAAGAAGTTATTTTTTTCCTTCCATTTCATACATGAGGAAACTGAGGTTCAGAATTTACTAGCATAGGGTCACAAAACTAGTAAACTGACTCCAGCCCAGTTTGCTCTGAGTCTGGAGACAGCTAAACTGAGCATCCTCCTCTTAAGACCCATGTCGACTGAAAAAAAAAAGCATATCCCAAAAGTTGAGAATTATGTTTTGTTTGGAGGACTTTCTGAGGACTTCAAGCCTGGGAGGCAGCCTCTCAGATAGCTCTGAGGGACTGCTCTGAAGAGAGAGGGGAAGAGCAAAGATATATAGGAGTTTTGCAACAAAAATCAGGTAGTCTGAACATCAAAGGATTACTGTTAATTAAAAAAAATCAGGCATCAATTTAATGAATTTAGCATTTTTCTTTGTATGGAAAGATGCAAGAGTCTGGGCTCATTGAAATCATTCCTTTGATATGCAACTAAATTATTTAGGGCCAGTATCCTTTTCTTTCCCATCCTGAGTTCCCTCAGGGTGCACCATGGGGGGGCAGCTGCAGTGGCTGATGGCTTGATGGCTGCAACATTCTTCATTTACTGGTACTTTCTTAGTCCATACCCAGGAAGGGTTACTTTTCCCATTTCATCATGAATGAAGGGATAAGCAGAAAGCAGTCAGCACAGGCTTAGAGTGGCAATAATTCAAACAATTAAGAAAAACTGATTCATACATCCAAAGCCTTAAGGAAGAGGTCAATGAACTGGAAAGAGGAAAAATTGAGGAACTCCCTGGAAGAGACAGTTTTAAGCTTGCCATCTGTGGCCAATGAAGTTAATAAGGTGAAACCCTATATTTTAACTTACGTTAACCATATGTGTTATGCACTTATAGCTCCTTTCCACTCCAGCAAATCCCAGTTGAGCATCAGAATATATTTAAAGTACTGGACCTAACGATAACTAAATTGAGAAAGCCGACCTCAAATTTACTGTGCATGAAAATCACCCAGGAGTGACCATTAAACAGACTCCTAGGCTCCATTTCTAAAGATTCTGATTAAATAGATCTAGAGTGGAACCCAGGAATCTGTGTTATAATAACCTTCCAGGTGACTCTGTTGGAGATTGATCATCTGCTTGAAACAATTTTGACCTGAAATCTGACCTAGGAAAAGTGATCTCAGTGTCCTGCTAGCAGCTGCTGAACTCCAGTTGGTGACTTACGCAATCCGTACTCTTGGCATGTTCAAGGCCGGTGTCCCTTCCCCATTAGCTGACTTGCCTCCGTTCAGCTCTTGCTGGCGTTACAATCTCTGTGTCTCAGCCATGTGGTCCACTCTGCTCCTGGCTCATGCTAGGTCCCCCAGCAGGCTTGCTGTTCCCAGCTCAGCTGTCCAAGCACTGACTGGGTGCAAGCAGAAACTTCCTGATCCCTAATTCAGGGAGCTAAGGGAACTCCGGGGACAATATCTATGACTTTCTCTCTGTGTAGTCTCTTCCATTACTTGTTTCCTTTCCACCAAATAGATGAGGTCATGCTCATCAGACTCATGCCCATGAGTCACAGACACTGTCCAAGAGAACAAGAACGTTCTCCAGTCTTCACCAGACAAATTGAGGAATGACTGCCAACTCTGGGGGCTGCTAACCTGCTGGCTTGTTTCTAGAACCACCACCATCACTCCTCTCCCTGAGGTTTCAACTTAGAATGGTTAGCGGGATCCAACTATTCCCTTCTCTGTCTTTCTCTTTTCTGTCTTCCCTGACTTTATTTTCCTTGCCAAATGGCTCCTATTTCCATTTCCTTTTGGGAGGTCACTTTATTTACATTCTGAGGTCTCCCTACAAAGGACTATATGAAGAATGTATGAAAAAAAAAACTACATTATTTATTCTCTCCACAGGTACAATCAAAGGGATATGAGCAGCAAATAAAACTTGTAATGACATTGAGCTTCAACTCCAGAACTCACTAGAAAAATGATGGAGCCTCCAATCCCTCAAAGTTTCTTCCATGAATTATTCTTAGGCTGGCATACACTCTCATCTTAGGTGGACCAAGCTACCTGTCTCAGGGGTGCCTATCTCACTGTGGTGTTAATTTCTGCCTTAGTGATTCTACTCTTTTCTCTTTCATGAGGTTGAGTTATCAGGTTTTTAGGTTTTTAAGATTTAGATTTTTAAGATTTTCCTTTTTTAAGATTATGATTGCAAGGATGTCAGCTTTGAGATTCAAATCTCTCTACTGACGTCTTTTAAGTAACTTCCTTCTCTGGCAAAAGGAACTTCATGATTCAATGGTGGTGAAAGAGTAGACAGAGGAACAAGGGAGAAAAATTCTCCAACACTTTAATATTTTTGAATACTATGTGAGTTCACAATGTTTATTGAATTCTGATTCCAGTACACCTTTACTGTCCTCCATGGGAGGAGAAGCAGTATTATATTAATAGGTGTCTTTGCTCTGCCCACAGTCAGGAACCTGGCTTTGTGCTTTTTCTTTTATTTCTTGTAGCCAGGGTAGCATGTGTTCTTGCAGGAAGCACCCCTGGTGGTGGTTGCCACAAGACTCCCTTACTCTCCATTCTGGCTGAATAGGAAGTGAGGCCAGGGCTGCACTGAAGACCTGTTTGTCTCTAATTTGAGAGGTAGGAAGCCCACCCTGGCACTGGTATTGGACATACTTGACTCCAAACCCTGCATTTAGGGGAGCAGGGTACTTGCTTAACTGTATTAACTTTTTCTTCTTAGGCTGCTATTCTGTGGTTATACTCCAGGTTTCAGGACCCTGGATAGGAGGAGGGTTGTGGGACAGTTCTTAGCCCTAACACTTCCTACCATGGAGAGTCTTCTGTTCTAATTCTTAATCTCACTCCAGGATCCACTTAAATACCGATTTACTTGTCCTGGCTACACATCACCTTAATTAGCCTGTATTTCAAGTTATTTATCAATCTGGCTCATTGACCTGATAGCATGCTTTTGAAAGTAGTGACAATATCTTGTAATTCTTTGTATCTCACTACATTTGGCATAATACAACTTTCCCTGAATATATTTTAATGAACCAATTAATAATTGTGCTGCATTTGATATTTTTCCAGATCTCATTCAGAAGGTCTGCTAGATACCCACACACACTTTACATACTAGAATGCTACATGTCACAGGAATCACAGTTATGTCCAGACAAGAGATTTGTCTCTGTATAGGCAAGAATCCTGGCTCTCTTGCTTTCCAATCCTGTGACAGTGCCCAGACTCAACGTTCTGAGAATCAAAGGGCTTCAAACAGAACCTCAGATGAGTCAGCAATTATCCTGGTTGCAATTTTCCCAGAGAGAAAACATTGAACAACTGGGAATGACTCGTTCCTTTAGGGTCTTAAATATTTAGGAGGATAATCTTCTCACTGGGATCTCTAAATTATTTAAACTAAACTGGTTTGCCCTGTGGTTATTTCTCTCCACAAATTTGAAAGCCTGACTACTTCTTTCTCACAAGTGGGTAGGTTTATAGTTTAATTAAAATAACAGTTACCTAAGGCCTTATACCTATTAGAAACCACATCCATTACAGGGTTACCAAGGCAGGGAAGAGGGAGGGTGTGAGAAGACATTCAGGCTGCTGGTGTAAATGGAAAGCAGTGTCTCTTCTCCCCACAGGTTAGGAGTGAGCCCACCTTTGGGGCAATTCACCTTTCCCAGGCGCAAACTCTGAGGTCCATTTCTTAGGTCACTATATAAGCATGCTATATAAGCTGGTACTTCACATCTATGATTTGAGGTACCTTATAACCAGGAATTCAGACTGTCTTTGTCCCCTGTGACTCCAGATCATTTTATTTTGACAAAAGGTAAAAGAGAGGGGACTGAGATATGCAAACCTGACTTTAAACATTTTAGGGGTTGACACTTGATCTAGGGATTATATCTTTTCATGTGCAGTTCCACAAGTGGAATTAAACCAATGGGTGGAAATTGTACCAAGGTTATTTCCACTTTTGTCTAACCAATCTTCTAGGTCACACCTGCATGGATAGGTATAATCAAAGAGAGATGAGCAGTGTTTACTGAAAAATAATACACAATCTAAAAGTTGAGAATTATGTTTTATTTGGTGAACAAAACTGTGGACTTAAACCTAGGACACAGCCTTTCATATAGCTCTGAGAGACGCTCCAAAGAGGTAAAGGAGGAGACAGGATACATAGGAGATTTTTGTTTGTTCATTTGTTTCTTGGCTGCATGGCATGTGGGATCTTAGTTCCCTGACCAGGGATTGAACCCATGCCTCCTGCCATGGAAGTATGGAGTCCTAACCACAAGACTTCCAGGGAATCCCTATATAGGAGTTTTTGTAACAAAGACCAGGCAGTCAGAATATCAAAAGATTACTGTTATATAAAGAAAACCAGACATCTCAACCAAAGATTGGTTCAAGATGGCAGAGTAGAAGAACATGAGCTCACTCCCTCTTGTGAGAGCACCAGAATCACAACTAACTGCTGAACACTCATCAACAGGAAGACACTGGAACTCACCAAAACAGATACCCCACATCCAAAGACAAAGGAGAAGCTGCAGTGAGATGGTAGGAGGGGTGCAATCACTATAAATCAAATCCCATAACTGCTGGGTGGGTGACTCACAAACTGGAGAACAATTATGCCACAGAAGTCTACCTGCTGGAGTGAAGGTTCTGAGCCCCACATCAGGCTTTCCAACCTGGGGGCCTGGCAATTGGAGGAGGAATTCCCAGAGAATCAGACTTTGAAGGCTAGTGGAATTTGATTGCAGGACTTACAGAGACTCCATTCTTGGAAGGCACACACAAGTAGTGTGTGCATCAGGACCCAGGAGGAAGGAGCAGTGATCCCATAGGAGACTGAACCAGACCTACCTGCTGCTGTTGGAAGGTCTGCTGCAGAGGTGTGGGGCAGCTGTGGCTCACCGTGGGGAAAGGAACACTGGCAGCAGAAGTTTTGGCCCTTGCAGAGTCTGCCATTAACCCCACCAAAGAACCTGTAGGCTCCAGTGCTGGGTCACCTCAGGCCAAACAACCAACAGGGAGGGAACCCAGTCCCACCCATCAGCAGAGAAGCAGATTAGTTTTACTGAGTTCTGTCCACCAGAGCAATGCCCAGCTCTACCCACCACCAGCCCCTCCCATCAGGAAGCTTGCACAAGCCTCTTAGATAGCCTCATCCACCAGAGGACAGACAGAAGAAGCAAGAAGAACTACAGTCTTGCAGCCTGTGGCACAAAAACCACATTCACAGAAAGATAGACAAAATGAAAAGGCAGAGGACTATGTACCAGATGAAGGAACAAGATAAAACCCCAGAAAAACAACTAAATGAAGTGGAGATAGACAACCTTCCAGAAAAAGAATTCAGAATAATGATAGTGAAGATGATCCAGGACCTCAGAAAAAGAATGGAGGCAAAGAACGAGAAGATGCAAGAAATGTTTAACAAAGATCTGAAAGAATTAAAGAACAAACACGTAGAAAATTAAAGAACAAACAAACAGAGATGAACAATACAATAACTGAAATGAAAAATACACTAGAAGAAATCAATAGCAGAATAACTGAGGCAGAAGAATGGTTAAGTGACCTGGAAGACAGAATGGTGGAATTCACTGCCACAGAACAGAATAAAGAAAAAAGAATGAAAATAAATGAAGACAGCCTAAGAGACCTCTGGGACAACATTAAATGCACCAACATTCACATTATAGGGGTCTCAGAGGGAGAAGAGAGAGAGAAAGGACTCGAGAAAATATTAGAATTCCCTAACATGGGAAAGGAAATAGCCACCCTAGTCCAGGAAGTGCAGAGAGTCCTAGGCAGGATAAACCCAAGGAAAAACATGCCAAGACACATAGTAATCAAATAGCCAAAAATTAAAGACAAAGAAAATTATTAAAAGCAACAAGGGAAAAATGACAACATACAAGGGAACTTCCATAAGGTTAACAGCTGATTTCTCAGCAGAAACTCTACAAGCCAGAAGGGAGTGGCACGATATATTTAAAGTGATGAAAGGGAAGAATCCACAACCAAGGTTACTCTATGCAGCACGGATTTCATTCAGATTTGACGGAGAAATCAAACACTTTACAGACAAGCAAAAGCTAAGAGAATTCAGCACTACCAAACCAGCTCTACAACAAATGCTAAAGGAATTTCTCTAAGTAGAAAACACAAGAGAAGAAAAGGACCTACAAAAAAAACCCCAAAACTATTAAGAAAATGGTAATAGGAACATACATATCAATAGTTACCTTAAATGTGAATGGATTAAATGCTCCAACCAAAAGACATAGGCTTGCTGAATGAGTACAAAAAGAAGACCTATACATATGCTGTCTACGAGAGACCCACCTCAGACCTACGGACACATATAGACTGAAAGTGAGGGGAAGGAAAAAGATATTCCACTCAAATGGAAACCAAAAGAAAGCTGGAGTAGCAATACTCATATCAGAAAGAAAACCAGACATCTCAAGTTAAGGAATATATAGCCTATGAGAAGATGCAAGAGTCTGGGCTCACTGAAATCATTCCTTTGATATGCACCTCAGCTATCTAAGGTCAGTATCCTGTGTTTTCTCATCCTGAGTCTCCTCAGGGAGGATAATTAGGGGTGGCTGCAGAGACTGACTGCTTGATGGCAGGCACCCTGTTTCCATCCTAAGTTCCCTCAGGGCTCATTGTTGGGGGGTGGCTGTAATGTGATGGCTTGATGGCTGTAACATCCTTTGTTTACTGATATTGTAGGCAACCTTTTTTCATTGACAACAGTAAATCAGTTTAATAACAATAAGCTTTGACTCCAGAACTCACTAGGAACATGGAACCTCCAGTCCCTCAAAATTTCTCTTTAGGTTCTTGGGCTGACTTATATACTCATCTCAGGAGGACCAAACTACCCTGTTAAGTTTACCTATCCCATTCTGTGCCATTTCCTTTAGGTGCATGATGCAGCAAAAATAAACTGATGCTACATTTTTTCTATTTCATGTAGTTAGTAGCCACTTGATTTCTAGTCACAGGAGTTACTGAAACCAGTTCTCTAACCTTGGGTGCTTATGGACGCATTAATACTTCAGTAATTAGATTAATTTGTTATTATTCCAAGAATGTATACTGCCTCTCCCCTATGGTGATTTGGACATAGTGTTTGCACAGAAACTTTTGCTGATCAAATTAGGTAAAGAGAAGTGAGGCGAAAACTGGCAGAAGGGAAGTTTTCTCTTCAACCTTAAAGCAGGGAGCAATTTATCCCCTCACTGAAATCTTCATTTTCTGGGAGGCCCCTATGGCTAAGCTCATTAAAAAATAAAGCCATAAGCACATCATAAACCAGGTAAAAGGTCTCAGTGTGATCCTTGGAAAGGTGCCAAAGTAGAGAATCACAAAGTGAGGTGGGGGGACCAAGATGAGAAATGTAGATTCATCTTGCTCTGTGGATATATTTCTCCAGATTGCAGTGAAAAAAAAAATGCTTAAAGGAAGAGCTACATAGAAGGAGACTTTGTTTTCTTTCAGGAGATATCTCTATTTACTAGTCTTGAAAATAAGCATTTCTATAAAGACTTGTAGAAGTGGAATGGGATAAGATGAAAATAAGGTAATGATTGTATTTTATTAAGGATAAGATGCACTGAATTCTTATGCTGTCTTGTGAGAAAAGGAACAAGAACACGAGCACAGAATAAGTACATTTACAGAATATAGTTTAGGGGACATCATTGGAGACAAATGGATATGTAAAGTGGAGTGGGCCTTTTAAATATAAAAACATTAACGTCAAATAAAGTCATATTTTACCTGTGTGATGAATGGCTACTGCTATCATATTAGGCGAGAGGGTTCAGGTACTGGTACTGACAGAGATTCTTAAATAAGAGGTTTCTATGGCTTAGAGTGATGCAAATTACTGTGTTTGTTTTTTCTAAGCTGTCTGTAAGCTACCTGAAGGATTTGGCACAAAGGATTCATTTCTGTTTTGCCTAACTTGGAACTCACTCAGGGCAGAAAAGCACTGGACATTGCCCAAAAACATTAAAGGCAAATGGAAAACCTTCAGCCACCTGGGACAAACGATTATAGTTGAGACATACAACAGACAGCCTAAAGCTTGTCATACATGGGGAGAGAGTTTCTTTTGGAAATTAAGACATTTAAATGCTCCCATGAATACTTGAAAAATTTAAAGCTACACACATGCCCAGGACTGGATGTATGCTCAGAAAAGATCTGAGCAAACCCTAAGCTATCATCTTGGCAGCTCTCTAGACCCAGTGCAAGCAGGAAATTAAGGCTAAGGGAGAGTTGTAAATGGTCTGCCTAAGTAGTATCGAAAGAGTGTCTCAGGATAGAGAATCTGCAAAGACTGGGAGAGGTTTTTTTTTTTTTTAAACTCCTAGTTTTCAAGGGAATCCCTTCCAAGGCACTAGCTGAACACAGGCTAAAAGAACAGAACTTTTAGTGATTACACGTGAGAAGGAATACAGTCTTTGCAAAAGTAGATTGGAAAAAGTCACTAATCAAATGGATGACTGGGCATTTGTGAAATATCCACAGCTAACATACTTAATGATGAAAGTCTGAAAGCTTTCCACCTGAGATCAGGAACTAGACAAGGATTCCCACTTTAACCATTGCTATTTAACATTATACTGGAAATTTTAGCCATAGAAAACTACTTTTGAAATATAGGGAAGTTTTGATATTGCAAGGTTCTTCTTGCATGCTGCATATATTACATTTCTTGACCTGGATGGTGGTTATACAGATTGGTTTATTGTGAGTCATTCCTCAAGCTGTGCCCTTGTGATTTGTGCATTTTTATATCTAAATTTTAATTAAAATTAAAAACATATACCATTGAATAAAAAGTTAAACTGAGCATTTTAAGTGCATTTTGTTTTTAATATGACTACTTCCCTATCTATTTTTAATGGAATATTGTAAATATACATGAAATCATATATTAAACTTCAAGCAAATGAACCATAAATGCTTTTTACAGCAACTACCTTCCAAAGGAGAATACTGTGATATAGCATTTCTGATTTCAGCAATAAACATCTCACTGGAAGTGCTGGTATAAACTAAAGGAAAAATCTGATCTGCTGCTTTTACATTATTAGCCTGGCTGTTTCTACAGTGATTCATCCCTCTACAATTTTTTGAATATTATGGTGGGGAAATGACTCTTTCTTTCTCAAAAGACTGGCTTATAAATCATTATCTATTTATTCATGAATGCTGAATTTTCCTCATTAATGTCTGAGAGTCTGAACGTGTGTAGAAGAAATCTTTCTACTTGTACTCTGATTAATGCTAAACTCATTAAACTTTGTGCTTTTGGCATTGCTCTTGATATTTTGGAAAGCATTTTTGTTTTCTGACAATAATGTGATAAATCCAGAACTGTTCTGATATTTTCTTGGCCAAGTCATGGAATCAAGTGCTTTCTAAGCTTCCACTGATTTTCTCAGTTCCACATATTATATTGTTCAACTATGCTTTTTTATGATGAGGTGAAAACAACTAAGGCTTTCTTCTACCTTGATAATTTACATAAAGGAGATCAAAGGAAGCCAGCATGGAGGGATATAGAGTACCCCTGTCATTCTCCTATGGAGGACAGGTAAGTTGAGGCCATTTACCAGCAGAACTCTATCGCAGGCAGCATCACAAGACCAGAGTATGAATGGTGCTTCCAAGACTCATTACTGTGCTCATTCTATACAAGCAGCCACTTTGATAGAGACAGTGAGAATACAGTGATGGTGAGAAGAGTAGTTGGTTAATTCAGGTAAGAGCCTGAACATAATTTGGTCAAGGTCTGCTCACACAGACCAGCCAGTTCACAGCAATGCCACACAAATCACTTACAATGTTATCCAGTTGTAATTGCTAGAGCTGCCATGATAAAGTACTATAGACTGGGTTGATTAAACAACATAAATTAATTTTCTTATGGCTCTGGAGGCCAGAAGTCTGAGATCAAGGTGTCAGCAGGGTTGGCCTTTTCTGGTACCTCTTTCTTTGGCTTGCAGATGGCCATCTTTTCCCTGTGTTTTCACATGGTCTTCTCTCTGTGTCTATCTGTGTCCTAATTTCTTCTTATTATAAGGACTCCAGTCATATTAGATTAAGATCCACCCTAATGTCCTCATTTTAACACTTTAAAAACCCTATCTCAAAAAATAAAATAAAATAAAAAGACCCTATCTCCAAATACAATTACATTCTAAGGTACTGGGGGTTAGGGGTTCAACATATGGATTTTTGGAGGCATGCAATTCAGCTCATAACACTGTAAGAACTTCTTAATCTTGGTCAGGTACATTGACTTGGTATGTGCACCCAACACATTCTCAAGCCCATGCTCCAAATGTAAGTAGTTTAGCAGGTCTTTCTGAGGTGAACATAAGTGTGAAGTGTGAAGAAAAAGAAAGTATGGAAGAAAGAAAGAAATGGAAATATGTGACAATACTTATAACTTCTTTGTAGCAGACATCCTAGCAGAATTTTGTAGCTAGACACATTTTAATAAGCCTAGATATTTGCAAAAACATTGTGAAAGCTGGTTTTAAAATATCAACGTTACTAAAGCACTGTTTTGCCCCTTTCTCCTTCGTTCAGTAATATTGGAACACATACTAATGTAGGAGGATATTAGAAATTAATGACCTTCAGAGTCAAAATGAATAGATTTGAACTCATTCTATTTGCCATCAAATGTGTCCTTTCCTCAATATGACCTATGTTTTCTAATGATAGTACAAGTTAACTGTCATCCAGTGTCACAGGCTGTGGCACCTTTGACCTTCTTCTTTTCTTTCTCCTTACTATAATATAGCAGTTGGAACCAAACAGGTCTGAGTTCAAAATCAAGGTTTGCCACTTACTATCTGTGACCCTGATGTGCTATTTATCCTCTTGCTTTACATTAGTTTCCTCATATGTAAAAAATGGGATAATAACAGTCCTGATTTCATTGAATTGTTGATAGAGTCAAATGAGAAAATGAATGCATCTGACATTCAGTAAATGCATAGTAAATATTACTAACTATTGCTATTATTGCTAAGTATTACTGATTCTACCACTAAACTTTCTCTCAAAGCTGCACTTTTCTCTCTATTCATACTGCTTTTGTCCTAATTTAGGACTGGTCTTCCTGCTGCCCTGGACTCTTGGAGAGCTAATCCAGTGTACTCTTTTCATCCACTTTTCCCTGTTCTCTTTAAAACCCTTCAATAACTTCAAATTATCCAGAAAATAAGGTTGAATTGCTTTAAACTGATTTTTTAGGCTCTTAGAATTTTAGATGAATGTCTCTTTTCACTCCTCCTTGGTCTCTATCTTCTTGGTCTTGGATCAGTCACTAGAGTTGGCAGTGAGAATGCCTACTCTCAAAGTTTTTTATGAGGATTATTTAATTTAATTTCTAGAAATTCTGGCTTCTAGAGCTCCATTAACTAGCAGAGTGGCCTTGGGAAAATCAGAGAACTTCCCTGTGCTTTATTTTACTACTCTGTAAATTGACATGGTTCTCAAACTTTAGGGTGCATAAGAATCACCTGGAGAAACATGTAGACTCTAACCCTTATTTCAGAGATACTGATAATTTCTAACGTTTAAAAATTGCAGTAAAGTACACTAACATGAGGTGTACATCTTGTTTTTTTACATATGTATACTCTTGTATGAACACCATCCAGGTAAAGATATAAAACATTTCCAGCACTCTAGAATTTTCCCATGCCTTCGTGTCTATGTCTCTTCCAGAGATAACCATCATTCTTACTTCTATCAAGATTCCATTTTAACAGTCTGTACTAGATGATTTTTGGTGCTCCTTCTAGATCTGGTATTGTTTGGTTCTAAATTTCTAATTCAGAGGGAGAAGTGCTTTGAGTAAGTTCACATGGTTATCCCCAATTTAGATATGATTTTAAAATGTGTTTTCTGCCCCCTGACTCCTGTAGGAAACACCAGTGGAACTTCCTTTCCTTTGATTCTCTATCTCCCCAAACCTTCACATTCTTTCTTATTCTTCAGCTCTGTGCTGGTTCCTTCCCAAGGTAGGCTAGAAACACAGAATACTAAAGTTAGAGGTCAGATATTCCAGTCTCCATCAATGCAGCAGTTTCTTCTACACCATCCCAGGCAAATGGTCTTTTACTTCTGATTAAAAACTTCCAGTGCCTAAGACCTGGTTATATCACATTATTGGATATTTCTCTTTGTTAGAAAGTGTATTTATATGTTGAGCTTTATAAAATAGTCTTTGGTACATTTGCTCATAGTTATACCCTTTAGAATAGAATATCTGGTCTCTTTTCCTTATGACAGCCTTTCAAATATCTAAGACAATTGCCACAAGAACCCAAAGATTTTTTCTCATCTAGTAGTTGGAATTAGGATTCCCAGAACTTTACTAGATACTACCATGTCTTTCAAAGACCCAACTCTGAAGATTACTATGCAACTAAGAGTCAAAATAGCCTACCAGGGGAGGAACTACACTTTATTCTGTAACACAAATGTTGGAACAATAATGTATAGGTTCTACCCCATTGGGACATACAGAACAGCATACATCTCTTCTCTCTCCTCAGCACCAGTTTTGTGAACATGCGACCCCTGCAGTTCCACTGATCTCATAACTTGATGGTCCCCATGCTTGGTCTGATGCTCTGCTGTTGTTTTCTTAAAATTCTTACTATATTTTGAACAAAGGCCCCCAAATCTCACTTTTCACTAGGTCTCACAAATTAAGCAGCCTGTTCTTACTTTCTGGTTGTGTTACATTTGCTAATGTTCTGCATATTTTGATTTTTCTTCTTTAATAATACTTCCTATAATGGCCATTAAGAGTGTATTATATTTTATAGTCCTTTTTGCTTACTTCAGAGCACTTTTCCTCGGAGCAACGAATATAAGATCAAAATTATAATCATACTCATATTATAGATGAACAACCTAGAGCTTAAAGAAATTAAGTGAACTGCCAAGTTTTTGTAGCTTATTAGTAACAAAGCTAGGCTGGAACTAGATCTCCTGACTTCAACATCATTTGGGTAAAGCTTTCCTGCCTTTCTCCTAGAATAGTACTTTATTCCAACTTCCCAGGGTTCAGATTGGATACTCTAAACTTATTAACTTTCCAGGTTCCTACATTTTTCCTGTTAGTTCACTCTTTAAGCATTGTACTTCAACTTGAAATTGTGTATTGCTGACTCATCTGTAGTCTAGAGTTCCCTCTATTTGCTCCTCAGGCCATTTATCCATAATTGCCTAGTCTTTCCTTATCTAATAATTGAAGATTATTTCCCTACTCTAAGTGATTTACCCTGAGCTTGCATTTCTTAAAAAAGTAATCTCAAGTTAATTTTGAGAGAATTCCAGTGCAATCTCACCTTTTTCTCCCTCGATTATGATTCTGATCTATAGCTAATCTCCAGATCATTAAGGATGTTCCAGTAATTGGAAAGACATCTTCATATTTTTTTTTCATTAAGTGCTCATCTAACTTGTGAAGGGTAGTTAAACTAACTTAAGCTGCTGAGACTTGCCTTACTTGACCAAAAAGAAATCCAAAGCAATCCTATAAAAATGTAGCTTCATTTGCAATTATATTAGTCAGGGGAAGGGAAATGGAGAGTATAATGTAACAAGGTTATAATGATCATCTTAATACGGCAAGATTGATAGTGGCATGAAGCCTCAACATTGGTGTTACCTCTACATACTCCACAGACTGATTCCTTAGGCTTGTGGGCTGTCTTGGCCAAATAGGACTGTGGAGTTGGTGTCTTTGTCTTCTGGTGACAACTCTGACTCAGGTTCTGTTTCCTAGAGAGCCCAGGCTAAGATATACATTTGCAGATGCCATGTTCACCTCCTGAAGTTGTCTACCAATATTATTTGCTAGTTCTTGGGGGATAAAATAAAAGGAATTTGTGTGTGTGTGTGTGTGGTATGCGGGCCTCTCACTGTTGTGGCCTCTCCCATTGCAGAGCACAGGCTCCGGACTCGCAGGCTCAGCAGCCATGGCTCACAGGCCCAGCGGCTCTGCAGCATGTGGGATCTTCCCGGACCGGGGCAGGAACCCGTGTCCCCTGTGTCGGCAGGTGGACTCTCAACCACTGTGCCACCAGGGAAGCCCAAATAAAAGGATTTGATTGAGATGTTTTAATTGTTCTTAAATCTGTAACATTGCTAGTTGAGGAATACTACCACTTTGAGAAGGTACCACTGACCTAAAAATAAATTGAACTGGTAATTTCTATCCCTGTTAATCATATCACTATCTTCCCCACTGATGATTTCAAAAACCGGAGCACTCTCCTTGTTCCCTCTCTTTCCTTTATCTCCACATTCAATCAGACAACTAAGCCTTGTGGTTTTTATCCCTAAATGACTTCTGCCTTCCATTTCCACAGCTATACCTGCACAATACACACTATACCAACATGCGACAAACTATAAGTACACACTAAAACTCAAGTCAGCACGGCTTCTTACCTAGTGTTTGCAATAAATTCTTAATTGGTGTCCTTTGGCAACTTTAGAAGCCATTCTCTACATGGCAGTAAGATTGGACTTTCAATAGTGCAAATCAGATTATGTCATTCCTCTGATTACAACTCCACCCTAATTCTTCATCCTTTTATTCTGTGTTTCTTTGTAAAAGAGGACTTAATACCATCTATAATATGTTTTTTCCTTGTTTTTATCGTTCTCTTCTTTCTCCCCACAACCCCAAGCTACAGTGAGAAGAAAGAGCTTCCTGTGTTAGTCATCATTAATTTCTTCATGCTTACAAAAGTGTGGGCACTCAATAGGTACTCAAAAATTATTCACTGAATAAATAAGTGAACCTGCAAACCAGGGCTGAAATACAGCCCATCTCTATTCCAGACCATTGTCTCCAATCTCCCAGTGCTAACACCAAACATTGGCCAATCCCTGGCCCCCCTGGGGTTGGCTGTCAGGACTTGCACCCCCTCTGCTTACCATTTTGGCTTGGCTAGAACCAGAGATCTCAAACTGATTAGGGTCTGGCTTCCTCTCTTTTTTCCTCTAAGCCTCTTTAATATATCTTCAGCTCTACAACTCTAGGAACAATTGTTTCTCTTATCTGATTTTAGCCTATGACTAATCATGCCTTACTGTCTTTTCTTTCCCTATATCCGAGGTGGAATAGGCTGCCATTCCCAGCCTCCACTGCTCCAGCTCCCTCCCTGAGCCAACCAATGCTTGTAAAATATCACATACCCTTTAAACCCTGCAGGGTTCAGTAGATCCCAGGTGGAAAGTGCTTGGAGTGACTAAGCCAGATGACTGCCTCCTTCTGATTACATAACATATTAAGGATAAATGTTTCCTCCAAGCTGAGATTTGTGAGGCTTCATTGCTTAAAGATAAGCACTTTTTCATAAAAAAAAAGTGTGTATATTTGTGCTCACTGAATCCACCTATGAATTTGTGATGAGAATACCATTGTTCAGCCCCTGGAGAAAAATTGAGCTGCATTTGAATTATTCCCAACTGTTTTCTGATATTAAAACTTAGCCGTTCACTTAGAAGTCAAGAAAGATTGCAATAAGCAGCTGGTAAAACAGTCCTAATGGCAGAGATGGAATGTTGAGCACAATTTTGGCTGGCATTTTCAGGATTTTTAAATGCTTAGTTGTAACTGCCACTTCCATAAGGATTTCATGCAAATTAATAATGTAAGGAAAAGGCCATCTTTCTAGTAATTGAACACAGTAACTGTTAGGACTTTTTCTGGAAAAATAAGGAAAGAGGAGGAATTTGTTTCCTTGTATGTCCATCCTTATTTTTATTTTGTTTTTCTTCTTTAAAAATCTATATACTGTTACTGGTCAATTATTTCTCAATAAGCCGAAAAAATTTACATTTCTATTAACATTGTATCATGGTAATAATAATATGTAATATAATTATATATATACATATGTGCTTATAGGCAGATACCTATACATGTATATCTGTGCACATATATAATATTAGGTAGACTTATTTTGATGATAACAAATAATGTGAATAAATGAGCTGGACTAGTAAGCATACTATAATAGGCACTCAATAAATATTAGACATTATTACTGTTATATTATTATTATTCATATAAATAGCAATACATTAAAATAGAATAAAAGGGTCAACTTCCAGCATGACAGTGTGGGGACCTCCATTGTCCTGCTTCCCAATGAAAATAGTAAAAAGTATAAGAATCCAACTATTTAAAATGGTCATAAGTGCAAAAAACAAATAAAGAAACATCTACTCAAAAGCATCTGTGAGAAAGCTGTAAAAAGGTGGTGTGTGTGTGTTGTACTTGAATCAGAACCACTTCCTCCCAGCTCATGAAGGCAAATATTCCACTCCAGACTGCTATAGCCAAGAACTCAGGGCTCCCACTCACCACAGCACACAAACAGGTAGGGATGAGCAAGATATCAGCATTTCTCATCCTACCCAAGCTAAGGCTAAGTCCTAGATGAATGTGGTTGAGCGGTATGGGTTTCCTACTGAATATATTTCCTGAGCTGATTCAGATCAGTTAAGATGAACCCTAAAGCAACCACTATAAAAATAACTCAAAATATAGTGAAAAAGTAATTAAAGAAATGAACATGCTACATTAGAAAATATTCACTTAATGTAAACACAAGCAATAAAAGAGAAAAAGGATCAAAAAAGACATAAGACATACAGAACACAAAAGGTAAATGCAGACATAAATCAAACTACAGTTGATTCTCAATATTTGTGGTAGTTATGCTCTCTAAACTCACCACAAACACTCAGTGATGACTGAATCATCTCTTCTAGGAGAAATAGAGTTAGGTTCTTGTGAAACTCTGGTCACAGCATTTCATCAAACAATCAATACAGAACCACATTTTCCATGTGTTTCTGTTTAAGGATGACTGACTGAATATGCATTGTTGATTCCTTTACAGTGATCTCGTGGTCAACAGCATTATAACTCATGCCTGAACAAAGCTTGTCTAATACATAGATTTTTTCCATAAGGCATATCATAGCCTTGTTGCACTTAGGGATGGTAGGTAGCACTTCAGTACTACATTTGGGGGCCATTATAAATAGAGAAATCACCAATGAAAAGCAGAAAAATGCAAACAATATGACACTAAACAGACCATGAAAAGAACACTTGTTTACAGTATTAAGTTGAAACAAGGCAGTGTGTTACCTTGTTTGACCTCAGCTTCAAATGTGCATGCCAAGAGACTCAAACTTTTCACTGCTCTATGCTTGTCTGCAGGTGGCTCCCAAAACACTGCAAGTATTGGTTTAAGGTTACAAATAAATTTTAATGAGTACATTAATTCACATACATGGTATGTCTGAAAAATAAGGATTGTCTGTATATCAATACAAACATTAAATGTAGATGGTTAAAGTAGTTCAATCTAAAGGCAGAGAATATCAGACTGGATTAAAAACAAAAAAAACAAAAAACATAGTCTAACTATAATGATGTCAAGTTCCAGTCCAATAGGGCAACATAGGAGGTTCCTGAACTGCCCTCCTCAATGAACACACCTAATGTACAACTACACATGGAGCAATTTCCTCTGAAAAAAATCCAGAAACTAGCTGAGTGACTGCTACACATCAGGCCCATGTCAAAACAAGTAAAAAAGGCTGAGACACAGTATAGCCATAACCCCCACCCCTGGCACAGCACTATGTGATCAGAAGGGAATTCCCAACTCCCAGATTCTTAAAGTGAAAAGTTTGGACTCCACATCAAGTGTGCCAACTTTTAAGACACCTTCATTAGGGATAGAGCTGTTTTTGAAAAGCTAAACAAAATAGACAAACTTTTAGCTAGTCTAACCAAGAAAAAAAAAAGAGAGAACTCAAATATCTAAATTATAGGTGAAAGAGGAGACAGTACAACTGACACTACACAGGTGCAAAGAATCACAAGAGACTACTATAAACAATATACACCAAAAAATTGAACAACCTAGAAGAAATGGATAAATCTTAGAAACATACAACCTACCAATACTGAATCATGAAGAAATAAAAAAAAAAATTCGAATAGACCAATAGGGAGATGATTGACTCAGCAAAGAAAAAAAAATTCCCAGCAAAGACAAGTGCATGGATTAATTTAAACAAATATTTAGAAAAGACTTAATACCAATCCTTATAAAACTCTGAAAAATTAGAAGAGGAGGAAACCCTCTTAAGCTTATTTTACAAGTTGAGCATTACTCCAATATCAAAAGCAGACAAAGATACAACAAGAAACAAAAATTACAGGCCAATATCCCTGATGAAAATAGATGTAAAATTCCTCAACAAAATTTTAGCAACCAAATTCAACAGGACATTAAAAAGATCATACAACCATGATCAAGTGAAATTTATTTCAGGGATGCAAGGATGGTTCAATTAACAAATCAATCAATGTGATATACTGTATTAACAAATTGAAGGATAAAAAACATAAGATCATCTAAATAGACGCAGAAAAAGCATTTGACAAAATTTAACATCCATTTGTGATTAAAAACTCTTAACAAAATAAGTATAGAGGGAACATACCTCAACCTAATAAAGGCCATATATAAGAAGCCCACAGCTAACATCACGCTCAAGGGTGAAAAGATGAAAACTATTCTTTAAGATCTGGTGCAAGACAAGAATGCCCACTATTACCATTTTAATTCAGTATAGTACTGGAAATCCTAACCAGATCAATTAGGCAAGAAAAAGAAATAAAGGGCATCCAAATCAGAAGGAAGAGTAAAACTGTATCTATTTGCAGATGATGTGATATTATATACAGAAAACCCTAGAGATCCACCAAACCTGTTAGTACTAATAAATAAATTCAATAAAGTTGCAGGATACAAAGTCAATATACAACATTTGTTACTTTTTTTTTTTCTTGGTATGCAGGCCTCTCACTGTTGTGGTCTCTCCCGTTGCGGAGCACAGGTTCCGGACACACAGGCTCAGCGGCCATGGCTCACGGGCCCAGCCGCTCCACGGCATGTGGGATCTTCCCAGACCGGGCCCTGCATTGACAGGCAAACTCTCAACCATTGCGCCACCAGGGAAGCCCAAAATTTGTTATATTTTTATACAATAATAAACTATCAAAGAAAGATAAATTGAGAAAACAATTCCATTTTCAATAACATCAAAAGGAATAAAATACTTAGGGATAGAGTTAGAAAAAGAAGTACAAAACTCATACCCTGAAAACTATTAAAAAATATTGAAAGGAATTTAAAAAAACTTAAAATGGGAAAAGATCCCATGTTCATATTCTGCAAGATTTAACATCTTAATATGGCAATACTCTTCAGGCTGATCTGTGGATTCAGCGGAATCCTTAGCAGAATCTCAACTGACTTTTTGCAGAAAATGAAAACCTGATTCTAAAATTCACATGGAATTGCAAGGAATATTTAAATGAAGATCACAGTAGGAGAGCTGACATTTCCCAATTCAAAATCTATCGCAAGGCAACAGTAATCAAGACAGTGTGGTGCTGGCATATGGAAACACATATAGATAAATGGAGTGGAACTGAGAATCCAGAAATAAACCCACTTAGTTATGGTCAACTGATTTCTGATAAGGGTGCCAAGATCATCTATGGGGAAAGAATTGTCTTTTCAACAAATGATTTTGGGACAACTGGATAGCCACATGCAAAAAGAGTGAATTTGGATTCTTACCTCAAGCCATATACAAAAATTATCTTAAAACTAACCAAAAGCCTAAATATAAGAAGTGAAACCATAAAACTCTTAGGGAAAAATAAAGGTTGAATTTGCATGAAGTTGGATTTGAAAAAGGATTCTTGGATATGACACAAGAAACAAAAAAAATAATTGACAAGCTGGACTTCATCAAAGACAAAACCACAATGAGGGGTGTGGCCAAGATGGTAAAGTAGAAAGATCTGAGCATACATCTTCCTATGGGCACAACAAAATTACAATGATTACACAGAAACTATTGATGAGGAATACCTGAACACTGGCAGAAATGATTTTCTACAACTAAAGACATTAAGGAGGAACCACAAGATGGGTAGGAGATAGTACAGGGTATAGTCAAGACCCATACCCCCAGGCAGGTGACCAAAAATGGAAGGATAATTACAATTGCAGAGCTTCTCCCCAAGGAGCGAGGGGCCCAAGCCCCTTATTGGGCTCCCCAGCCTGGGAATCCTGCACCAGAACGATAAGCCTCCAGAAGGTTTGGCTTTGAAGGCCAGTGTGACTTACTTTCAGGGGAGCCAGAGGGCTGTAAGAAATGGGCTTCACTCTTAGAGGGTGCACAAAAAAATCTCACACACTCTAAGACCCAGGGCAGAAGCAGTAATTTGAAAGGGGCCAGAGTGAGATGCACCTGCTGATCTTGGAGAGCCTCCCAGAAAGGCAGGAGGCAACTGGAGCTCATCTTGGGGAAACAGATGCTGGTGGCAGCATTTTGGGGGAGCTCATTCCACCATGAAGACATTGGTGCTGGCAAGTGCCATTTTGCAATCTTCCCTTTAGTTTATTAGCACTGAGACCCAGCCCCACCCACCAGCCTGTCAGCACCAGTACTCGGATGCCTCAGGATAAGCAACTAGCTGGGTAGAGATATCCCACCCACCAGCAGGCTGGCTGTCTTAGGACCCCCGAGTCCCCAGCAACTCCAGGAGCCAGCCCCATCCACTAGAGAGCCCAGGACATGTCCCTGTCCATCAGTGCACTGGCACTAGCCCCAGGACCAGCCTCACCCACGATTAGCTCTGATTCCTGGTACAATGTTGAATAGAGTGGGGAGAATGAACATTCTTGTCTTCTTCCTGATCTTAGTGAGAAGGTATATAGTTTCTCACCATTAAGTTTGATGTCATCTATAGGGTTTTTGTAGATGTTATCAAATTGAGGAATTACCTTTCTATTCCTAGTTTGCTAACAGTTTTTATCATGGATGGGCGTTGGATTTTTTTCAAATGCTTTTTCTACATCTATTGATATGATCACATGTTTCTCCTTTAGTGTGTTGATATGTTGACTGATATTAGTTAATTTTTTTTTTTTTTTTTTTTTTTTTGCGGTACATGGGCCTCTCACTGTTGTGGCCTCTCTCGTTGCGGAGCACAGGCTCCGGACGCGCATAGTTAATATTTGAAGGTTGAACCAGCCTTGTACACATGGAATAAATTCCACTTGGTCATTTTGGTGTATAACGCTTTTATAAATTGTTGGAGTCAATTTGCTAATATTTTGTTGAGGATTTTTGCATCTAGGTTTATGAGAGGTATTGGCCTGTAGCTTTACTTTCTTGTAATATCTTTGTCTGTTTTGAATATTAGGGTAATCCTGGACTCATTAAATGAGCTAAGTAGTGTTTCTATTCTGGAAGAGATGGCTGAGAATTGATATTATTTCTTCCTTAAATGTTTGTTAAGAATTCGTCAGTGAGTCCATCTGGACCTGGTGCTTTCTGTTCTGGAAGGTTATTATTGATTAAATTTCTTTAAGAGATACAGTCCTAGTCAGATTATTATTTTCCCTGTGTGAATTTTATAGATTATATCTCAAGGAATTGGTCTATTTCATCTGTTATCAAATTCACGGGCATAGAGTTCTTCATATTATTCCTTTATTATCCTTCTAACGTCCATGAAATCAGTAGTGATTTCCCCTCTTTCATTTCTGATATTAATAATTTGTGTCTTTTCTCCTTTTTTCTTAGTTAGCTTAGCTAGGGTTTTATCAATGTTACTGATCTTTTCAAAGAACTAGCTTCTGGTTTTCTTGATTTTTCTCTACTGATCTCTTGTTTTCAATTTCACTGATTTCTGCTCTAATTTTTAAAATTTCTTTTCTTCTGCTTATTTTGGGTTTATTTTCCTCTTTTTTAACACAAAGGTGGAAGCTTAGATTATTATTATTAATTTTTTGTACGGCACGCGGGCCTCTCGCTGTTGTGGCCTCTCCCGTTGCAGAGCACAGGCTCCGACGCGCAGGCTCAGCGACCATGGCTCACGGGCCCAGCCGCTCCGCGGCATGTGGGATATTCCCGGACTGGGGCACGAACCCCTGTCCCCTGCATCGACAGGTGGACTCTCAACCACTGCGCCACCAGGGAAGCCCAGAAGCTTAGATTATTGACTTTATATATATCTTCTATTCTTATCCTAGAAAAATCCTATAAAATACTATAAATTTCCCTCAAGCCCTATTTTCACTGCATCTCACAAATTTTGATTAGTTATATTTTCATTTTCCTTTAGTTTGAAATATTTTAAAATTTCTCTTGAGACTTCTTTAACCCATGTGTTATTTAGAAATGTGTTGTTTAGTCTTCAAGTATTTCGGGGTTTTCCAGTTATCTTTCCTTCTGTTATTGACTTCTATTTTAATTCCGGTGAGAACATACTTTGTAAAATTTCTATTCTTTTTAGTGTGATAAAATGTGTTTTATGGTGCAGAATGTGATCTGTGCTGGTGAATGTTCCATGTGAGCTTGCAAAGAATGTATATTTTGCTTTAGTTGGATGAAGCATTCTGTAGATGTCAGTGAGACTTTCTTGATTGATGGTGCTGTTGAGTTCAACTATATCCTTACTGATTTTCTGCCTGCTGGACCTGGCAATTACTGATAGAAGAGTGTCATATGGTAATTCTGTGTTTAACCTTTACGAAATTACCAAACTGTTTTCCACAGTGGCTTCACTATTTTACATTCCCACCAGTAACACAAGTGTTCAATTTCTTCACAACCTTGCCAATACCCGCTATTATTTTCCATTTTTCAAAACGATATCCATCACAATGGGTGAAAATTGGTATATCATTGTTGTTTTGATTTGATTTCCCTAATGGCTCATGATGTTAAGCATCTGTGGTTTCCTTTTGTGGTGATAAAAATGTTCTAAAACTGACTGTGGTGATATTTGCATGTACCTGTAAATATACTAAAAACGAATAAATTGTCTGCTTTAAATGGTATGTGAATTGTGTCTCAATAAAGCTGTTTAACAATAGAGAAAACCAAAAGATAGAAAAGGAAAAAAGAAAAGCTAATTTGTGCATAATGGCACTAACACAATGATATAAATGTTCACTCTATAGATAGTTCTAAAAAGAAAATGTGCTGCCATGAACAATTGAAGTGTCCAAGGGAAAGAAAGTATGTGCAGAGAGTAAACCTGAATACTTTAAATCCTTGCTACTAAAGGTATGGTCCCTAGAGCAGCAGCAGCATCGCCTGGGAATGAGTTAGAAATGCAGAATCCCAGGTTCCTACTCCAGAACTACTGAGTCAGGATCTGCCTTTAAACAAGATTCTCAGGCGACTCCTTTGCACATTTAAGAAAACACTGGAAGACACACAGAAAAGTGAGCTTAGGCCATGGGACGTCTTGAGGGGTGGAAAGCAGGGCAATTCTAAGATCCCCTAGGGAGGAATAAATGTAACATGGCTCTGGCAAAGGTTTCAGTCTCCAGATGAGTATTCTCTTGAAGATTCACATGGCCAGAAATCAGTGATTTGGTAGAAGGATTTTGCTAAGATCATATTCTAACAATATAAACTTGTTTCATTTTATTTAAACATATTTAGTGTTTATTACTTTTATTTTATATGGCTCCAATAGTTGGAGAAAAGTCATAAACTAACACAACAATCTACGATTTAACAAGATCACCAGTGATCCCTATGGTAGATCCAAGTTCAAGAAGCACTGGGGGATTGCAACTAAGGGAGCCAGAAATTGACAACCTAGGGAAATTCTTGGAGAAAAAAATAACAAAACTGCTGTAATTGTCTACATTTTGGTGGAAAGATCTTGTGGTCAACAACAGGTAAGCATATGGCTTTCTGTCAAATAAGAATACAAAAGTGAGAATACTAATATAAGTGAATAACTGTGCCAACACAACTAATCAGAAAGAACACAAAACTGTTCTGTAACACTACATTGGCATTAACCATCACAAAAAGCAGTGTTTTTGCCCCAAGTCTCTCCTTTTATAGCAGTAGGAAAGGGAAGCCTGGGCTTTGTACCCCAAAGACTAAGTTCTGTGTTTCAGCTCTGTTTTCTGCCCACCTTGTGCTTCCATTTCCTACTTTTTAAATATATTTATTTATTTATTTTTGGCTGTGTTGGGTCTTTGTTGCTGTGCGCAGGCTTTCTCTAGTTGCAGAGAGTGGGGGTTACTCTTTGTTGTGGTGCCTGGGCTTCTCATTGTGATGGCTTCTCTTGTTATGGAGCACAGGCTCTAGGCACATGGGCTTCAGTAGTTGTGGCTCATGGGCTCAGTAGTTGTGGCTTATGGGCTCCAAAGCGCAGGCTCAGTAGTTGTGGCACATCGGCTTTGTTGCTCCGCGGCATGTGGAGTGTTCACGGACCAGGAGTTGAACCTGTGTCCCCTGCATTGGCAAGTGGATTCTTAACCACTGCACCACCAGGGAAGTCCCTGTTTCCTACTTTAAATGGAACTAATGTTTCCTCTCTCTAACACGCCTGGCTTGGTGACTATCAATGTAATAATGTTGGTGAAGATGCCTTGAAAACTGTAAATGTTGCTAATTATTTTTAAAACCACAGACCATTTCCTTTTCCTCTGTCCTAAAGATGTTTGTAGATCGATTGAGGTTCATGATCCTTCCCTGCCTAAATAGCTCTCTGTGTATATATTTTGTATGGGCACAGAGAGAAAGTGAGATACTTGAGCTCAAAGTGTTATCACGGGGTTAGTAGTAGCAGCATGCTATTGTTTATTCCCACTTCTTACATCTTCCCATTGAGCTTTTCCATTCCACCACATGGTTGATAATATTTCCTAAACACCACTGTTTGCAGTTATAATCCTTTACATTTTACTCTTGCTTCCAGATCCCCTGTCTCTGCTCCAATCTGGAACACACACTGGGGACTATTTCGTTTGTGGCGCCTTCCTGTTCAAGCCTTGGATAGTTTCTTTTTCACACCCCCCGGAGCTAATTTTGTCATTAACGTTTCAGGAAATACACAGAGGCATTTTAAGTGAAATACAAATTAGAAAACTCTGCTGTTCTTAGTTACTCTTTTCTCCCATATTTGAAAAAAAAAATCACTATCCAATTACCCAAGTCACATTTATCCTTTTTAAACTCCCTCAGTTGTTGTCATTATTCTGCCAAACTCTCTATTTCTAGCCCCTTAGATAGAAATTATGCCCCTTTTGGAGCAACTGTGGAGAGAAAACCGAAGCACAATATATTTAGAGAAAAAAATTCCTTGAGGCACAAAGAGAGCTATTTCCCTTAGCACTTGGCACAGACTTCTGCTTTGTTGGTTCTTGTAGTTGTGAATGTGTGAATCTCTGCTGCACTGACACAATTTCTGGCTCATAGTAATCAATCAATATAAATTGGTCAATGTAGATGAAGAAAGCTTTTGTTTAACAAATTATAGATGAAGATTATGCTCTTTATTTATTTATTTTGCGGTACGCGGGCCTCTCACTGTTGTGACCTCTCCCGTTGCGGAGCACAGGCTCCGGACGCGCAGGCTCAGTGGCCATGGCTCACGGGTCCTGCTGCTCCTCGGCATGTGGGATCCTCCCGGACCGGGGCACGAACCCGTGTCCCCTGCATCGGCAGGCGGACTCTCAACCACTGCGCCACCAGGGAAGCCCTATGCTCTTTATTTTTTAAAGCTAACATTTCATTGATTTTTTTACTATGTGCCAAGCACTCTGGTAAGTACATGCAATGCATTATCTCATTCAGTTTCCTACCAGCTCCACAGTCCCATGAGGTAGTGTTCATTACTACAGCCAATTTACCAGAAAAGGAACACATCGGACTATGTCAAGAAGTCGTTAGGTTTCCAGAATGAGTATTAATGGATGGACCTAGAGATTATCATACTGAGTGAAGTAAGTCAGACAGAGAAAGTGGAATATCGTATGATATCACTTACATGGGGAACCTAAAAAAAAAAAAACGATACAAATGAACTAATTCACAAAACAGAAACAGACTCACAGTAATTTATGGTTACTGGGGGGAAGGGTGAAGGGAAAGGATAGTTAGGGAGTTTGGGATTGACGTACACACTGCCATATTTAAAATGGATAACATACAAGGACCTACTGTATAGCACAGGGAACTCTGCTCAATATTATGTAACAACCTAAATGGTAAAAGAATTTGAAAAAGAATAAATACATGTATATGTAAAAAAAAAGTAGTTTTCCACATTGAGTATTAATGCCATTAAGTATTAACTGAGTCGATGAATTAATGGAACATGTTGGAACATATGTTTTATTTCATCAGGCAAAGCTTCCTAGCATAAAATTAACCAGCAATTATTAAGCACTTACAGTGTGCCAGGCACTATGATATGATTTACATAATTTATTTATTTAATTCTAATACTTATGTGGGTAATATTTGATAATGTATTAATTAATATTAATATTTCCCTTTCATAGATGAGACAGCTGAAACTAAAAATGTTTGAGGGGAAAACCAAAGACTAGAGAGAAATGGGAGGGCTGGGCTTTGCAAGCAGGACTGAAAGCTTAGCCCACGTGGTACGATGGTTGGCTCACCAGTGAATCAACAACACCATCAAAAATTCACCCTCCCCTGACCAGCCTTCCTTGGGACATCTTTGAATTCACCTTTTCTGGATGAGGAAAGAGCCATGGAATTGTCACCATATCTGTGGCCTCTGTGGCCTTATAGGCAATGGAGCAAATGTCTTCTAGGGAAATTTATTCTAAGTATAGCTTTGTATCCTGTTTTATTTTTCATTTAACATTATGATGTAAGTGTTTTCTGATGTTTTCTAAATAAGCATAATTTTCAATGGCTGCTTATTCTTTTTTAAGTATAATTTAATTATCCATTCTTTATTATTGACTATTCTTTCCTTTTCTGTTATTTTACATAATGCTGTAATAAGTACCTCTTTACATAAACTCCCCCCACACCCCTGGTTTATGTATAATGCATAAGGAAGGTCCCTAGATATAAATTTGTGGGCTTGACTATTTTAAGTCTCTTGATGCACATTGCCAAATTTCCATCTAAAAGTTCTCTACCAATTTATACTACCCCCATCAGGCTCACTACACCCTCGAGTCAGGTATAGAATTAAAATAGAGAAACCTTTGCTAATTTTATGGATGAAAACTCCATCACATTATTATAATTGGTGATTGTTTGATTAATTATGAGTTGAAATTATTTTTCAATATTTACCAGCCACTGAATCTCCTTATTTGACAATTTTCAGTTCCTGTTTTTTTGCCCCAGTGAGATTTTACTGCTTTGTCTGTATTTCTTTCTTATTGGGAAATTCAAACTTTTGCCATATTTATTGTATTTTTCCAGTTATTGTCTCTGCCTGGAGCAGAAACAGAAGTAAATATATTGTTGAAACCAAGGGAGAAGAAGAGGCTTTAGACAAAGAAGGAGTGATGGCAGTTTGCAACGTTACAAAGAGACCCAGTGAGACAAGGCCTGAGTAGTATCCATTTTTTCCCCACATACTGTAATGAATAGTAACAAAGCTTATAGTTGACTCTGACCGGAGGGGCAATAATTTACTATTGCACATTAAAAGGAAAGTCATTTATCACTAAAAATAATCTATCTGGGAGTGGTTAACAAATAAATGTGTGACATATTCGATACCACATTGGCAAGGAATCTCAGTCCCTGCATAACCCATCATCTTACAGAAGAGGAAACTGAGGCTCCAGAGAGAAGTGCAGTGACTCTGGTCCATATAATATAGACTATAATCAGATTTTCAGATTCCAAGTCTCTGCCAATATATCATGCTTGCCCTGTTACTCAAAGCAGTTCAGATGGAAATATTTTCTGATTAAAATAACAGTATTTAATCAGATATATTAGGGTTCTTCAAAAAACAGAACTGAAAGAATATGTGTATGTGTGTGGGTATATATGTGTGTGTGTGTGTGTGTGTGTGTGTGTGTGTGTGTGTGTAGAATTTATTTTAAGGAATCATCTCACACAACTGTGGAGTCTTGGTAGGTCCAAAATTTGCAGGGTAGGTTGGCAGGCAGAACACCCAGGGAGGAGTTGCCATCTGAGTCCAAAGGCTGTCTGCTGGCAGAATTCCTTCTTGCTCAGGGGAGGTCAGTCTGTTCTGTTAAGACCTTCAACTGATTTCATGAGACCCTCTCACATTGTGGAGGGTAATCTGCTTCACTCAACATACACCAATTTTAATGTTAATCTCACCCCCCCCCCAAAAAAAAACAAAAACAAAAAAAACAAAACAAAAACCTTCACAGAAATATCCAGAATAGAAAAGCTGGGTACCATGGTCCAGCCAATTTTACACAAAAAATTCACCATCTCACCTGGTAAGAAGTTAATCAGAATTTAACTATCTTTAAGAATTTTGTTAGTTGCGGTTTTACTTTCAATGGGATATACCTCGTTGAGACCTATTACTACAGTCTTCTCTCTCTCTGTTCCCACTCCACTTTTTTGTTTGTTTAAGTCATGATCATTCTGCCCTACTTTCTGATCTTGACTGTGACCAAGCAGGGAGGTACAGACTATGTGGAAGTAGGGGGATGCTGTTTGCACTGAATTCTTAGAAACATATTTTCTGTAAAAATGTAATGATATTACTGTTCTCTCTTCCCCTGGGGCTTTCGTATCTTTTCATTTTGAGTTCAGCAGCCACAATGAAGTTAAGATGATGGATGTGAAATGAAAATTTTCTGGTTCAGATACAATTATACCCTTCTCAGTGGCTTATTCTTTTATTTTAGTAAATATTCATTTAGTAGCCTCAGGTAGTAGAACGAATGATTACAATTTTGCCTCAAACAAAGGAGAAGACAAATACTGTTATTATATAAAGTACAAAGCAAATCACCTAATTAAATAGAGAAAGAAAATCTACAGTAATTACTGAGGTATAGGCCAGTTAACAATGCACAGTAAAAGGACCTATAATTTTAAGAAATACACCAACGCCTGATTCTTTGAGGTAAATATAATAAAGTGAATTTTTACTGAAAAAATAAAAGTTTCATCTATAATAAATTAACCTCAAATAACTTCTCAGTTGTCAGATTTCAGACTTTCCTATCTATATTTCTTCATAGAATTGAAAAAAAATTAAATTATTTGTTCTAGCTGAAAGGAACATTAACACTTAATTGTGGAAACTTAAATACTTCTTTGTTCATGTCCAAACTCTGGGAAGGCTCTGTGATTACAGCCAGCCCATGGTAGCTACATTACGTACAAATGCTCAGCTCTTAGGCATTTGGTTTTCTTTGGTACCATGGTTGCAATATTGCTTACTCTGAATGCTCAAGTTATTTCCCAGTGAGGGCTGACTCTGCCTGTCCAAGAGGACCCTAAGTCTACCAGAAACAAAAACTGTACCTTCCATCATTACTGTCTCTTCCCTTTCCTACACCATTCACTTAAAGCAGTAATCATTCAGTGTGTGTGTGTGTGTGTGTGTGTGTGTGTGTGAGCGTGTGTATGTCAGTTTCGTACTCTTCGCTTTGCCAGGAAAGATTGAAGGGATTATACCAGAGTATTGCTGGAAACATTTTAGAGCTTTCCTCAGGGCATTATGCGATGTACTAACCACTCTGGATTTTCACCACATCTGATTATCTTGTCACAAAGACTTGATTAAAAACATGAGAGTTATGAAGGTCCCTTAGTCAAATAAAACACTATATTAGTAACTCAGATTACATTCCAAATTTCCTACCTATTTTCATCTTTGTCCCTTTAAATGGTTAAAGAGAATTGTCATTAAGAATTCTCTCCTTGGGAGGGATAAATTAGAAGTATGGGGTTAACAGATACACATTGTTAATATAAAATATATACCATATATAAAATATATAAACAACAAGGACCTGTTGTATAGCACAGGGAACTATATTCAATATTTTTTAATAACCTATAGTGGAAAAAGAATCTGAAAAAATATATATATGTGTGTAACTGAATCACTTTGCTCTATACCTGAAACTAATACAACACTGTAAATCAACTACACTTCAATAAAAATTAAAAATTAGAAAAAAAGAATTCTCTCCTTTTCACATGCCCACAGCAGATAATCCAGGGTTTCCAGAACCCTCCTCACTTCTACCTGCTCCTGTGCAGTCATGACCTTAGCTCTAAATTCATTGAGAAGATGGTTAAATCCAAGCAATTTCCCCCCATTTCTTTTTTTTCACCTCTGACTCTTCCTGTATCTTTACCCTTCATTGTTTTGTCTTGGGTCCATTCTCTCAAAGTTTTCCCCAGATTTTGTTCTTCAATGATCTCTTCTATCATCAATCTATCCCTCTTCATCCATAAACTTTCTTAGGTTACTTCTGTCCTAAAATCAATTCTAGTACACCAGGTACCATTTCCTTCTCTTCTCTCTGCAATGGCTGGAAGTCTTCCATTATTTCTTTTTCCTGCACTTCTTTCAGCTCCCCCCAGTTTAATGTATGTCCCCAATTTTTTTTTCCCCTAAAACTGTCCTCTCAACAGTTTCCAGTGACTTCTAAACTAATCCATCTAATAATCAAGTCAAGGGATTATTTTTCACTCTCTAGCCTCCTTGAGTTTCCAGCAACAGTGCAGTCTATTTTGAAAATTTCTTACCTGAAATTTATTCCTCCCTTGGTTTCCCTAAAAATATAATCTCCTGGAACTCTCCCTGCTCCCTCTATTATCACCTTCTTTGTTTCATTTGCCAGCTTTTTTTTTTTTTTTTTTTTTTTTTTTTTGCGGTACGCGGGCCTCTCACTGTTGTGGTCTCTCCCGTTGCGGAGCACAGGCTCCGGACGCGCAGGCTCAGCAGCCATGGCTCACAGGCCCAGCCGCTCCGCGGCATGTGGGATCTTCCCGGGCCGGGGCACGAACCCGTGTCCCCTGCATCGGCAGGCGGACTCTCAACCACTGTGCCAGCCGGGAAACCCCCATTTGCCAGCTCTCGACTCAATTTTATAATCTAGTGGAAAGAGCACTGGTTTTGTATCATAACTGAATCCCAATCCTAGTCCTTTCATAACTAATTTCTTCAATGGAAGATTGCTTACTCCCTGTGGTTCTCAGCTTTTACAGCTATAAAATGGAGGTGGGAGATAGTCTACATCACCGAATTTTAAGTGTGTTCCACAGAATCTTAAGAATGCCTTTCATATTTCTCACCCACCACCGTGATTCCCTTCCTTGTCCCAACCACAAAAGCTACACTAATTTGGTTTAGGTATTGAGTATCCACAATAAATTTCTACCACTAGGAAAGATGAATCTGGAAATACAAGTAGTTTGGATGAGTGAGTCCAATGACTGTTAACCTAAATGAGTTGATAGAGACCATTTCCAAAGACCATTTCCAAAGTTGATAGAGACCATTTTCCAAGGGAAAATACATAATGAAATGGGATAAAACGGATGCTGGGCATGCCGTCTGTCGGGATGGTATTCATTAAGGCAGCTCATATTCTTCACAACAAGTGATTATGTTTCAGGGGTGGTGGGTGGTGGTGGCCTCTGGACCACTAAAGCACTTCCTTATTGAAGTCCTAGCATTCATCTCTAAGATCATCTTTGATTCTAAATGTAGACGTTCAGTATTTATTTTCTGGAGTTGTTGTGAGGATTATGTAAGATAATGTTTTTTTTAGAGCATTTAGCGCAGTACTTGGCAGGCAGAGAGCAATTAATACATTTCTTGGTTTTTAGTACTTTTTCTGTAGCATTAAGTGAGGAAATGCCAGTGTGCATTTCCCACTATAGAGTGACCATTTTCTACAAAAATATGTTAACAGTCTGATTTGTGCTGCCTCATCTTGCAAAATCAAGATGTAGGAAAGTGATTCAATAAGCAGAAAGAGGCACTGGAGGAGGCATGTAAAGTTATCTAGCTATGAGGAGTACATTTTTATGTTTCAAAGGGTAAAAGAAAAAAAAGGTGCTGCTTGGTTTCATTAGAGCTCCTGCCCTTTGAAAGTTAGGTCAGAGGTTGTTCTCTAAAAACAGGGCATCTGAACTTTGGAAGCCCCTCCACAAAATTTCTATCCAGAAAGCAACAAAGATCACACTTCCCTGACTCTGGAGGGACACTTCCTCCCTGCAGTGAAATTCTTTGTTTTATATCACATCATGCTGTCTGAGAAGATAATCCTTGTGATTGTTCCTGTATTTATTTCCCCTGCAAATTGCTGGCAGGACACCTCAGTTCTCTGCAGTGAATCATTATTTTGTCACAGCAGCAGCACCTAGTGGGTTCCACTTAAAATCAAAAGAATGAAAAAAAAAAAAAAAAGAAAACAACAGCAGTTATCAGCAAAACACCAGGAACAAGGCTCAAATCTCAAACCAAGCACTAAATATCCCTGAAATTCCTACAGCAGGGTAGATGATATTTTTATGTAAAGAAATGGAGCCACAGTCTGCAATGTCGTATTGGCTGCTCTCCTGATTTGCTTAGGTTAGTTTTAAAGGAACTTCTGCTCTTGCTGTGCCTTTAAGTGTGAATGACAAAGAACAGGAGAGCAGCTGTGCCCATCAGCACCTTCCTGGGGCACTGACTTCCCAAGAAATTGGGCATTAAGCTTAAAACCAGTGCCCTAGTCACAAAAGATGGTAAGTCCATTACATGCCCCTCTGCTAAATTCTATGATGATAATTCTAGTGTGGGGCATGCCACAATTTTAAAGTCCCTAACAGTTTGTTAAGCAATTTCACATATAATATGTTGCCTGCTCCTTATGCCCATCCTATAAGAAAGATATGGGAGGATATGCCCTTTATTTCCAGGTGGAATATATGGTGACTCAGAAAAGTGAAGTGTCTTGTCCACAGTAACAAAGCTAAGAGAAATAAAAAACAAAAAAACAAAAATACAGAGCTGGAATGCAAAACTAAGCTTCCTATTTCTGAATCTGGAGTTTTACTCACTAAAGCTCTCCTGGCTTTTACAAGAGCTTCTGCAAACAGGCTTCTGCCAAATGGCAACATGATGCTGAGACCACTGTAGGCACTCTCCTGTCTTCCCCTCTCTTCAACATCTGGGACCCTGATGCCGCCACACAGACTCTCCATGCTGGCTCTCCCCATCTTATTCTCTCATTTTCGTGCCCTATTTCCTAGATGTGGATGAGTCCTTGTTCAGCTTCGTACTCCTAGTGAGTGAGGGGCTGGACAAATGATTCAGAGTAGCTGTTATGGACTGAATTGTGTCTCCCCCAATTCATATGGTGAAACCATAACTCTCAATGTGATGGTATTTGAGATGGGGCTTTGAGGAGGTAATTAGGTTTAGATGAGGTCATAAGAGTAGGACCCTCATGATGAGATGAGTGCCTTTATAAGAAGAGCCACCAGAGAGTTCTCTCTCTCTTTCTCTCTTGTTTTTCTCTTGCTGCCATATGGAGACACAGCAGAAAGGAAGCTGTCTACAAACCTGGAAGAGAATTCTCACTAGGACCAGATCATGTTGGTACCCTGATCACAAACTCTCAGACTCTAAAACTATGAAAATAAATTCCAAAATATCATCCAGTCTATGATATTTTGTTTGGCAGCCACACTAATATAGAGGCTTAATGCATTTCCTATCCTGGTGTGTGCATTTCTTTTGTAACAAGAACTAACTCGTAGACACACATGCTTTAACCAAAAGTGATGGGTAGTAGAGGCACCATGGTAGAGCACACAGTCTACCATGGTGCCTCTACCAAGTGTAAGGCTGATCTGATCATACTGGGGCTCTTTCTTTGGCTCATATAATTAGTTAACACTCCTAGGTGCATAGGCTCTTAGCCGTTGCCTTTGTATTGACCCCCACCTTCTCACAACAAGCTCCTAAATAATTGAAGACTGGTCTACTGAAAACTGGTTAAGAAGTACTATTCCTGATTCAGTCATTTCTTAGCCTTGTGAATTTGGGGGATTATTTTCTCCCTGGGCTTCGGTTTCATCACTGGTAAAATAAGAAGATTAAACTAAATCATTTTCTAAGCCTTTCTCTCTTTTGACAGTAGATTTCCTGATTTCAAATGTAATATATTCTAGGCTGTCAATAAATAAAACAAATAAGTATGGTGCTCTCTTTCCCGTCTTTACAAGAATAATTTACTAAGGGGGTGGGGGGAGAGGAGGTGGCTCTAAGGAGAAAGCAGCAGATATGAGAATGAGAGATTTTCATCTAAATTTTTGTGCATCCATTTGGCAAACATTTGTTAGCCTATTTTAGATAGCGCGGTCCAGGTTGCAAAGATATTGCAGGACCCTGTTCATGTTTTCTGTGTCTGTAGGCGTCAAGATATGGATCAATAACTAAGACACAAGGTAGAAATGACAAGGGATCTATGTGTGCTGCAGTAAAGTTTTGAGACAGTTCAGGAGTGAGGGAGGAAAGAGCGACAGTTCAGGAGTCAGACAGAGAGAGAGGGGGAGGTAGCAAAAGTAGTGTTGGTCTGAGCCATAAATCACTGGAAGGCATACAATTCTGTTTATGGTTATTTCTGAGGAATGAATTACATCTTAGAAGAGGTGAGTGAAGGGGCAATGTGTGTTTAGTTCCAATGAAACAGTTTGTGTGTCCAAAGATCATCCCAGCCTATCTGCCATGTCTCTCCTGTTCTTACTCAGATTCTCAAGTGGACTTTCTTCCTATATTATCCAGATTGGCCATCTCTATCAATTAAATTTATCAGGTAGCAGCTAATCTCTCACACAGGGACCTCCTACTTTTCATTATGCCTTGAGAAAATTTTCCCTTCATGGACCCAGACCTATAAGTGGAATTTTACAGCACAAAGTCCGATAGTATTTTAATTAGCTTAGATAAGCCTTCCTATTACAACCAGGAGCAGGAGTTTGCAGGTTAGTTTCCTTAATTACAGTGATAAAGCCAGATATAAATTCTGATACAGTATGAGGTGAGTAGCACACATGTTTAATTACCTGGGATTGTTGCAGTGTTTGGGGCTCTCTGCTTACCGAACTCCGCATTTGTTAAGTTAATGGCACCTCTAGATGCAACGTTTATTCCCTACACGGTGCTTGCTATTTCCAGACCAGGGTGAAGTTTGACTCCTGAGACTGAAATGATTTCAGTTCCAGAGAGACTCTATACCCATGCTTGTGGTCACAAGGCATTCTTATCATCAGGAAATTTTGTTAACAGCTGATTAAAGGGATACAAATACAGTAATTTAAATAGCTATATTTTGCTTATTAAATTGCCTCTCTCGGGACTCTTCTGTGCTTGGGGTACTGTAGGATGGTTCTCAACCTCAGCGCTATTGACACTTTGGACCAGACTATACTTTGCTTTGGGAGACTGTACTGAACACTGTAGGATGTAGCAGCGTTCCTGTCCTCTATCCACTGGCTACCAGTAGCACTCTTCCTGTACTTGTGGCAACCAAAAATGTCTCCAGACATTGCCAAATGTCACCTGGGACAAAAAATTGCCTCTGGCCAAGAACCACTGGTTATAAGGGTTAAGTATGTGACTCTGGGGTTAGACTGTTTTAAACCCAGGCCCCTCCACCTAGGGGTTGTGACATTTGGCACTGGACCTAAACCCTAAATTTCCATATATATAGAAAGAGGTTAGTGTACCCACTGCATAGCATTGTTGTGAGAGTCAAATAAATTAACCTGTGAAAATTCTTAGAATTGTGCCTGGTGCATAGTAAACACTCAGTAGTTATAAACTATTATTCATATGATTAACATCTTCCAGATGGGCTACATTTTACAGATTTATTTATACAAAGACAAGCATAACCATAAAAAACAGGGTAAGACAGTTGCCACCCCAGAGTCTATAGCTGCTTAATGCCCTAGTCTTGTAGAGGGAATGTTCCAGCTTGGAGTCATAGATACAGGTGCAAATCTTGTTTCTGTTGCCTTGATTTGACCATGGACAGACTTCTCTTTGTCCCTTAGCATTCTTCTTTAAAGAAGGATATCACCTACCCCACAGGGCTAAATTATAAGAATCAAAACCATCTAGTACAAGACAGCAAAAACCAAAAAAATCTCCTGCCTTCCTCTGATTGCTATCCCACCTTTCTATCCTTCTTTTCTTCCTTTTTCTTTCTTTCCTTTTTTTACCTCATGTCTGAGGGAAAAAGCTTTATTTTGATTGGTTCTTATTCTCAAAGAGCAGTGATTCTCAACCACCTGGGAGCTTGTTAAGACACATAACTAGGTCCACTTTCAGAGTTTCTGATTCAGTAAGCCTGGGGATGGAACCCAAGAATTTGCATTTCTTCCAAATTCCCAGGTGGTCTTGCTGCTGCTGCTGCCGATTGGGGACCACTCTTTGAGAACTAATGTCGTAGTATTTACTGCTATGCTCTAGAACAGTGGTTCTTAATCTTAAACATGCATCCAAATCCCCTAGAGGGCTTTTAAAGACATTTTGCTAGGCCCCATCTCCCAAGTATCAGATTTAGTAGGTCCATGCATTAAGAACCATTGCTCTAGAAAGATTCTCAGCTTGAGCTGAACATTACATTTACTTGGGGAATTTTAAAAATTGGTCCTAAGGCCCAAATCCCAAACCAGACGAATTAAATTAAAATCTTGCTGTATTTTGTTAGGCTTCTCCGGTAATTCCAATATACAGCTAAGGTTAAGATGTCATTCAAGAGCAGGTACAGAGGTTTAAGAAGTCCATAAAGGCAAAAAGGGAATTTAAGGATTTTGTACTCAATATGTTTAATTTTAAACAGAAAAGGCTGTTCAGAGCTTTGGGTATTGATGGGATGAGCATATATTTGAGCCTGTCTACCTAGGACTAGTGATATATTAAGAATACTCATAAGGCTTGGGGGTTAGGAGGGCCTTTGAAAAGTAGTGTTCAGGTAAGAAACTTGGAAAATTCATGACTACCTGAGGCTAATGTCAGAAATAGTTTTTTAAGAGATCAGGTAAATACATGGCCATTCAGGACATTTTAAAAGACAATAAAAGTGTTTTCCAAGGCATCCTTAGACTTCACAGTTGGGTAATCTTGGTTTTCTACATCCTCTCCTCTAATTCCTGTTGAGACACTGTTACTGAACCAAACTGGAGTCTGCTTGCCCACCTGCAGCAAACCCAATCTACTGACACTGGATTGTGGTGAAGGAAAGTGTAGTGTTTATTGCAAAGCCAAGTAAGGAGTATGAGTGGCTAATACGTGAAAGGCCAGAACTCTCCAGTGTATTTCAGGGAAGGGTTTGTAAAGACAAGGTGAGGGGGAGAGTCACAGGTTATGTGGTCAGCTTGTGCATAATTCTCTGATTAGTTGATCGTGAGGTAACAGGGTGGTGTCACAGAGGTTAACATCATCAATCCTCAGGCTCCAGCTGGTCTGGGGGGCTATATGTTCATAGCCATCATGCGTTTAGCTTCTCCCATCTGGTGGGGGTTTTAGTATCTGTAAAATAACTCAGGAGTATGTATCAGACACTGTTATAGATGTCCATCAGGGAAGAACTAAAGATTCTGTGACTGCTATATGGCTCATCTGTTGTTTAAATTATTACCAGTTCTCCTAGCCCAATGGTTATTTTTTGGTACTACATGTTCTCATTCCTTCAATCATTAATTCTTGAGCCAGCCTTTTGTGACTCAGGGGAGGCCCGGGAGACTAAATATTTCCTACAAACAAGAGACAGGTAGAAGACATTGTGGGAATCTGGTCTGGGAAGACCCCATAGGGTCCTGCTCAGCTACAATCCCCCCTTTTCTTTGATACTCCTTAATCTTGAGGGGAACAGGTGTGGGACAAGAAAGGGAATAAAGTTCTGGATAGAGAGGTTAATCATAACTGCTTTTAGGGGGCCTCAGTTTCAATACCTGGAGGGACTTGACTCTAAATGAAAATCCTGATTGTTTAGTGATTGAGCCCATTGTCCTCAAATAGAAAAGTTATGGCTTTCATTTTTCTAAAAGATTTCTGGAAATCTTTTCTTACTCCTCTCTCTTCCAGCATTACTTGGACTGGTTGGTCAGACACAGAAGTCAGGGATATGCTGAATGCTTCTAAATTATATAACAATGGGTTCTAGGAACTTGGGTGAGAAGAGCACCAAGGAAGAAATGTAATATTGGGATGAATGATGGCTAGACCTAGGTAATGTCATCTGAACATGCCACTTAAGCTTCAATGTTGGGAGATGAGTTTAAGCCTTAAGGAGGTTAGGGGCTACTTGGTGCAGAGAGAGAAAGATGGTGATTTGGAACTGTTACTGGCCCTCATGGACCTATTTGAGTGTGGCTGTGATCAACTGATGCTGCATTGGTAATACCTAATCCCAGGAATTTACCTGGCATCCAAGACAACATTGCTTCAGTGAGAATGACAGAAGATTCTCCCCTCACCTATAATTATAGCACTTTAATTATCCTCTTTAAAGGTAACCTACCCTATCAGGTTTCATATACTGCCATCTTTTAAAGAATGTGGTATAATTCCTCTAAAACATGAGGCTATCTAATTTGAACCATTCAGTGTCACATTCAGAATACTTTCCCCCACCCTAACCAGTTCCCAGAATGGACTCCAGTGTTTCATGTCTCTCTTACACAATTTTGATTCCCCCAGTTTTGGGTATACCTGTAATTTCATTTCATTTCTTGGGCATTATTACTGTTACACCTCTCTCTGTCTAACCATCAATGGCCTCACCTGACTCCTCACATTTCCTAGCAGTTCTTCTGCAGTTTGGCTGTCTGTTGGCAGAGCTCATACTCCATTCCCTTCTCCTCTGCTCCTGGCACTACTCTGATAAATCTATGTGCCTGGTGGCTAAGGTGAGAAGGCTTCATTTAACTCAAGTACATTTCTTACTAAGGCTGTATAAGGCTTTTAATATTTATATATTTATTTATTTATGGCTGCTTTGAGTCTTCATTGCTGCACATGGGCTTTCTCTAGTTGTGGCGAGTGGGGGTTACTCTTTGTTGTGGTGCGCGGGCTTCTCATTGCGGTGGCTTCTCTTGTTGTGGAGCATGGGCTCTAGGTGCACAAGCTTCGGTAGTTGTGGCATGGGGGCTCAGTAGTTGCTGCACATGGGCTCTAGAGCACAGGCTCAGTAGTTGTAGCATGCAGGCTTAGTTTCTCCACCTCATGTGGGATCCTCCCAGAGCAAGGATCAAATACGTGCCCCCTGAATTGGTAGGCAGATTCTCAACCACTGCACCACCAGGGAAGTCCCTGTATAAGGCTTTTAAATTCTTGCATCAGGAAAGTGCTGAGGAATCAAAGAATAAACACATCAATGAGAATTTTTCTAATGTTTTAAAGGCAGTGGGTTTTTTTGGTTTTTTTCCTGCATTGCATCCAGGTAAAGTTAGCGGTGTTCAGCAGTGCTAGATTTTGAAAGCAGGATGATTTCCCTATTTGAAAGTAGAGAGCAAGAGTCAACCCAGTTTCTAATCCCTGCTTCCCACAGGAACAAGGACAAAGAGAGAAGAATGCATAAAGTCAACATACCTAGATTGCCTTCTTAACAAGTATAAAGTAACTTTAAGTCCTGCCTTAATTTAAAGTGAAGACTTTTATGAATGTTTTCCCAAAGGACCAATTTTGAATTCCATGATTATTGAGGTAAAAATGAGATGGACATTATAACACGGGGAGGGGGAAGGGTAAGCTGGGATGAAGTGAGAGAGTGGCATGGACATATATATCACCAAATGTAAAATAGATAGCTAGCGGGAAGCAGCTGCATAGCAGAGGGAGATCAGCTCCGTGCTTTGTGACCACTTACAGGGGTGGGATAGGGAAGGTGGGAGGGAGGGAGACGCAAGAGGGAGGAGATATGGGGATATATGTATATGTATAGCTGATTCACTTTGTTATAAAGCAGAAACTAACACACCATTGTAAAACAATTATACTCCAATAAAGATGTTTAAAAAATAAAATGTAAAATAGCAATTGCAATATATGGAAATAAGTTAAAGGAATGGGTTATGCAGTGGTTTTCAAACAGAGGTGCCTCTGGGTGGGGAGACGTGACGGAAGGTTGCGGCATTCTATCGCTTTGAACCCCCACCACTTCAATAGAGCTTCTTTGCTTTCTTTGTTTTCATATGCGGGATAATTTAAATTGACTTATATACCTTATACGACTTTAAGCTACAGATTTATAAATTCATTTTTTATTAAATTATTTGTGGCCATCTCTATGAAAGGTTCTGCATGAGCTATAACCCTGAGCAGAAGGACTGGAATTTTTTTGTGGCTGATAAACTGGTTAAGGTAGGTCTGGCCTGACTGATGCCAGTTCCAAAAGAGATGAATATGTTCAGTGAGGGAGGAAGGGGATTTTCTGCCAGTTAAAGACATAAGCCACATAACTCCCTGTGACTAGGTAGTTAAAGACCTCTTTATGCTCCTTAGAATGACCAGCTATGGTTGGAATTAAAAGTGAAATGTTAGTTTCCTGGTATTTCATCCTAGAATTTATCCCAAGAGCTCATATTTCAAAAACGTTTTAATTAGTTTACTATTAAACATTTTATTCAATCTCCTTGTTTCTATACGTACAAAATCCTATGCTCCGAGAAGGATAAATTGCTTGCCCAGGGTCACAAAACTAGAGGCGAGATTCCCTAATTCCTTATCCAGGGTTCTTTCCTCTACAGCAGCGGTTAAAACCATCTTTAGAAGCAGACAAGTTCTTGTCTTTAATGTATTTTCACATAAAGCCTTGTACATAAAACATAAAATAGCAGAACTGCTTTAGATGAAGCCAAGGTGGAGAAGGGATCTTAACCCTACCTACTTTACGTCTCCCTTTTCTCTTTCACCTCCAGTAGCAATCCTGGGGTTCCCATGGATCACAATGCAAAAGGACTGTCCTCGCCGTGGTATTGACAGTTGGGGTCCAGAGGGCCTCTGGATCTTCCTTCCTGTCCTATTGCTTATGTAAGTAACACTGGCAGGACTAAGTGTACTAGAATTTCCACCCTGAGATCCTTCAAGGCAAAATATTAAATATGCTTTTTGCTTTTAATTGGCATTAAGTGCAATTAAAACAATATAACATTTACTAGTAGCTTAATGGCCTATTAGGTGAACATTTTATTGCTTAAATAATTTTGAATTAATTATATACTATGTACTTTAAGTCCACATGGTATCTTCTTTTACAACATTGCCATACATGTTCAAATATTCCTCTATAGAAAAAGCATAAAAATCTAATTAAATATTATGTGAACTAAAAACATGGTTAAATCTCTGCTGTATAATTACAGCATGATGGTCATGTGTAATATCCCTTAGATTTTTACGGAAATACTTAATCTTTTAGTTTAACCTGATAGAGTAGTTATATCAAAATTACTCTGTCAAGTTAGCCTAAAAGATGTCCATTCTTCTAATATTCTCCTTCTTATTCCCCGTATGCCACCAGAATAATACCATTTGGTTGCGTGGCACACTGAAGTTTTTAATATATTTTTAAAATATATCATTAAATTTAATACCAACAGCAGGCAAAACATGCATTATTATTTTCTTTAACAAATCAGAAAAATTGATGTTTAGAGAAGTTAAAAGACTTCTTAAGTTCCCATAAATAATAAATTAAAAGTCAAAACTTTAAATTTTTTTAATTAAAAAAAATTTGGTCTCAATTTCTAGTCTTTTTGTTCCTCCTGTTCTATCGTAGACACCAGTCAGATGGGGTATTGAGAAAACTGACCTCCTTTGTAGGAGAGGGAGTAACTGTGTTAGACACCACCTTCCAAAGGACCTTCTCTCCACTTACTTCTTTCCTGCACCTGTCTCTTATTGAATAGTAAGGCAGGGCCAGACCACCAAACTGCCTTTGGAAACAGCTTCCGGTCAAGAACAGGCTCCTGGAAAAACATGAATGTGAGCCCCAGGCCATTCCTCAGCTGCCTGCAAGTCTAAACAACATTTTGTTTCAAATCATGTGTGGACTGAGCAGGAGGTGGGGGTAGGGGAAGACAAGAGCAAGTCTCCTTAAGTCTATGTTCCAAGACAAAGGTGTTCAGAAACAGCTTTTGAGCCCTGCAAATTTCTGTCCCCTGGCATAATTCTGAATCTTGAAAAAGGGTGTAACATTTCTATCTCAGCAGGTACTAAGAGCTATTTGTCCTCCTAAGTGTAGAGCGATCCATCAACCCTGTGAAAGCTCACTTAAACAGGTGTTTATTGGGCAACTGCAGTCTGCTCAGAACAGTGTTTAAAAAGGGAACAGAAAAAAATGTAACAGTAAATAGTTTTATGACTATAGAATCCATGTAGACTATCAACGCTTTATGTTAAGCAACTTTCTCCAAGAGAGCACAAATAAAAGAATGAATGCTACCACCAAAACCAGATTAGTCAGGCTGCAGACCGTCCCCTCCCCCATTAAAATACAAATGTAAGCCGAATGGGGGTTTGAGGTGATGGAAATGGGATAAATGGGAAAAGAATTTAATAATTGGTTAGAATATGAGTTTCAGCACTTCATTTGCAAAACATGTTTTTAGCTTAAAATATGACTCCTTCTCTCAAAGTGATCAAAATTCTTTTGGAGGCATTGATCATTCATACATGTACAAGCCTTGAAATAGAGAGTACAACCAGCATAATCAGTGCTTCCGACTGGTAACTACTATGGAAATTTAGTGATGTAGGAAAGAGTGAGAGTAAGCAAAGATTGGGAGGGGTGTCTTTGGGGAAACTTTGTCATGTTTTGAATACATTCTTAATTTCTTTGACTGTCTTTGTCAGTCCTCTGATGTCAGTATCCCAATAGTATTGAGATACTATTTTTTAGAATTCTCTAAACTTAGGCTTTAATGTAAACTAGACTTACTGTTTTTTTGGTCATCATTTACAGCAAAATAATTTCCCTGTTTGTGATGTGAATTATTCACTAATGTAACTACACCACATACTGATCTTGGAGAAAACGATTGCAATAACCCAAGACAGAATGAGGAGTGGTAAGTAAGAAACTATGGGGAGAAGGCAGATTTGCTTGCACTGCATTTAAGGACATTTTCAAGAAACGTAGACAAGGCATTGGTTCACTTATTCCACAGAACAAAAAAGTCCATGCATCTATTTTCTTCCTCCTCCCACTCTTAATCTGTACACATATATCTGGACCATAATGAGAAGAAAGAAAAAATCAAATGATCATTGATAGGTTTATCAACTTAAGGCAGTTTGGCTTTTATAGAGTTAAAAAAACATTGCCTCTTTTTTTATACAGAAAATATTCACTCCATTGGCCTTGGAGAAAATGGGTAACTCCAGAGTCTCATTAGAATCATCACAGCTTGTTTTGTTGTTATATTTGGCTCTGTTTCTTCAGAGTAAGTGGTTCTGATCTAACTCACCTTGATGATCATAATGTTTTCTCCCAGTCTTCTCCCTGTCTGCTTACTTCATTTGTACAGCCCCTGTCTTGGGAAAACAAGTGTTGTTGTGTTGTTCGGTTAAGACAATTCAAGAACAATTACTGTTCACTTCAAGGAAACAACATTCTCTTCCATCTACATTCTTGCCTACCTGGAAATTTGCTAAGTATTCTTGGCACTCTTTCAACTTGTTTATAAAACATACTGGAAATTCTCAAGATGCAGAATGCATGGTTGTAGCTATGAGGTGAATACAAGAGAGAGTCAGAGGATCCCTGAAGGTTACAGTGCAACAGCTGGGCAGGGGCAGTGGACCCAAAGATTCAAGGATCAAGTTTTGGCCTGTAAAAGTACATCCACAGGTGTGTGCTATGGACCACACCCTGGGGGTGGTGCTGGGTCATGTTGAGTCAGCTAAGTTTTAACTTGTGGTCCGCCAGGCCTGCTGCTGTATTGTTTTGTTTTGTTGAAATGCTCAACACCCTCATTCGCCAGGAGTAGAGAAACAGAGAATGGAAATTTAAGAGATAAAGCAAATCATAGGAATTAAAGTAACCAACTTGGAAGTCCAGAGTGGGCAAGTAGTTGGCAAGGGATAACTTGTCTGAGGAAGGTGGTAAAGATTCAACAATTTTGAACAAATAATTATTGAGTAAATAATTACCTCTATTTACCTCTATCAAGGAAATAGCTCATAGATCCTATAGATCCTGATGTAGTCTCAAAGCTGAACAAATAGAAGTAAGAGCAAGAGCAGTAGTAATAAGGCACTTAAAAGGAAGGACACAGTCAGATCTTGGGATGTAGAATGTTGAGGGCCATATGGAGATTCTGCTGGTGAATAGATGAGATGCCAAAGTGGTAGAGGTTTTCAAATATGTGAATTTCTTTTGTATCCGGCAAAATAACTCCCCTTATAAATTTTTACTTAATCCTCTGACATAGACATTTCTCAACATTGTGACGCTTGCCTTTCAAAGGCACAAGCAAATAACATTCTCATGAGGGTCCTATGGGTTTCACTTCATCATTCTCAGTATCCTTCATTTCTCTTATCTCCAGGATATACTAAGATGGAATCACTAATTTCACATGGAAGGCCAAAAACTGGCTATGAAAGACCTGCGGTTGTGTTTTGTTAAATGGAATCCTCTGTTACTCTGAAACTCAGTGCACGTGTGAGTTGTTAATATGAGAGAAGGTACACTGTTCATAATGAATATTTTCCTGGACAGTGTATCTGGGAGCTACAGTAGCTCACCCAATTGAGCAGACCCAGGGCATATTTTTATTATTCTGCTGGAGTCATACAATGTATCTGCTCACGGAAAATCTAAGCAAGCTCCCATCACTTCCCCGATGCTTCAACTGAGACCGTTTTATTTCCCTGATAATTCCTCGCCTTGAGAAAACCAGATTTGATATGTATCCTCATTACGATTTTATGAAGCAGTAAATGCCGCCACCCTCATCTACCAGGAAGCAGCATCCACCAAAGGGAGAGGGTTAGAACCAAATTGATTTTTGAAACATCTTAGGAAATAGATCATTGGTGCATTCAGCTTGCGTTGCAGATTCTGTCACATCTGAAGCCCCAAAGCGTGAAGCTTCCTGTTCTTTACAGAACTATGGGAGAAGGAGTGGAGGCACACCAAAGGGCATTGCTTTAATTTTTAAGTGTATTTAGTTGAAAAGCTTTTCCTCTGTGGTTGGCTTTGCTCGGGAACAGCTAAGGCTCTCTGAGGCTGCGAATGAAAGCCCTGCCAAGAAAGAGAGAATAGAAACGAGGGAGGGGGTGACTCCAGCGCTGGACTTGTTCAAGCTTTAGGATGGCTCACAGGATCAAGGGGCAGAAATAGGAGGTGGAGAACAGCACAAGAAACTAAAGTTTTGGTAAATGTACAAACTTCTTTTGTTGGCTATTTTATAAAATTTTGGCTATTTTATAAAATTTTGTGTATAATCACTGTTATTAGTACATTTGATAATTAGTGCCATCTCTAGCCTACTGATAAGTGTAATTAATGTAGTCTATGCCTACCTGGGAATGAAGCCCAGCATTTCCTTTAAACATTGGAATATTGGAGACATTGGTAAGAAAAGGGAGTTTTGTTTTATTCTGTTTAACAGCAATACTATCAACTGAAATTGTCACTATGAAGTTAATAGTTGGATAACTGAGGTTCATTGTTGCACACTGAATGATTCTCTTTAATGGTTAGTAACTTGGGGTTTAGATTCATAATGCCAAGGTTCAAATTCTGGCATTTTTACTTCCCAGCTGTGTGACTTTGGGCAAATTAGTTAACCTCTCTATTGTATTCCCCCGTATACAAATTGCAAAGAATAATAGAACTTAAGTTTTAATGTTGTTTTTAAAACTCAAATGATATAAGGTAGGTAAAGCACTTAACACAGTATCTGACACATAGTAAATGATTTATGGATGTTATTAGAATATTAATAATTAACTAATGTTACATAAATGTTATTTACCAATCAATTTAATAGAGAATTTTAGAAAGTGCCCTAATTGCATAGATATTAAAGTAGACAATTGCCAAAGCTCTTTGTCTGTTACAGCACAGCCTACAAGGCAGCTGTGAATCAATTCAGAACTGTGTAAATCTCAGGCAGCAAGACTGTTGGTTCTTGTTCCCACTTATGTAACTCTGCTTTTTTGCAAAACAATGTTCTTTTTAATTTATTAACTGTAAATCCCTTGAAGACAAGGCTACCAGCTTACCTCTCCAATGCTCAGAATTCATCGCATGATTAAAAAATGCTTGGAAAGTACTAACATGATTTTACACTAGGGGGTTGGTCATTATATTTAGTCAATGATTACATGAGCAATGCTTTAAAATCAGCAGGGTTTATATTCTTTTTAAATGTCTGTAAAAGTGAAGACCTCTGCTTTAGCAAGGCACTCTCATAAGTTTATTATTTTGAGATGTTGGCACTAACACTGGGACAAAACTGCAGGTGGTACCCATCATCAGTTTCTTTACCATCAGAATCCTAGACATTACTTTTTTTGGCCTCTTACTGTATTTTGCTGAAAGGAGACCCTTTAGAGTTTATTATATTCAGATGACAGGTCTTGTCAGCTTGGAATTAGAAGCACATTAATTATTCTTTTTAAATTTCAAAGTGCCACATGCAGCACAGTGAGTATCATGATGGCTCCAAATGGCTTTTGAATAAATATGTGATCAAACAGAGAGGACTGCATGTGTTTTCTAACTTATCATGCAGGCATTTTAAAATCATGGAACCTCATCGGCCCAGGCCACACCAAGAACTGTACTTATCAGCTCTTTCCTAATTTCTCCTTGGATATTCTTGTCCAGTTACCCATACTCTATTCACTGATGCATACGACATGTACAGAAAGATTTCCTCCATTTTCCGAATTAAAAATAGGACAAGATATATGCCATTTACTAGTCTCCTACCATTTCGTGGAGAAGATGCAATTAATCTTCTATTTGTAGGTCTGCTATTTGGTGGGCCAGATAGTGTAGTGTCCTATAGATTAGGAGTAGAATCTGGTATGATGCAACTATGATATTCTGGTACATTGCATACTTCTTGTCATCTTTCTTGGATTCTTTGTCTAGCACATGGTTTCCTCAAAAGATTGGGAATTCCACCCTAAGTCCCATTTGGTTGGAAACCTGGCTGGAACCTGAGCACTGCTTCCAGGGGCTTAGTCTCTCCCTAACTTGTTTTCTCTCCACCTCCGAAGACCATACTCTGAATAGGCCACTCCACAAAGTGACACAGCTATCCACTTATCTGTATGAATCCCTGTGGGCCAGAAGTTCTTGCTCTTGCCCTTCTATGTTTGCCAGTTTTATAGATCAAATATCAACATTCTTGCTCTTGCCTTTCTATGTTTGCCAGTTTTATAGATCAAATATCAACAATCGTCTAAATCAATACCTCCTAAACATTAGTCCACAAAATACAAGTTCTGGAAGATGCTCAAAGTTGCCCTTTTATTAATATATTTGTAAAATATTTTTTTCTCCCTCTTGGAGAAACACATTATATATTATCCCATTAAATGCTCTCAGATTTCTTAGAGGGAAAAATGTACCTGTTTGGTTTTGTTTAACTCACAATTCTCAGATTTATTTGAATCTAGAACATTTATAAAATTGCAACTCTTACATTAAATCCTATGAAATATTGTTCCATGGAACACTAGTTCGGAAAATGCTGGCTTGGTCCTGGGTCATCAGGGAATCAGCTGTCTCAAGGGATAAGTCTTTGACCCTTGGCTAACCATCCATGCGTTCCCTTCCTGTCTACCATTTCTCATGACTAGTTTCCTGAAATTCTTCTCACCGCCACCTGCTATATTCACAACACGGGGCGTAATCCAAAGGTTTTGGCTTATTAGGACTTCATATTTTCTAGTTCCAACTGCTCCTCTGCCCCAGGGTTTCCCTTGTGAGGAAGAAGGCATTTTTTTCCCTTCAGAGTACTATGTCAGCTATTCAGCTTTCTAGGGACACTTTATATCTGGTACAAGACACTTGTTCATCTTCTGGCTTTGGAAAATATTTTCAACATGGCAACTAAAAGCACACCCTGAAAATTAGAGCATAACTGTCATCTCTTCATATCAGATCAAAAGTACAAAGCGAGCCCTTGACATCTACCACTACTTTATTACATGTCAGCAAGACAACACCACTGAGTTGGTCATGTATACCAACAATGACATTTTTTCATTCCACAACTCTGAACAAATCCATTGCAGACACTCATTTGTGCTTCAACCACAACTTTCATCTTGTCACCTCCTAATAACAGTGGCAGTTACCGTTACCCATTGTGGGCAAATATCTTGCTAAACTATTGGTTTTTAAAAGTTGTGTTACTGTCCCTCTCCAGCAAGTGATATTTTAGAGCAGCAAAGTCACCTACAACTGGCTAACTCCTCTGTGTGTTGGAGATTGTCTTAGTTTATTGCCCTGTCCTTTCTCATTACTGACATTATTTCTGCTGTTTCTCCAAGTATATCTCTTATTTCATCAATTTTTCTTCTGTTTCACCTAACAAGAGCCACGACATGTGCTCCCATATTCCAGGATAGTAAACTGGCATACAAATTAATGATTGGGACTTATCAGACTTCCACTCCCAGCAGTGTACCTGACATCTAGCCAGTGGTCAATATACACTGATTGATTGAATGAATGGATGACTGTTGTACCTAGTTGAAACACCCATGGTCACAAATTTTAGAACCCTCTACTTCTATTTGTGCAGCTCCTCTTATTTTTCTTTCCATTGTCTTCATCAGACAAATACCATATCCCCCTCTGAGTGAGGTGAGAGGGCAGTGATTTATAGCAGATGCTGAATATAGAGAGCTGATCACCTCAAATGAAGGAAGGAAGAATGATTTCCAGTGACATTTTGGGGTAGCCCCGTAAATGCAAAAGCTGATAAGCATCTGGTGTAGCCTAGAGAAACGCAGAACCTGCAAAGGGAAAGAGAGCATTATAGTGAAATTCCCTGGTTGGAGACCAGGGAAACCAACCATTTGGGAATTAGAACTCTGAATTTAACTTTCCCCTTTCTTATCTGGGGTAGGGGGAGTCATCACCAACAGTTGTACATGAGAGGAAGGCCTTAGGAATAAAATGAGGAAGAGAGGTGGGGAGGGAGTGAGGAATTAGGAAAAACTGGGGGTGGGGGAAAGTAAAAGTAAGTTGACCCCTAGTTTGTCTTCTGTAAGAAGTGAAAGGGGGAAGAAAACAAGAAGAGATGAGAGGACCTAGGGAATATCAGGGAGTGTGAATGTAGTATTAAAAATGGGGAAAGGACATCAGTTTTTGACTACTCAGAGACAGGAACTGATTGTTGATATCCCATAGTGTTCTGTGACCTTTGGTAAGTTGCTAGACTTGTTTGAATCTGCTTCTTTATCAATAAAAGAGGATAGGGCTTCCCTGGTGGTGCAGTGGTTGAGAGTCCTCCTGCAGATGCAGGGGACACAGGTTCTTGCCCCGGTCTGGGAAGATCCCACATGCCACGGAGTGGCTGGGCCCGTGAGCCATGGCCGCTGAGCCTGCGCGTCCGGAGCCTGTGCTCTGCAGCAGGAGAGGCCACAACAGTGAGAGGCCCGCGTATCGCAAAAAATAATAATAATAATAAAAAATAAAAATAAAAGAGGATAACAACACTCACTGTTGGAATTTGAGGAATGTGTTTGTACATAACATAATAACAACAGTAGTAGATATAAAGTCCTTGTTGTATAGTTGTAGTACTAGCTAACATTTATTGAGCCCATATTCTGTGCAAGGCCAAGCATTTTACATGGAGACCTTCATTTAATCCTTGCAGCTATCACCATAAGGAGGTAAGGAGAAGATCCTGTAATTATCTTCATTTACTGATGAATAAACTGAAGTTTGGACAAGTTAAATAAGCTACCCAGGTCACACAGGTGTTAAGTAATACAGCTGGAACTTAAATCCAGGATTCCTGACTCCAAAGCACACTTACTTAACCATTAGACCATATTGTATTGCTTACTCCTTGAAGGATCTACAATGCTAGGTTAACAACAAGGGAGTTTGATCTTGTAGAAACACAGAGAAGAAGTAAAATCTAACCAGAGAAGAACTTTTGCACCATGCAGTGCGAGCCAACACTTTCATTACAATACTTCTGATGGTAGAGAAGGAAAAATCATGCATCCCTACAGAGGTGGGGAAACATAGCCCAAGTGATCATCAGCAAGAACAGCGTTACTTTGGAACTCACATTGAGCTATTGAAAAAGTGCAGAGTAGGCATTTTCCTCTGTCACATATCCTGGTTAGTACAGCTATATGAATAGAGTATCTGCTATATGAATAGAGTATCCCTTACATGAAGATGAATGTGAAGGATAGCACCAGATTTGCAGAGTCTTAGACAAAGTGAGCAGTCATGCATTACAAAGCAATTTCCATGGCCACATGTCTACTGAACTGCACTCCCAGAGTGGTGAGATGACAGAAGTCCCTTTTGGAGATGTATATCTGAGTAAAGAGGCTTCCAAAGAAACTAAAATAATTCCAGTGTGTGCATTTTACGAATGATTATTTTATTGGAAACTGAGGCAGTGTTGCCAGCACTTCATAGAGCTCTTGGGGGGATGGAATGAGATGATGTATGTAAAGCGATTAGTCTGGTACCTTCTTCTCAGCAGTTCTTCAGTAATCATCAGCTATCTGCCGCAGCATCTTCCCCTTAAAGGGCAGGAAGATTCACTTTGAAGGAAATGAGATCAACTTTAGAAATTGCAACTTTGAGGTCAGGACAAATGAATTCATTAGGGATGAAACCAAGATATGTTTGCTGTAACTCTGATTCCTGAGATCAAGACCTCAAGATCAATCCAGAAATTAGATTTATTTGGGGATACATATCTGCAGGCACAAAGAAGCAAAATTTAAGGAGAAATTTATGAGGTAAACTTTGTGGTGATTTGCTAAATAAGTCAAGGCCTATTCTGCCAGGCTTAAATGTTTTGATTAATTTATCAGAACCAAAATGAACTCAACTAACTTATATACCCAGTTGATAATGTTTCTAATGTAAAGTTAAGCTTTTCTGAGAAGTTTAAATCATTCCAAAGTTCCAAATCATTTGGGTTGGTCACAGCTGGGAGAACCTTGTACAAATGACCATGAGCTTTATAAAAATGGCTTGATATGTTTACATAGGTTCTGAGTGATTTAAACCAGGTCTGGATTTCCCAAATTTGTTCTCATTCGTTTAAATTAATTCAGGCTTATCCATAGCTATTTAAACCTGTCAAAATTACTTGAATCAAATGAGAAATATACACTATCAAACATAAGGTAGATAGCTAGTGGGAAGCAGCTGCATAGCACAGGGAGATCAGCTTGGTGCTTTGTGATCGCCTGGAGGGGTGCGATAGGGAGGGTGGGAGGGAGGGAGACGCAAGAGGGAAGAGATATGGGAACATATGTATATGTATAACTGATTCACTTTGTTATAAAGCAGAAACTAACATACCATTGTAAAGCAATTATACACCAATAAAGATGTTAAAAAAAAAAAGAATGAACAGAAAATAAAACAAAGGCAAATTATCCAAAAGAAAATAGTTGAGAAAATCTAACTTCTGCTAAATGAAGGTGGCATGGTAGGCCTGCTACATAGGAAGCAGATATGTCAGAGAGAAGATGAGGAAATAAGGGAAGGAAAAGCCATCAGTAACATTGTTTAAGATGAAGGGTATAGAGGAAGTCAACAAAAACACGACTATCATATTATGTTGTATTAAAAATCTCTCAAGAATATTTACAAGACACAGAAATAAAGTTTAGTCAGAGTAGCTAAAAACCAGAGCAGGGAAAGCAGAAGGAAGGAGTGGCTGAGAGAGGGAATTCATTGCAAACATCCAGGATCTAAATTAATTCAGAAACGTGGTTAAATCATAACTGAGTATCAGGATTTACAACACAAATGTCATTTAAAAATCAGAGGCTATTGATGTATCCTAAAGGGCTGACAGACATAAAGGATTGCATGCAATTGTAGTATATGAAATAAGAATAATTAGAGAGAAATATGTTTTATCTGTGCAAACTACTAGGTTAATATTTTCACTGTTGTTCAGAAGAATTGCAGGCAGATAGGATTTGGTTCCAATCTCCACGGGAATCCTGTTGTCCTTCTTCAAGCTGGACCTGCTGAAATACGCCATACTTGGAATGAAACATACATCATTTAAAGAGGGGAGAATGTGGGAGTTGTGATCTAGCATATCCCGTGCCCCACCCATTTCCTCACTGTTGATGGTGTTGTCTCCCCTGACAACATGTATGATGTTCACAATTAGGTCAAGTTCCTAAAGCTGCCAACTTCCCTCTCCTCAAGGCCAGATGGGTAATTTCTGTTTTCCACTGGTCTGATCGTCAGGCTGCCATCTTTGTTCTCCCTATTGGCCTGGAGGATGGTATAGCACACAGAAGTCCTTACTGAATTCACCCAACAAGCCTTAAATGATAGCTGGCAAAGCCTGTCTTTACTGAACACTGAAATGTCTCTAATGAGGAGAGATGTCTTTCAAAATAGGATGGGCTTGGACTTTATTACTACCTTGCAAGGAGGCATCTATGCCGTTATCTAAGCAGAATGTTGTATTCATACCTGATGAGTCTGCTAATGTGTCATCTTTATTAAATCACATGAGGACACAAGTAAATGTCCTGAGTGACCTGACCTCCAACGTGGGGATTTAAAAAAAATCAGTGATTCAGATCTGGGCCTCTTCATGAAAAAAATTCTTATTTATTATGAGAATCATTATCCTAACCTGTGTTTTCTCTTGCATGTGCCTATATTGATGCTGTAGCATCTGTCTCCAATGTAGCCAGACAGCAGCCAAAGTAGCCACCTCCATGCTAATGAAACCCCTTGCTAACCTCTCATGGCACATTGTGGTAGAGGTGGGGGAAGCATGTAAGATTGTAAGAGTCAGTCACAAGGGGTGGGGTGCTGGAAGAGGTCATCGAGAGGAAGTGACTGCTGACTGACATGCAAGCTGGACCCAGGCAAGTGGAGGCTCCTTATCCCCTCCCCTGTTCTTGGAATGTACATTCCACCCATTGCTCCTATCATGGGAACCACTTCAAGGATGCAACCTTGAGAGAGTAAGGTGTGGTTGAGAACATCTGGATGGTGTAGGTGACTGAACCCCATTAAGACCTCTATACAAACTTTTAAGATTCTCACAGGTGGGTGTGGAGATCTACTTGTCTTGTGGTCATCCAAGACAAATTTCATATATAAGTCCCCTTGCTTATGAAACCTGCCACCTACCAATCTGGAGTGCTCTGCCCCTTTCTTTGGTCTCTCCTTTCCTTCCCTATATGGGGCCAGTGTCAAATTTCACCCAGGGATCTCCTGAGGTTGCAAACCAACATAGGCACTCAAAAAATTGTCTTTCACTGATGTGCCGGTAAGGTTGTATTAGAAAAGTGTCAGGCATATACTAGGTGCTTCATGAATGCTTACTTAATTCTCCACTGTGTGAGGAAAATTATTCTGGTATATAGTTTGGCCTATACTAGGTGCTCCATGAAGGTTTGTTTTCTTCCCCTATGTGTGGGTGTGTTGTACTTGAGTAATGTCAGTTATATATTAGGTGCTAATGCATGCATGCCTTCTCCTCCCTGTGAGTGAGTAACGTTATATGAGATTAGTGTTTGGCATGTACCTGGAGTTCAGTGCTTGGCTTAGCTTAACCTATGTGTGAAATATATGAATGTATTCTTTAGTCTATTAAGAGAAAGTTGTACTAAAAAACTGGTACACACAGGCACTTAATACCTGCCTGCTCCCTTTTTCTTAATTTTGGATTATATTGTATTAAAATAGTGCTTGGCAATACCAGATGTTCCTTGCATGCCTCTTTTCACCCCCTATGAATGAGTAAATTGTACTAGAATCATGCCTGAAAAATATTAGGCACTTAATAATACTTGTATTATTCCATTGATTTGTAAGTGACGTTGCACTAGAAAAGTACGTGGCATATACTTGGCACTTCATATATATTCAATTCCATTTCCGGTGTCAGAGTAAACATTTACTAGAATAGAACCTGCAATATTCCAGGTGTTCATTGCATGTTCCTTCCTCCTATGTGTGAATAAAGTTGTACTAGAATAAACCCTTGAATATTGTGATGGTTCAATGCATAATCACCGTGGGGGAAAAGTTGCAAGAATGGTACTTGGCATAAGCACTGGATGCATGCTTATTTCCCCCTTTATGTGAGAAATGTACTGGAAGAATACTTGGCTTCATCATGCTCATTTCCTTCTCAGATGTGTGAGTAAGGTTGCCTGCCATGTGCTAAGTTCTGAATGCATGTTTGTTTTCTGCTCACTCTGTGTGAGTAAAGTTTTACTAGACCAGAATGTGCCATAGAGCAAGAGTTCAATCCACACTTGTTTCCTTTCCCTTATATGTGTGTAACTTTGTACGAAAAGTGTATGTGACATTTCCTAGGAGATCAATGCATTTATGCTTCCTTCTCCTACATGTGGGTGAATTGGTACTAGAAATGTAGCAGGCAGAGATGCTCAGTGTATGCTGGTTCTCTTCCCACTATTAATGAGTCAGGTTGTCCTAGAATTGTTCTTGACATATACTCAGTACTCAATTCAATCTTATTTCCTTTTCCTATGGGTGAGTGATGTTTTCTACACCAGGACCCCACATACACTATACACTCAATGAAAGCTCGTTTCTTGTCCCTATGTTTGAGTATGATTGCCCTGGAATAGTGCTTGGGATGTGCTAAGTACTCTATGCCTACTCAATTTCTCCCCATTGTTGTGAGTAATGTTGAAGCAGAATCGTCCTAGACATATATTAGAGGCTCGATGCATGCATATTTCCTTCCAATTATATGAGACTAAATTTGTACTACAGATTTACCAGGCACTCAAAAAAAGTATATGCCCTTCATTAATGTATGTGTAACATTGTACGGAATACTGCTTGGCATGTACTAGGTGTTCAGTGCATGCTTACTCAATTCTCCTTTGTGCGAGTAATATTATTTATTCTCGCATAAATTTTGGTATAGGATAGTTGCTCCAGGCAGGCTTGTTTTCTTCCCCTATGTGTGAGTACATTGTACCAAATAATGCCAGGTATATATTAGGTACTTGTATCAGTCAGGGTTTTCTATAGAAAGAGAACCAATACATACAGATAGAGATATACATATGTATCCCATACACACATATGATATGCATCTATGTATATAAACATGTAAATTTCTATATATGGAATACACTACAAGCTTACTATATGCTACCTTCCTTCCACATATGTGTGAGTAATGATGACTTGAACACTGATTGCCTTGCATAGACCTGGTACTCCATGAACGTTCATTTTCTTGCCATAAATGTGAACAAAGTTGTGCTAAAATCATACCTATTATACACTAGATTTCTTCTATATTTGCTTCCTCTATGTTCGAATAAGGTGGTAGTAGAATAGGGTGTATCCTAAGGGCTCGATCCATGCTAATTTCCTTTCCTCATGTGTGAGTAATGTTGTACTTAAATAATACTTGCAATTACTGGCAATATTGCGCACGATTTCCTTTTTATCCTATGTGTGAGTAATGTCTTAGTAGAAGACTGTTTAACAGTAATTTGTGCTCCAAGAATACTTGATTCCTTCCCTTAGCTGTGAGCAAGGACATAGTGGAAAACCACCTGGCATATACTAAGTATTCCAAGAAGGCTATGTGAGAGTAATGTTCTACTAGTATAGTATGGGGCATATACCAAGCACTTAATGGATACTTGCTGTCTTTACTCATGTGAGTAATGTTTTTACTAGAAGATTGCCTGGTGTATACCAGGTACATCATGCAGGTTTATCTCATTCCACTTATGCTAGAATAACATTTGACTAGAGTAATTCCTAGCATGATAGTCAATTGATGCATACGTCCTTCCATTTTTCCAAGGTTTGTGTAATGTTGTGCAGAAGTAACCCTGGTATATAATTTGCACTTACTGTACGCTCATAGTATTTCCCAATGTGAGAGTAATGATGTATCAGAATAGTGTCTAGCATATAATAGACACTAGTTGCATGAATATTTGTCTCCCCATGTGTATGAGTGATGCTGTAACACAAAAGTACCTTACTTAGGCTGGTAGCTCAAAGCATGTTTTTTTCTTTCACGTGATGTGTGAGTAATATTTTACTGCAATCATACTTGACATGTACTAGGTGCTCAATGCCTGTTTATTTGTTTTTCTCTTTATGTGGGGAATGTAGCACTAGAATTGTGCCTGGCATAAACAAATTGTTCACTTACATGTGTTCTCTGCCGCTTATGTGTGAATAATGTTGAACTAGATCGTGCCCTCATGTAAAACTAGCTTCTCTATACATCCTTGTTTTCTTTGCTTATGTGTGTAATGTTGCATATAATAGGGTCTGGCACTTCCTTGTTGCCAATTATATCCTCATTTCATTCTTCAATGAATGAGTAAGTTTGTCACTAATAGCACCTTACATATACTAAGACTCAGTGCATGCTTCCTTAATTCCACTATGTGTGAGCAATGCTATTCTTTTTTTTTTTTTTTTTTTCGGTACACGGGCCTCTCACTGCTGTGGCCTCTCGCGTTGCGGAGCACAGGTTCCGGGCGCTCAGGTTCAGCGGCCATGGCTCACGGGCCCAGCCGCTCTGCGGCATGTGGGATCTTCCTGGACCGGGACACGAACCTGGGTCCCCTGCATCGGCAGGCGGACTCTCAACCACTGCGCCACCAGGGAAGCCCGAGCAATGCTATTCTTGAATAATTCCTGGCCTGTACTTGGTAAACTATTCAAGCTCATTTTCTTCCCCTCTCAATAAGTAATATTGTCCTAGAATGTCCCCTGGATGAGTTTATGTGATCAATTCATATTTATGTTTTTTTACTCATATGTGAATAATGTTATAGCAGAATAGAACCTGGCATATATTAGGAGTGCACTGAATGCATTTTTCCTTCTCCCTAACTATGATTTAAGCTGTACTAGAATAATACCTGTCTTATGCATGTGCTTCAATGTGCAATTGCATCGCTTCTACTGTTTGTGAGTAGTATGGTACCTGGATATTTTTCAGGTACCATTCTAGTACAAGCTTACTGTCAAATTGAGAAAGAAAAGAAGCCTGTGTGTGATAATATACTGGAATAGTGACTGGCATATATTCAATACCCAGTGTGATCTTGTTTCCTTCTGCTATGTGTAAGGTTGTACTAGAATAGGACCTGGCATATGGTGGGCACTCAATGCATCTTGCTTCCTGTTCCCTATGTGTGAATTTGGTAAGTGCCTGACATATACTAGATGCTCAATGCATTCTTTTCCTTTCCTTCTCTCTGTGAATAAAATTGTAACAGAATAGTTCCTGGCCTTTACTAGATGCTTGGTGTATTCTGTTTTCTCCCCTTATGCTTGAGTAATGCTGTACTAGAATGGTGCCTGGCAATACTAGGTGCTTTTTTCCTTTTTCTATATGTGAGGAAGATTGTACTGTACTAGAATAGGATCTGACAAATATTAGGAACTCAATACCCAGTTGTATTCTCCATTATTTGTGAGTGATGTTGCATTAAAATACTTACGGGCATACACTTGTCACTTAATGCATGCTTATTTCATATCTGAATAACATTATACTAGCATAGAACCTGGCATACACTAGGCACTCAGTAGATGCCTGCCTGCTGACTTTTTCCTATGTGTGAGTAATACTTTACTAAAATATACTTTAAAGTAAAAAGTAATACTTTAGTACTTGGCACCTATTAGGAAATCAATGCATGTTACTTTCTTTTCCCAATGTGTGAGTTATGTTGTACCATAGTAGTGTCAGGTATATACAACATTCTCAATTCATGACTGTTTCCTTCCCCTTTATGTGAGCAAATTTGTACCAGAAAACTACCTGCCTTATAAAAAGTACATATGGATGATTACTTCTTTTACTCTGCTGTGAGCAATGATGGACCTTCTATATCTGAGGCACTCTATGAAATATAATTTCCTTCCCTGTATGTGTAAACAGTGTTATACTAGAACAGTGCTTGATATAGTTTTTGCACTCAATACACTCTTGTGACCTTTGTTCTATGTAAGAGTAAAGTGGTACTGGAGTACTGGATGGCATAAATGGGGCACGTAATGCATTTTTACTACTTTTCTCCTAGCAGAAGATAATGTTATTTAAACAGTCTAGTGGTAGTACCAGGTATGCCAGGAATGCTCATCTTCTTCCTTTGAGTAAGATTGTACGAGAATAGCATCTTGCCTAAATTGATGGCTTGTTTCCCTTCCCCGCCTATGAGTACTGTTGTGTTAGAATGGTTCCTTGCATTTACTAGATGATCAAACTATGCTTATTTCTTCCACCTATATGTGAGTAACATTGTGCTAGATTAGTTAGTGCCTGGCACATAGTAGATGCTTAATACAATCTTTGTTTCCTTCTTTTTTATTTTTCAGCATTCAAGATTTTTTTGTTGAGGTATAATTTACATATAACGTTATATTAGTTTCAGGTGTACAACATAGTTATTCAATATTTGTATATATTGCTATATGATCACCACAATAAGTCTGTTTAACATCCATCACCACACATAGTTATAATTTTTTTCTTAGTATGGGAACTTTTAAGATCTGCTTTCCTAGCAAATTTCAAATATACAATACAATATTGTTAACAACAGTCACCATGCTGTACAAGATGCGTTTTTAAATTCCAAATCAACTCATGCAATCTGCTTAGTTTTTTAGTGGTTCCCCAATTCTTTTATGGGTGAATAATGTTCGCTGGAATAAGACTTGGAATATAGTAGACATTTAATGCACGCAAGTTTCTTTCTATGCAAATTTTGCTTTACTAGAACTTTGCCTGGCATATATTAGGTGCTTCCTGCATCTTTATGCTCACCCCCCCCCATTAAGTTTGTACTAAAATAGGACCTTGTAAACACTAAGCACTTAATGCATTGTTTTTCCTTCCCCCTTTACGTGAGTAATGATGGATGATCATAGTGCCTGACATTAACTAGTTACTAAGTGCATGTTCCTTTATTTCCTTTATGTGAGGATAATATTTTCCCAAAAGAGTGCCTGTCATATATTTAGCATTAATGCCTACTCATCCCTTTTTACAATATATGACTTATGCTAAGATAGTGCCACGTATATGCTGTGTGCTCCTTATGTGTTCATTTCCTTTCTCTGTGGGTGAGTGATGACATACCAGAATAGTGCCTGGTATACTATGTACTTCACTCATGCATGTTTTCTTCCCCTTTATGGAAATAAGATTGTACTAAAACGTACTTGCCATGTATTGGATGATTAATTCATGCTTGTTTCTTTCCCTCTATGTGTGTAACATTGTAGTGGGATCATGTCTCGCATATTCTGGGTGCTCAATGTAATCTTGTTTCCTTCCTCCTAATTATGAGTAATGTTGTACTAGAGTAGTGTCTGATCTCTACTAAGCTCTGAATTTATGCTCATTCCCTTCCTTTATGTGTGAACAACATTATAAACTAGTACAGTGTCATGTCCCTGGCTATGATTTCACGCTCCTTTCCTTCCCCACATATAAGTGTTTAATAGAATGGTACCTGACATATACTAGGCAATTAATGCGACTTCCATCTTTCCCTTTGTGTGAGTAATGTGGTACTAAAATAATGCCTGGCATATACTAGATGCTTCACACAGAGTCCTCTCACTGCCCCTTGTATGTATAAGTGGTTTTCACTAGAATACTAACTGGTGTATGCTATGTGTTCCACACATGCTCATTTCCTTCCCCTATAGGCTAGTAAAGATGTGTTAGAACAGTGCCTGGCACGTACTAGGTGCTACATTCATGGTCATTTTCTCTCTGTGTGTAACTGTGTATTAGAACTGTACCTTGCATATCCTAGCTGCTGGGTCTTGCTTCCTCCCACCCTATGTGAGCACTGTAGTAATAGAAGAGTACCTGGAGCATATAAGGCTTTAATCTTTAATGTATGCTTCTTTGTTTCCCCCATGGTTGAATAACGTTAAAATAGAAATTGTGCCTGGTGTATAACAGACAATCAATTCCTGCCTGTCTCCTTCATCCCATGTGCGAGTAATGTTGAACTAGAATAATGCCAGACATGTATTAGCTACTCTATTCTGCTATATGGAATTTTGTACTAGAACAGCACCTGGAACTTATTAGGTATTTAATGCATGCTCACTCATTTCCATGTATGTGTGAATAAATATTCTACTAGAAATTAGCCTGACATGTGCGGACACTTCCTTGTCCCCTGAGTGAGCAATGTATTAATAGTGCCTGGCATATACAAGGTATTCAAGCATGAGAGCTTTCTTCAATGTGTTAACAAGATGGTGTGTGATACTGTGTTTACTGGTTTATGTTGAAACATTGTGTTTGGTGTACGTGATACTGTAGTTAGTGATGTGTATGTGAGTTCCTGTGTTTAGTGGTATGGACTATGTATGACACTGTGATTAGTGTGTGAGATGTGTGTTAGTGGTATGTGGTGTTTCCAATGCTGGTTTAGTGATGTCTGTGAGATACTGGGTCTAGTTGCTTATCATGTGTGATATTATGTTTAATATTGTATATGTAGCAGACTGTTAATAATGTGTGTATGAGAAACTGTGTGCAGTGGTGTGTGACGTATGTGATACAGTGTTTCATGATGATTTTAGGTCACTGGGTTTTTAAAGTAGTTGTGAGTCGTGCCTAATGATGTGATGTGCAATGTTGTATTTAGTAATGTGTGTAAAGTATTGTGTTAATAATATGTGTGTGTAGTTAATGATATTGGGTGTGTGTGATCATCTGTTTAGTGAGAAGTTTGAATCACTGTGTTTAGTGAAGTATGTGAGAGACACTGCATTTACTTTTCTGTGGTGTGTGTGTGATACGGGGTTTAGTGATATGTGTATGAAGCACCGTGTTTATCAATGTGTGTGAGATATATTTTTATTGATACATGACGTGAGTAATACTATGATGAGTAATTATGAGACTGCATGGTATTGTTGTGATCAGATACAATGCATGAGACATTGCTTTAATAATGTGTGAAATGTTAATAAAACATCTTAAGTGATAATTGTTAAGTAGTGTGTGTGTGTGTGTGTGTGTGTGTGAATCTCTGAGTTTAATGGTGTGTGATGTGTGTAGATTCTGTGAAGATATGGTGTACAGACACCGGGTTTAGTGTTGTGCTGTTTTATGATACTGTGTCTAGTGATGTGTGTTTGAGATACTGTGTTTGTCAGGGTTTGTGTAAGACACTCTGTTTAATCATGTATGTGTGAGTCACTGCTTTTAGTGGTATGACGTGTGTGTGTGTGTGATATGTATTTAATAATTTGTGTGTCAGACACTGTGCTTAGTGGTGTGTTGTGTTTGATAAAGTGTTTAGTGATGTTGGTGCTAGGCTCAGTGTTAAGTGATGTGTGTATTAGACAGTGAGTTAGTGGTGTGTTGTATGTGTGTTATAATGATTTTAGTGAAACAGGTGTGAGACATTGTGTTTATTTGTGTGTGTGTCTGAGGCACAGTATTAGTGGCAATTTTTGTTGGTGTTGATGTGTTTAGTGATGTGTGTGAGAGGCACAGTGTTTGTTAAGATGTGTGCAAAACATGCACCTAACACTATTAAACACAGCATATCAACATAGATCACTAAACAAACTAGGACATGTACCATGCAGTGCCAACACACAGTGTTTCACACATGTATGACAATACGTGTTCACACATGTACTAGCACAAATAAATACAGTGTGTCACATATATAATGTGAAGCTGTAATAGGGAAGAACAAATCTGACTCCATATTAGATCTGTTTCTTTTACTTTAACCTTTGTACTCTATTGCTTTTGCTTCCAGTTGAGAATGTTGCCTATAGCCTGAAATGTACAGGTTAGCCCAGTCTCAAGGCTCTGACCTTTAAGAGTGTAATGCTTTTCCATTCATATATAGAAAAAAAAAGTTGCAGAACAGAGAATAACAATTGTCTTGCTGGAGATTTACAGGAACATCATGACCTGACCTACCTGGACGGTTGCAAGAACAAAGGGTTCTGACACCAAGAAGTTTGCAACAACCAACCACATCCTTCCTTCACCTTGCCTTTAAAAATGCTTTGCTGAAACCCCTTGGGGAGTTTGGGGTTTGGGGGGGTATGAGCCACCCATTCTTCCTGTATGGCCCTGCAATAAACCTTTCTCTCCTCCAAACTCTGACGTTTTGGTATTGTTGGTATTCAGTATTTGGTTTGGTTTTGGCCTCAATGTGTATCAGGCACATGAACTTGCCTTTGTTAACACAACAAAGTGGTATATGCACCAAGTATTTTTAAATATACTGGTTCATACATATATCACTATGTACAGTAACAAACATACATACCACTATTAAACACAGTGTTTCAACTTATATCACTAACCAAAATACTACACTGCAACACACACTGCCAAACGTAGTGCTGAACACAGTTCTTTAACATATGTCACTAAGGAAGAAGTAAATATAGCACTTCTGCTAGACAGATACATGCTCACACATGTATCATCTTATGCAGTAACACACACATGAACTACTAAACAGAATTTAAATATATATTGCTAAAAGAGGTGTAGGTACCATGCACTGCTATATTAAATGGTACACACATACGTCTCTGTACCAGTAACTCATATATCTAACAGTATTAAACAGAGTTTCAACATACATCACTGACAAAGTACTTCACACAGACCGCTAAACACCAGGCTTCATGCAGGATGACACAGACCTAGCACTAGTAACACAATATGTCACAACATAAACCTAAACAATTAGTACACATACCACACATTGCTGAGCCCAGTGTTTCTCACATATATCACTAAACACAATGCCGCACACAACTGAACGCTGTGTCACACATATATTTCATTAAATACTGTACCATATACACCCTGTACTACTAAACACAATGTTCAACTTTATATCACTAAAAAAACATAAGCTCCTGACACGTAACACTAAACACAGTAGCACACATACCAAGCACAACTAAGCGCAGTTCCTCACACATATATCGCCGAAGAGAGTAGCCCATACACCAGGCTCCCGGAAGTATGGTATTTCACATATGTGTCATCAACACAGTGGCACTCACAATAGTCAACAATAAATGCAGCATTTCACACATATTACTAAACACAGTAGCACACACACAGCACCAGACTCAGTGTCACATGTATGTTACTCACAGGGTAGCACAGCCATCACATGCTGCTAAACACAGTATCTCACATTATATTACTAAACAAAGTTGCATACCACCTGGCACAACTGAAAACAATGTTTCACATGGATATCACTAAGCAGAGTAGCAAGCTCACCAGGCACCATCAAACTGAGTGTCTAACACATGTCTCCAAACAAAGTAGAAATTAGAAGAACTTCTAATCAGAGCTTCTCACAAATACATCACTAATCAGTAGCACACGACCACATTTACTCACACTTATATTAATGCACAGAGTTGCAAAATTATTGCATAGATTTAAACATAATTCATATTATATAAAACAATATTCCTTCAAATACACACCTCTAAGTACACTATCTCATACACCACATACCTTTAAGCCCTGTGGCTCACACCCACACATTACTAAATAAAAATTCTTACCACACGTGCCACTAAATGCATTATCACACATCCATATAACACAAACCAAGTGTTTCAAACAGAAATAATTGAACATAGTCTAATACACATCCCATTAAATACAATGTAACACACGCATATCCCTAAGTACAACAAAAAACACACCACAGACCACTAACAATGTCTCACTGGTAGATCAGTAAACACAGAAGCACACACAGCAGGCACGACCAAAAAAAATGTCTTATACAAATATTACTAAACAAAATGACACACATACTTTTCACCTGGAACAGTGTCTTACACATATATCACTAAACAGAGTAATACACACCAGAGATACCACAAAGTACAATCTCACACATATAACACTAAATAGAATAGCAAATACACAAGCAGCATGAAACAGTGTCTCACACATATATCACCGAACACAACAGCACACACACCACTGAATTCAGATCTTCGCCCATGATTCACTGTGTGAAGCAGCACAGGGTGAATCATCACTAAGCACAGTATCTCAAGCAATATTACTAAGCACAGTAGGAAACACACGTGGAATCCCTAAAGGCAGTGTCTCTCACATATATCACTAAACAAAATAGCAAGCATCCAGGTGCTGTTAAACACAGCACCTCACACAAATCACTCAACACAGTAGCCAACACCAGGCTATGTCCACAGTGTTTTGCTCCTTTATAACCAGCCTAGTAGCCCACACACCAGGCACCACTAAGCACAGTGTCTCACACATGTATCACTGAAACATTAGCACAGATATTAGGCACTATTAACACAGTAGCTGACAAATATATCATTAGACAAAATATTACACAAAACAGGCACTCCAGCTAATGTTCTGCACACATATATCACTAAACATAGTAGCAGTCACACCAATAAACACAATACTGCACATATATATCAATAAACACGGTAGCACATATTTCTCTAAAGAGAATACCACCCACACCAGGCAGGGCTGAATACACTGTCTCACACATATGTATGATACACATGTCACTGTCACAACAGCACCTGCACCACTGAGCCAAAGGTTCCAGATGTACATCATTAAACAGATTAGCGCACCTCAGTGCAACACTAAGCACAGGATCTCACATATCACTACACACAGTACCACACACACTTGTCTTTATTTAACTCAATATCTCACTCATGTATCACTGAACAAAGTTGTGAATACACTAGGTAAAACTAAACACAGGGTGTCACTAAAGAGCACAGCAAATAAACAACCAAATGTCACTAAACAGACCACACACACAGCCCACAATGGCACACACAAAAGGCACCTCAAATTACAGTGTCTCAGACCTATATCACTAAACACAATTTTCCACACACAAGCCACTACTGACACAATGTCTCACATCCCTAAACATAGCAATGAAAAAACATGAACCAGTAGAGTATCACACACATAAGTCACTAATATAGTAGCACATAAACAGCTAAATGCAATGTCTCAGAAAATATTACTAAACGATGTATCACACACACTTGGCCTCACTAAACACAATTTCAAATTCATATGCCACTTAAGAAAGTAGCAAACACACCAGGCACTTATAAACAAAGTGCCTCTCACGCAGATATCTAAGCAGAGTATCACACACAGAAGAAACCACTAAATGGATTGTCTCACACATATATCACTAAACCCAATCAGAGGATGGGTAGACCAATGGTAATCCCTGTTGGTCCTCTAACATTTAAAGGTCCTGAACAAATCTCCACTATTTACCCCAGTTTGGAAGAATTAGAAGGGTGAGAAGATAAAAATGACAATGAGAAACTTGACTGAATTGCCAAGGGTGATGGCCCAGGAAATTAAGCAAATTGGAATGTTTGAACAGACTTGATATCAAGTGGTTGTTTATCTTTTAGCTGCATGTATTCAGGGGATGGATAGTAAGTCTAACTGTAGAACACCTCCCCTACCTAGTATTATAGAACAGAATGGACATAAGTTTACCTTCCAAAATACATTAACTATGTTACTGAATGCAAATTCGTGTCCCCAACGCACAGCAAGGCCAAATGAACAGAAACGTTGGAGTTTGGAGCAAAGAAAGATTTATTTCAGGGCTGTGCAAGGAGAATGGGTAGCTCATGCCCCCAAATCCCCAAATTCCTGGAAGGGTTTCAGCAAAGCACTTTTAAAGGTAAGGTAAGGAGAGATGTGGTTAGTTTTTGCAAACTTCTTGGTGTCAGAATCCTTTGTTCTTGCAGCTGTCCACATAGGGACAGGTCATAATGTCCCTGTAAACCTCCAGCGAGACAAATGTTATTCTCTGTTCTGTAACTTTTTATCTCTAGATGAATGGACTCTCAGAACCCTGAGAATAAGCAATCCTGTATAGTTCAGGCTACAGGGAATATTGTTTTACAAAAGGTACAGAGCCCGCATGACTCAGCACAGGCAACAAAGTACAAAAGTTAAAGTAAAAAGGAACATCTAATATGGAGTCAGATTTGTTCTTCCCTATCACAGTGAGAACCTATAGAATTGCCTGAGCCCCATGCAATCTCTACAGATTGTTATTTTAAAACAGTATAAAATAACTGGCAGAAAAAAAAAGAAAATACTGTTCAAATTAGTGACATGTTAGAAGCTGGAGTGCTGGTACCAAAAAATTTGCTATACAGTAGCTCAGTGTGGCTGATGAAAAAGACAGATGGTTCATGGAGACTAATAGTAGACTGTCAAGGATTGAATAAAATGTTCCACCTATAGCATCAGCAGACTCTGAAATAGTTTGAAGTGTGGGGAAGAAAAACACTAAAGGAGACTCAATAGTTGGTCTTGCCAGTGCTTTTTCCCACTACCGATATCAGTTTCTTCATGTAGGAAGGATCCTAAGCTATATTTACTGTATTACTGCAGGGTTATTCACATTTACCTGCTTACTGTCAGTAACTGGTTGGAAGAAATTTGATCTTGATGCAGGTCCCAACTGTAATAATACACTACATTGACGATATGATAATATAGAAACTGAAGAGTGAGATAGGACTGATTTAAGTACAATGAGGACACACGTGACTCATGGAGGCTGTTTAATAAATCCAGCAAAGACCCAAGGGTCCACCCAAACAGTGAATGTCTTCAGAATAAACTGGGCAGGAGCTACCTGTGACACTCTGTAAGCAACTCAAAATCAACTGCTTACACTGCCTACCTTTGGAACTAATCAAGAAACACAACACCTGGTCCAGTTATCTGTATTTATGAAGATACATATTTCACATCTGGGAATAGTGCTATAGCCCCTATCAATAAACTCCCCCAAGGAAGGCCACATTTGAATGTGGGCTTGAAAAAATGACAGACTAGCTGTGAGTTATAAAAGGTGGTAACTCAGTCAAAGCCTTTGGATCCTTATAATTCACACTCAGATATGATTTTCAGAGTATCTGCAGTTTACACTTATGCAAACTGGAGAGGGCTGACATGCATGCTGTTTTCTTCACAGTGATGGGAAAACTGGGCAACAGTAACAGCCCCAAATAATGCTTTCATCATTTTAGTAACATGTTATTAGAGTAATACTTGACACACAGTAGGTGTTCCAAGCATTGTTACCTTTCCTAAGTGTGCAAACGGTGGGGCTAGAATATTACTTAGATTATATGCAGTACTAAATTCCTGCTTGTTTCTTTCCAGCTATGTGTGATGTGAGTAATGTTCTAAAATAGTGCCTGGTAATAATTGGTGATCAATGCCCCTTGTCTCCTTAGCTCTGTGTGAGTAATGTAGTTTCAGAATAGTACCTGCTGGATAGTCAATTCTCTATGCATACTCCTCTTCCCCCCACCCTCACTACGTATGAGAAAGATTATTATCGGGTACATAATAGGCACTCATTTTATGCTCTTGTTCTTCCACTGATGTGTGTTTAATGTACTAGAATAGTGTCTGGCATATACCAGGTGCTTAGTGCAGAGTCTTACTATTTTTTCGGATTGGTGTTTTTTTTTTTGTTTTTGTTTTTTTGTTTGTTTTTTTTTGCGGTACGCGGGCCCCTCGCTGATGTGGCCTCTTCCGTTGCGGAGCTCCGGATGTGCAGGCCTAGCGGTCATGGCTCACGGGCTTATCCACTCCGCGGCATGTGGGATCTTCCCGGGCTGGGGCACGAACCCGCGTCCCCTGCATCGGCAGGCGGACTCTCAACCACTGTGCCACCAGGGAAGCCCCAGTGTTTTTTTTTTAATAACAATCCTGATTTGTTATCATTGATGTAAACCACTGAAGGTCAAGGAATACTTTGTCTAAGTGTCACTGATAGCACTGGTTAAGACCACTCACCTTAATCAACTACAAACCAGAGGGAAACTACTGGAGCTCTGAAACACAATGAAAACCCAAGTCTGTGAATTTACTGTTTCAAACCTGGCATTTCCATATCAGTGTTCCCCATCTGAAAGATTTATTTTCTAGAAATGCTTGTTTTTATTTGTGAGATATTTAATGGCATAGTAGTCATATTATTCAAAGAAATATTAAGTCTGACTCATAACAAAGTAGAAGTAAAATCTATAACTTTTTGAGTTGAATTGTGCTATTTTAATAAGCTTTTTATTTTGGAATAATTTTTAGACTTACAGAAAGTTTCCAAAGATAGTACAGAGAGTTCCTGCATACCCTTCATCTAGTGCCCCTATAGTTAACATTTTACATTGTCTTGGCACTTTATTCAAAACAAGCAAGTGACATTGGTATATTTATTAATTTCCTAATGTTGCTATAGCAAGTTGCTATAACCTTGGTAGTTTAAAAGAACAGATGTTTATTCTCTCACAGTTCTGGAGGCCAGAAGTCCAAAATCAAGATGTCCCCAGGACCATACTTCCTCTAAAGGCTTTAAAGGCAATTATGCTCTTTGATTCTTCTAATCTCTGGTAGTTGGTGGGATTTCTTGGATTTGTGGCTCCAATCTCCAGTCCCTGTTTCATGAGCACATTGCCTCCTCCTCTTCTGTGCGTCTCTCTGTGTTTCTCTTATAAGGTCACTTGTCACTGGATTTATTTATTTATTATTATTATTTTAACATGTTTATTGGAGTATATTTGCTTTAAAATGATGTGCTATTTTCCGCTGTATAGCAGGGTAAATCAGCTATACATATACATATATCCCAATATTTACTTCCTGTTGCATCTCCCTCCCACACTCCCTATCCCACCCCTCTAAGTGATCACAAAGCACTGAGCTGATCTCCCTGTGCTATGTGGCTGCTTCCCACTAGCCATTTTACATTTGATAGTGTATATATGTCCATGACACTCTCTCACTTCGTCCCAGCTTACCCTTCCAACTCCCCATGTCTTCAAGTGCATTCTCTATGTCTGCGTCTTTATACCTCTCCTGCCCCTAGGTTTTTCAGAACAAATATTTTTTCTTTCTTTTAGATTCCATATATATGTGTTACATACAGTATTTGTTTTTGCCTTTCTGACTTATTTCACTCTGTATAACAAAATCTAGGTCCATCCACCTCACTACAAATAACTCAATTTCATTTCTTTTTATGGCTGAGTAATATTCTATTGTATATATGTGCCACATCTTCTTTATACATTCATCTGTCAATGGACATCTAGGTTGCTTCCGTGCCCTGGGTATTGTAAATAGAGCTGCAATGAATATTGTGGTAGATGATTCTTTTTGAATTATGGTTTTCTCAGGGTGTATGCCAGCTAGTGGTATTGCTGGGTCGTACGGTAGTTCTATTTTTAGTTTTTAAAGGAACCGCCATACTATTCTGCATAGTGGCTGTACCAATTTACATTTGCACCAACAGTGCAAGAGGGTACCCTTTTCTCCACACCCTCTCCAGCATTTATTGTTTGTAGATTTTTTGATAATGGCCATTCTGAATGGTGTGAGGTGATACCTCATTGTAGTTTTGATTTGCTTTTCTCTAATGATTAGTGATGTTGAGCAACCTTTCATGGGTTTGTTGGCAATCTGTATATCTTCTTTGGAGAAATGTCTATTTATGTCTTCTGCCCATTTCTGGATTCAGTTTGTTTTTTTTTTGATATTGAGCTGCATGAGCTGCTTGTAAATTTTGGAGAATAATCCTTTGTCAGTTGTTTCATTTGCAAATATTTTCTCCCATTCTGAGGGTTGTCTTTTCGTCTTGTTTATGGTTTCCTTTGCTGTGCAAAAGATTTTAAGTTTCATTAGGTGTCATTTGTCTATTCTTTGTTATTATTTTCATTTTTCTAGGAGGTGGGTCAAAAAGGATCTTACTGTGATTTATGTCATAGAGTGTACTTCCTATGTTTTCCTCTAAGAGTTTTATAGTGTCTGGCCTTACATTTAGGTCTTTAATCCAGTTTGAGTTTATTTTTGTGTATAGTGTTAGGGAGCATTCTAATTTCATTCTTTTACATGTAGCTATCCAGTTTTCCAGCACCACTTATTGAAGAGGCTCTCTTTCCTCCATTGTATATTCTTGCCTCCTTTATCAAAAATAAGATGACCATATGTTCATGAGTTTATCTCTGGGCTTTCTATCCTGTTCCATTGATCTATATTTCTGTTTTCATGCCAGTACCATACTGTCTTGATTACTGTAGGTTTGTAATAGAGTCTCAAGTCAGGGAGCCTGATACTTCCAGCTCCATTTTTCTTTCTCAAGATTGCTTTGGCTGTTCGGGGTCTTTTGTGTCTCCATACAAATTGTGAAATATTTTGCTCTAGTTATGAGAAAAATGCCATTGGTAGTATGATAGGGATTGCATTGAATCTGTAGATTGGTTTGGGTAGTATAATCATTTTCACAATATTGATTCTTCCAATCCAAGAACATGATATGTCTCTCCATCTGTTTGTATCATCCTTAATTTCTTTCATAATGTCTTATAGTTTTCTGTGTACAGGTCTTTTTTCTCCTTAGGTAGGTTTATTCCTAGGTATGTTATTCTTTTAGTTGCAATGGTAAATGGGAGTGTTTCCTTACTTTATGTTTCAGATTTTTCATCATTAATGTATAGGAAAGCAAGAGATTTCTGTGCATTAATTTTGTATCGTGCTACTTTACCAAATTCATTGATTACCTCTAGTAGTTTTCTGGTAGCATCCTTAGGATTCTCTATGTATAGTATCACATCATCTGCAAACAGTGACAGCTTTACTTCTTCTTTTCCGATTTGGATTCCTTTTATTACTTTTCGTTCTCTGATTGCTGTGGCTAAAACTTCCAAAACTATGTTGAATAATAGTGGTGAGAGTGGACAACCTTGTCTTGTTCCTGATCTTACAGGAAATGTTTTCAGTTTTTCACCATTGAGAAAGATGTTGGCTGTGGCTGTGGTTTGTCATATGTGGCCTTTATTATGTTGAGGTAAATTTCCTCTATGCTTACTTTCTGGAGGGTTTATAATCATAAATGTGTGTTGAATTTAGTCAAAAGCTTTTTCTGCATCTATTGAGATGATCATATGGTTTTTCTCCTTCAATTTGTTAATATAGTTTATCACACTGTTTGATTTGCATATATTGAAGAATCCTTGCATTCCTGAGATAAACCCCTCTTGATCATGGTGCATGATTATTTTAATGTGCTGTTGGATTCTGTTTGCTAGTATTTTGTTGAGGAGTTTTGCATCTATGTTCGTCAGTGATATTGGCCTGTAGTTTTCTTTCTTTGTGACATCTTTGTCTGGTTTTGGTATCAGGGTGATGGTGACCTCATAGAATGAGTTTGGGAGTGTTCCTCCCTCTGCTATATTTTGGAAGAGTTTGAGAAGGACAGGTGTTACCTTTTCTCTAAATGTTTCATAGAATTCAATTGGGAAGCTATCTGGTCCTGGTCTTTTGTTTGTTGGAAGGTTTTTAATCACAGTTTCAATTTCAGTGCTTGTGATTGGTCCATTTATATTTTCTACTTCTTCCTGGATCAGTCTTGGAAAGTTATACCTTTCTAAGGATTTGTCCATTTCTTCCAGGTTGTCCATTGTATTGGCATAGAGTTGCTTGTAGTAATCTCTCATGATCTTTTGTATTTCTGCAGTGTCAGTTGTTATTTCTCCTTTTTCATTTCTAATTCTATTGATTTGAGTCTTCCTCCTTTTTTTCTTGATGAGTCTGGCTAATGGTTTATCAATTTTGTTTATCTCCTCAAAGAAGCAGCTTTTAGTTTTATTGATCTTTGCTATCGTTTCCTTCATTTCTTTTTCATTTATTTCTGATGTGATCTTTATGATTTCTTCTGCTAACTTTGGGATTTTTTGTTCTTCTTTCTCTAGTTGCTTTAGGTGTAAGGTTAGGTTTTTTACTTGAGATGTTTCTTGTTTCTTGAGGTAGGCTTGTATAGCTATAAACTTCCCTCTTAGAACTGATTTTGCTGCACCCCATAGGATTTGGGTCATCATGTTGTCATTGTCATTTGTTTCTAGGTATTTTTTGATTTCCTCTTTGATTTCTTCAGTGATCTCTTGGTTATTTAGTAGTGTATTGTTTAGCCTCCATGTATTCATATTATTTACAGATTTTGTCCTGTAATTGATATCTAGTCTCATCATCTTGTGGTCTGAAAAGATACTTGATATGATTTCAATTTTCTTAATTTTACCAAGGCTTAATTTGTGACCCAAGATATGATCTATCCTGGAGAATGTTCCCTGAGCGCTTGAGAGAAAGTGTATTCTGTTGTTTTGAGATGGAATGTCCTATAAATATCAATTAAGCGCACCTTGTTTAATGTGTGATTTAAAGCTTGTGTTTCCTTGTTTATATTCATTTTGGATGATCTCTCCATTGGTGAAAGTGGGGTGTTAAAGTCCCCTACTATTATTGTGTTACTATCGATTTCCCCTTTTATGGCCGTTAGCATTTGCCTTATGTTTTGAGGTGCTCCTATGTAGGGTGCATACATATTTACAATTGTTATATCTTCTTGGTTTGATCTCTTGATCATTATATAGTGTCCTTCTTTGTCTCTTGTAATAGTCTTTATTTTAAAGTCTATTGTGTCTGATATGAGAATTGCTATACCAGCTTTCTTTTGTTTTCCATTTGCATGGAATATCTTTTTCCATCCCCTCACTTTCAGTCTGTATGTGTGCCTAGGTCTGAAGTGGGTCGCTTGTAGACCGCATATATACGGTTCTTGTTTTTGTATCCATTCAGCCTGTCTATGTCTTTTGGTTGGAGCATTTAGTCTATTTACATTTAAGGTAGTTATCAATATGTATGTTCCTATTACCATTTTATTAATTGTTTTGGGTTTATTATTGTAGGTTTTTTCCTTCCTTGTGTTTTCTTACTAGAGAAGTTCCTTTAGCATTTGTTGTAAAGCTGGTTACATGGTGCTGAATTCTATTAGCTTTTGCTTCTCTGTAAATGTTTTAATTCCTCTGTCTGATCTGAATGAGATCCTTGCTGGGTAGAGTAATCTTGGTTTTAGGTTTTTCCCTTTCATCACTTTAAATATGTCCCTTCTGGCTTACAGAGTTTCTGCTGAAAGATCAGTTGTTAATCTTATGAGGATTCCCTTGTATGTTATTTGTTGTTTTTCCCTTGCTGCTTTTCATATTTTTTCTTTGAATTTAAATTTTGATAGTTTGATTAATATGTGTCCTGGCATGTTTCTTCTTGGATTTATCCTGTATGGTACTCTCTGCACTTCCTGGAATTGACTATTTCCTTTCCCATATTAGGGAAGTTTTCAACTATAATCTCTTCAAATATTTTCTCAGTCCTTATCTTTTCCTCTTCTTCTGTGACCCTTATATTTCAAATGTTGGTGCATTTAATGTTGTCCCAGCAGTCTCTGAGACTGTCCTCAATTCTTTTCATTCTTTTTTCTTTATTCTGCCTTGTGGTAGTTATTTCCACTATTTTATCTTCCACATCACTTATCCGTTCTTCTGCCTCAATTATTCAGTTATTGATTCCTTCTGGAGAATTTTAAATTTCATTTATTTTGCTGTTCATCATTGTTTATTTGCTCTTTAGTTCTTCTAGGTCCTTGTTAAACATTTCTTTTATTTTCTCCATTCTATTTCCAAGATTTTGGATCATCTTTACTATCATAACTCTTTATTCTTTTTCTGGTAGACTGCCTATTTCCTCTTCATTTGTTTGGTGATAGGTTTTTCCCTTGCTACTTCATCTGCTCTGTGTTTCTCTCTCTTCTCATTTTGCCCAACTTACTGCATTTGGGGTCTCTTTTTCACAGTCTGCAGTTTCATAGTTCCCATTGTTTTTGGTGTCTGCCCCCAGTGGGTAATATTGGTTCAGTGGGTTGTGTAGGCTTCCTGTTGGAGGGGACTGGTGCCTGTGTTCTGGTGGATGAGGCTGGATCTTGTCTTTTTGGTGGGCAGGACCAGGTCTGGTGGTGTGTTTTGGTGTGCCTGTGACCTTCTTATGGTTTTAGTCAGCCTCTCTGCTAATGGATGGGGTTGTGTTCCTTTCTTGCTAGTTGTTTGGCATAGGGTGTCCAGCACTGTAGCTTGCTGGTTGTTGAGTGGATCTGGGTCTTAGTGTTGAGATGGAGATATCTTGTATAGCTTTCGCAATTTGAAATTATATGGACCTGGGGGTTCTCTGGTGGACCAATATCCTGAACTTGTCTCTCTTGCCTCAGAGGCACAGGCCTGACACCTGGCTGGAGCACCAAGACCCTGTCAGCCACATGGCATAGGTCTCAGCAACCTTGTTATATGATTTCATTTTCCTTATTAAGTCACCTTTTCACTTAAAGGAAGCACTTCATGATTTCTTTTTGGCATTTCTGAATTACCAGAATCACTATTCTAGCATTTTGGTGCTGTTATTAAGTAAATAAGGGTCACTTGAACACAAACACTGTGATACTACAACAGCCGATCTGATAACCAAGATGGCTGCTAAGTGACTAACCCAGAGTCCTACTTTTCACTTTTGCATGACTAAGTTTGTACTAGAATAACATCTGTGATAATACTGGGCACTTAATAAACGCTTATTTTATTTTCCTCTAAGTGATTAATGTTGCATATGAATAGTGTATGACATATAGTTTGTACTCCATGCATGTTTCCTTCCCCTGTGTGTGTGAAGAATGTGTCTAGAATAGTACCTGGTGCATAATAGACAGTCAATGTATGCTTATTTCTTTAGGAGTAATATAATAAAAATTGTGTCTCCATCTATGCTCAATCCTGCTAATTCCATCCTTCATTTATGAATACTGTCGTACTAGAATGATACTTGACATATACCAGGTGCTCAATTCATGTTTTCCTTTCCTTGTATATGTGGGCAATGTACAATTATAGAATTGTTTCTGGCATAAACAAGGTGATCAGTGCCTGTTTATTTAATATATTGTTTGTATGACTGATATTGCTCTGATTTTATGTTCTTTAGAAGTATTGAAAAGATATAATTTATTACCAAAATATGTGTATAGATTTAAGGCACCTATAGCTACCTTATCATCAAACAAATATCCAATTAAATGTGATAGACGATGAACTTTGTTAGAACTTTGAAGCCTGGATAGAATTTATCTTGGTGAAGATAATGAAGTATCATCTCAGTAGGGGAAGCATAATCCAGTAGAGCAAGTGAATTGGAATACAGTCAGGACTGCTGGACTTTGAGTGTGGAGATGTAGTTTTGAGCCTGTGCTCTGCTCCTGTGTAATAATGAAGATGTCATATCAACTCCCTGCTTCCCAATACCCTAATTTCCCTATAAGCCAAATGCCCCAAGGTGTCTCCAGCTTATGGATATAAATGAAGTAATATTAATGCACATAATTACTTTGGTTGTTGTTCTTCCCCTTGCCAGCTCATGCAGGATCCCTGCTTTATATAAAATAATCACTCAATCATTTTTGGGAATTCATAGGAACCCTCCCTTGTTTTTTAGGGACCAGTTGTGTCTGCCAAGTGGTCCCTCATATGAAGTCATCTCTGCCTCCAGGCCCTGTTGTGTCTGCCATCATGTGGTTCTTCCAGGGAAACAATGCTCAAACTAAGGATGCCCTAAACTCAACCTTTCAAGACTCTCATGAGAGTCAAATTGTAGTCTTCACAGAAATGGTGACTTTGAATGTGAAGCTTTTCTCTTCCCTCAGGCTCTGCACCAAACTGTGTTTTCTAATATGGCCTGGATATTGAAGGCAAAGATTAATATATAATAGAACCCCAAAATAATTAGACTGCAGACATTTTGATTAGCAAAAAGAAAATGTACACAGTGATAAGCTCCCTTATTAGAATGAACATGATAATCATTCATTCAAAATGTAATTAATACTTAGTGGGTTTCAGGGCTTCATAGCAAATAAGCTGGAAACAAGGAGTTTAGTAACAAATGACATTCCTACTATCCCGGCCCTTACAGATACTTAAAAGTGATCCTACTATCCCGGCCCTTATGAATACTTAAAACTGATCAGCTGACAGATATTTTAATAAATAATTACAGTTCAATATATAATCTTTTTTGATGATAACAGTATAGAGATGGGCTTTATTGGAAATGTTTCAGCTCAAGTATTAGGAAAGAGCTAAAGAACAATAAGATAGAATATATATTAACACATACATTCCTCTTAAATCACTTCTCTGTCCCCATGCCTAGAACATGCACATATTCAATATATTTGTGGAATGAATGAATGCTGCCAAGAGGATATAAAAAAATACAATTGTGCTTCCCTGGTGGTTCAGTGGTTGAGAGTACGCCTGCCGATGCAGGGAACATGGGTTCATGCCCCGGTCTGGAAGATCCCACATGCCGCGGAGCAGCTGGGCCCATGAGCCATGGCCGCTGAGCCTGCGCATCCGGAGCCTGTGCTCTGCAACGGGAGAGGCCACAGAAGTGAGAGACCTGCATACCGCAAAAAACAAGAACAACAAAAAAATAACAATTAAAAAATATGGAGGTGTTGGGGCAAAATTTTTGTCAAGTTATATACAATCTTTAGCCTCTGTCAGTAAAAGGTGAATGATAATATCTCCCCTTATGGAGCGTTATGGTGATTAAATTATATACTCAAAGTATTTAGCATTCTGTCAATATTAGTTCTTAAGGAGGGAACTCTAAATCACAAGAAGTAAAATAAGTTGAGCAGGAAGGGTTTCCTTTGTCATGCTGGGGGTTTGAGTCATATCCTCCTATCTCTTCCTAAGGGAAGTCACTTGGAAACCTGGTGAAAACCAACTGCAAAACTGTATACTTTTCCAACCGTTGTGAGAGCTTGTCCTCTAGGAGGTAGTAGCTGATGTAGTGCTCCTTCTGAAATTGTCTTAGGATGTGAGTTCAGAAGAGTTGAGTCGGGGATTATCTTCTGAGCTTGAAAAGGCTTACCAAATGTCTCTGTAGAAAATTCTAAGAGTATCATTTTTGTCCTCATAACTTCCTTATAGATTCTTAGCTAAGGTACTGAGCTTTGGAATTAATAGATCAGTTGGCTGTATCCAGGCTATGATTCTGGGTAAAAAAAAGAAATGCTAAGAGTAATTTTTTTCTGGGCATCACCTCACAAAAAGGCAGATGTATGAAGACAAAATGAACAAAAAGAGAGGGAAAAAAGAAAACGGATACTCTGAGGTCAGAGAATCATTCTTGCCTCAATGTTATGAAACCATTAGACTGAAATGAGGTGGAAGTTTCTCTCCTAAGAACACTCTGATATTGTAGAAAAAGAGGATAATTCTTTCATGTTTGGATTAAAGACAAGGTAGAATTTGCTGCTTATGCTGATATAAAAAGGTGATTTCATCTGAAAATTTGAATAAATGGTCAATCAAAACCTGAGATTGCTTTTGCTGAGTAACCTTCCATTTTAATTTCTTAATGCAATAGGCAGGCTATAAATAAAACAGAAGAGTGACCCACTTAGTAATCCCTTTAGGATTACTAAAGTACACATGGATAAATACCTTATATAGGTTACAAATTATTTTGATCATGTGCTTTTAAATATACACATTTATTTTTGGTTGTTTTGGAGTTATTTTTTAATGGAAATTAAATTATACTGTATATTTAGTTCTGAGTCTTGCATTTTTTACACTCAACAGTATGTCCTGAACAATTTCCCTGTCTCTACATAGAGATCCACCCTTTTCTGAAAGCTCTATGGTACCATATGCCATACCAGACCACAATTTAACACTCCCTCTATTGTTCAAGATTAGACTATCTTCAATTGTTCCATATTATAAACAATGTTACCATGAATATATTTATACAAATACCCTGATACTCTTGTCTGAGCATCTCTATAGATTTCTAGAAGTGGGATTGCTCAAAGGATATGTGCATTCAGTTTGAATTTGATTAAGTTTGTTTTTGTTTTGGAGCAGTCCCACACTTACAGAGAAGCTGCTAGTACAACACAAAGAACTGAATTTGTTAGTGTGTATGTTTCCTACAAATAAGTATATTTTCCTACATGGCCATGTTACAATGATAAAAATCTGGAAGTTAACATCCATTCATTACTACTATCTATTCCTTCAATCTCATTCAAGTTTCTACAACTGTCCCAATAATGTAATGTTTAGCAAAAGGATCTATTTCAGAAGTAGATATTGTATATTGTTGTCATGTTCCTTTATTCGTCTTCATCTGGAAAATTTCCTATTTCCTTGACTTTGAAGACCTTGTCGCTTTTGAAGAGAATGGAACAATTAATTTTTAGAATGTCTCTCAAATTGGATTTGTCTGATGTTTCCTCACAATTAGGTTCAATTTATACATCTTTGGAAGAAATATCACAAATGTGACATTGTATTGCATCTGACCACGAAGTGCAACATTTTAATCTGTGCTATTCCTGATAATGTTCACTTTGACCTTTTGACTGAGGTGGAGTCTTCCAGGCCTCCCATTGTAAGGTTATTTTTATTTTCTTCTGGTAATTAGGAAGAGCTTTGTGGGGAAGGACTTGTAATGATATAATCGTCTTATTTCTCATCAAACTTTGATTTAGTTATTTATTCACTTAATTATATCTGTGATATAAGTATACATTCTTTGTATTGAATTTGTATTTTTTATTTAAGTATGGGACTGCTCAAAAATAAACATATGGTTTCATATATGATTAATGAGTTTTAATGTTATTATCTTTGAATGCTGACGCAAAAACTCACCTTAGACTTGCCTTCTCAGCCTTGGAATCAGCCATTTCTCCAAAGATCCCTGATCCCTGTTAAGTGGATATTGGTATTCAGAAACCAAAACCTGATTGCTAGATCATCTCATTGGTATTGGGATGTCACTATTCTTTATACTAATAATTCCAATCCAACATCCCAGAACTCATTTTAATTTTCTCCCTTTCCATGTGTGTGACTCCCCTCCCCAAAAGTGAGAAACGTGGCTTTATTTCCCTTAGGTTATGTACTGATTCAACCAACTCCCCTGTATGTAACCAATCTCTCATTACTGCTCCCACCCACCATTCTCCTCCAGCTGGGTCTCTGAACTCACATGCTAAGCCATGCCCTGTTATGGGTGTTCTCCTCATTCTTCTTGGGTTCTAAAACCCTACACAAGGCCAGTCTCACATATGCCTGCCTCATCTAGCTTGGACTCTGACACCCCATGCAAGACTCACATGGATGTCCTTTCTGCGTTTTTGAGGACTGACACTAGGCCACCCTCATGACTGTTTACTCATGACTCCTTACTCTGTTTGGACTCTGATACCAACACTAGGTCAACCCAACATATGGACACCCTTCTTACTAGACTGCTGTGGCCTACTGTTGCCTTCGGATACACTTTATTTCCTGGATACAAGGATGAAATACTGTTAAGAAAGATGAAAACAAAGTCATAGGAGATATAAATTAATTTCTATATTTTATGGTATGTAATTGAATCCACTTTCCACCAAGATTCTGTGCAGATTTAGGTTCTAAAATGGATGACCTGGGACTCACTGCAGAGTTGATGGTGGTCATTTGCCTTCTGGCAGCCCTGTACAGAAGACATTTGACCTTAACCAGGGATAGACACTGAGTTGATGTCTGTGAGGCAAAAATAAAACAACAGCAGCAACAACAACAAACCCCATACTTATTAAAAGATGCTATTTTCATTACAGCAATATTCACAATGACCAAGATACGGAAACGATCTAAGTATCTGTTGATGGGTGAATGGATAAAGAAATTGTGATACATAGATGGATAGATAGATAAATAGGTAAATCTCTCTTTCTCTCTCTCTTTCAGTATAACTCAGCCTTAAAAGTGAAGGAAATTCTGCCATTTGTGACAACATGGATAAATTTAAAAGATATTACTTTAAAACTGAATGTTAGAATCTAAAATAGTTGAACCTAGAGAAACAGAGTAGAATGGTGGTTTCTAGGAGCTGGGGAATGGTAAAAATGGAAAGATGTTGGTCAAAAGGTACAAATGTTCAGTTATAAGATGAATAAGTTCTAGAAATCTAATGTACAGCATGGTAAATATAATAATACTATATTTTATACTTGAAATTTGTTGAGAGTAGATTTTAAGTGTGCATGCACACACACACAGACACACAGTGGTAACTATGTGAGGTGAGGTAGTTAGCTATGTTAATTAGCCTGATTGTGGTAATTACCATACAAGTTTACATATATCAAAACAGCACATCGTACACCTTAAATATATGCAATTTTTATATGTCTATCATACCTTAACAAAGCTGGGAAAAAAACCTGACCCCTAAATTAAAAAAAAATAACAAAAATAAAACCTAACCCAATGTCTTCTGTTTATAAAATAAAAATGAAATACATAAATACATAAATGTTTCCTCCCCTTTCCAACAACAGCAACAACAATGGAGCGATGGAGTGAATGACTCATGACAATCACAGACGATTGTTAATTAAATAAATAGAAGAAAACACATTTGAGTAGAAAAGCCTCCATCAAGAACTTTAATTTGTCTCCATCATACTAGCTAATGGACCTCAAACTAGTCAAGCAATAACATAAGGACTTCAGTTCATGAAATTTCACAGATTATAAAGCATTCAGAATCGAGAAAGTAAAATTTAGTGCTGAAGGTGTACAGAACTGAGAAGCTTTCATTCTTTTTGAATGCAGCCGTGAAAAAGAACACTGCATTCAACTGGTTTGTGCTCTTGACTGTCTTTGAGGTTTAAGCAATTCTTAATTAACTCTCTAATTTTTCTTACTTGGCCTAACACCTTGATAAGAGCTGTAGGATCTCAGGTCTTACCCATAGACTTAAATTTTACAAATGGAACTAACCTTCTGGTAAGGGCATTGCTTTTTCAAATATCTTATTACTTTAATTATAGATTTATTATATTCACTTTGCAACTGGAGCCCAAAAGGAGTCTTAAAAGTTTCTCTCTTGTCTCTTGTCTGGAAAAAAAAATAGATATTTTAAAAGGCAAAGTCATTATTCCAGTCTTCAAAACTGCCGAGGACACTAAAAATTACATCGTTCATTTATATATGCACTGTTCTTCAATTTAGCCTGACATCATGCTATCATTCATTGGACTTAATACTTATTGAACACCTATTATGTTCCAGGCAATGTTCCAAGTGTCATAGGAAGAAGAATTATTCAGGTGTATAATGCATTGTGTATATATCAAATGTCATGGCATTGAATAAATTGAATCAGGTATGGACCCTGCCCTCCAGGAGATTACAAGAAACCAAGGAGGATGAAACAGACACACAAGTAATTTTTTTTTTTAATTTGTTTACTTTCGGCTGTGTTGGGCCTTCGTTTCTGTGCGAGGGCTTTCTCTAGTTGTGGCAAGCGGGGGCCACTCTTCATCGCGGTGCACAGGCCTCTCACTATCGCGGCCTCTCTTGTTGCGGAGCACAGGCTCCAGACGCGCAGGCTCAGTAGTTGTGGCTCACGGGCCTAGTTGCTCCGCGGCATGTGGGATCTTCCCAGACCAGGGCTCGAACCCGTGTCCCCTGCATTAGCAGGCAGATTCCTCAACCACTGTGCCACCAGGGAAGCCCGACACACAAGTAATTTTAACAGAAGTTAAAGGACCAGGATACAGATCATGAGAGACTTATGATAAAAAAAAAAAAAGGCTAAGAAAATACAGGGGAGGTGAGATATAATTTCTGGATGGAGAGCTGGGTAGAGTGGAAAAGCAGGAAACCTTCATGGAGGAGGAAGATCTGAATGATATCATTATTATATTGTGAAGTTATGCAGGTTTATTTCAAATATCCCTAACCTTTTTAAGTATTAAAAGAGATAAGCAAATGTAGCATGGGCAGTTTTATGTTTAGAACAACAGAACAGAAAGGAAAGGTAGACGTAGCACTGAGAACCCATCTTTTTCTTGCCTACCTCGGCACTATTTGAGACCTCACCTGTTTTGCTTTACATTACCACCACCACCTTGAAGAGTACGTGGACCTTTGCGGGCACCCAATACATACTTGAAGATTTAAAAACACATCCCAGGACATCAAATCTTATGATTTATGCAACTCTCCTCAGAATGGATGACTTAAGGTCTTCGCAAACAGGAGGGAGTTCATAGGAAAACGTGATATGTACAGGACACAGTATTTTTCTTTCAATTGTTTGGTTTTGACTATTTCTTTATCTACTTATCATTGATTTATAAACTACAGTGCTGAGATAATGTTTTTATTTTTTCCTAAAATAATTGTGTATAAAGTCCATCTATGTCAAATGTCAACATCCTATGTGTCTCTTATCCCAAAATAAAACATGGGGAGGTGGGATCTACTCAAATCTCATGCTTCCACAGGTCTCATGAAAGCCAGCCTGACTTTGTAAAACTCACATATTGATCTTATGCTGGAATTCCTACCAAGTAGTGTTGAGCATATCAGTGTAATTTTGTTTTAATGTCTTAAATAAATACTAAATAAATGAGATGAAAATGCCAAATAGGGTAAAGATTGATCATTGCTTACAGAAAGTTAGGTTGTCTGGAATAAATGTTATGCAGTATATTAAACATTTTTGTAAAGATTGAATCCTTTTTCAAGATTTATTTGATAGAAATGTGTTATTCCTATCAGCAGCCAAAACATCTAATTGTTATATCAATAGTTCTTTTAAGTATAATCTCATTTGATAATCTAATAAAATCAGGTGAGAAAAACTGGCCTCCAGTTTATAGACGAGGAGGGTGAGGCTTAAGAAGAATAACGCCCCATTCACAGACCTGATAAGGAACCAGCTGGGGCATTTCCATTCCATCCTTCTGGCACTGCCTTTTTACATTAGAATTCCACTTTTCATAGAGGAAGGAAGGTCAGTAGGCTAATGATGCAAAATAAGTGAACTTTGTCAAACAGCTATGTTCATACTCTGGACTGCAGGCAGTGAAGAAAAAGAAATACGTAGAAAAAGTTAATCCTCAGCAGAATGAGTTCATGATCAAAGTCCCTGTCATTCTTGCTCCAAGTGTGAGATTTACTGCTGTCTCCCGAGGGAAAGCCAGGTTGTCATTTCGTACTTGTGGAAAAGAACTACTGACATGAAGAGATCCTATTCATTCTGTTCTTAGTTCTCCAACTTCAACCACAATCAAAGAAGAGAAGTGGCCACAGATGAGAATGAAATTACTTTTCACATGAAATTGGATTGAGTCCTGCTTCCCTCTGAAGTATTCTTTGAAAAAAATGCACACTTTCCTATTGAGGATCTTACAAATTATGGTTTTTAATGGATCTTGCAACATGAAATGCACCGTGCTTGAACTCCAAACTTGTGTCATGCCTTGGTGAGTATTTTATGAATTGTAAAATAAGTTAAGATACAAAAGTGGTTGCTGGTTCCTCCATCTGATAAATCTTATTTGGGATTAGTATGTAATATCCTTTTTAAGACCTCTTTCATTTCTTTTTTATGGAGTTGAACTGAATACCAATAAAAATGAGGAAACTTTATCTATGTATCTTTGTTTTTTCCTTGTTAATTATATTACTTAGCTGTGCACATTTTCTTTCTTCTAAATGATCACAGGCTTTCTGAAAATGTCAGCATCAAATTTAACTGTGTTTTCTAGTTTTCAGATATTACACCACAACTGACAATACACTTAGAGCTATACACTTTAAAATGGACGTTAACCAGGAGAGGATCAACCTCAAGAATTGCAGAGAGAGGAGGTTGATGAACTCACTCTCTTTTTAAAGCAATGAAATACAAGCAAAACAATTAAAATCAATCATTTCAGAAGTCTCGCCATTAACCAAAGCCACAGAATGAGCCAAAAATTGTCTATACAAGAGAAGCTACTGAACTTTGGTAAGACAGTGGGGTCTGTGATGTTTGAACTTAGGGTTATTCTCCTTTCCTCCCATTCCCTCCTCAGCTTAGAGGTATAGTAGGTAAAAGCCAGCAGCACTACGGAGAATGAAAAGGTTGAACTGCTTTTGGAGCTTTGTTAAAAGCATCCCCAGTGCAGACTCAGTATTTTGTCTAAACTTTTAGCTCTCTGGGAAATGTCTACACTTAGGTGGCTATTTGAATGATTCAGAGCTTAGCTCAGTGGGAGGTAGAAGGCTCTAATACCAGAGTTGTTACAAACAAGTCTATTTGTAACAACACAACAACAACAAAAATACGAGGCATGGGGAGAAACAGGAAAGTCAGTCCACATACCCTGGTGAAAGAAACAGCTAATCAAAAATGTCCCTGAGGGGGACCAGATTTTGGACTTAGTAGAAAAAGATTTTAAATAAGCTGTTATAAATATATTCAAAGAAATATAGGAAACCATGTATAAAGAATTAAAGGAAAGTGTGAAAACAATACTGGTCATGGTAACTGTAGCCATTATAAAAGGCAGTATACATGCATTTTTGTAATTCTTTTCCTCTCCAATCTGTTTTCAAAGACAACTGCATAAAAATAAATATAAAACTGTGTTAATGGGCTTATAATTTATACAGATGAACATTTTTACAAAGGAGGAAGAAGGAATAGGCGTATTTTAGGCAAAAGTTTTTGCATTACTGAAATTAAATTAGCATTAATCAATAGATTATTTCACCTTAAGGTGCTAATTTCAAGGTGTGTAAGGTGTGAATTAAGGTGTGTAATTTCAAGAACAAACACTACAAAAATAACTTAAATAAATATAATGAAATAAACAAAAATAGAATTAAAAAGATACACTAGAAAATTTATATTTAACAAAAATAAAAGATAAGAGTCAAGGAATAAAGAAAAAAAGCACAAGACATAAGTAAAAACAAATAGCAAAAGGACAAATATAAATCCTTCCTTATCAGTAATTACATTAAAAGCAAGTCAGTTAAATACCTCAATCAAAAGACAGATATTGGCAGAATACATATACTGTCTACAGGATGAATACCTTAGATTTAAAGACATGAGTAGATTAAAAGGAAAAGAATGGAAACATTTACATGCAAGCAAGAGTCAAAAGAGAACTGAACTACCTATACTGAAATCAAGCAAAATATACTAAGACAAAAATAATTACAAGAGAAATAGAAACACATTTTACCTTTATAAGAGGGCTAATTCATTAGAAAAATATAACAGTTATAAACATAAATACACCTATCAACAGAGCCCCAAAACGCATGAAGCAAAAACTGACACAATTAAAGGGAGAAATAGATAATTCAACAATAGTAACTGGGAACTTCAATACCTGACTTTCAATAATAGATAGAACAATAATGCAGCAGTTCAATAAAGAAATAGAAGGTGTGAACAATACTATAAAACAAATTGCCAGGACAAATATCTATAGAATACTCCATCTAACATCAGAATATGCATTCTTCTCAATACTCATTCTGCTCACCTGGAACATTCTCTAGGATAAACCTTATATTAGGCCATAGAATAAACTTTAATAAATTTAAAAGAATTGAAATACAAAGTATATTTTTTATCACAATGGAATTAAATTAGAAATCAATAATGGTAGAAATTTTATTAATTCACAAAAATGTGAAAATTAACAACACTTTTCTAAGTCATCTTTTCAGCAAAGAAGAACTCACAAAGGAAATTAGAAAACACTATGAAAAAAATAAAAGCAAAACATGACATGTCAAAACTTATGGAATGGTGTAATAACAATGCTTAGAGGGAAATTTATACCTGTAAATTACCATATTAAAAAAGAAGAAAGACATAAATTTAATGACCTGAACTTACACCTTAATCTAGAGAAAGAAGAGTAAACTAAAGAGAATCTAGAGAAAGAAGAACAAACTAAACCGACAGCTGGCAGAGGAGGGAAAGAATAAAGATTAGAGCAGAAATGAGAATAGGGAAACAATAGAGAAAATCAATGAAACCAGAGGAGGTTCTTTGAAATGATTTTAAAAATTGGTAAATTTGGCTAGACTGATCAAGAAAAGAAGTTGAAAGATTCAAATTAACAAAATCAGCAATGAAAGCGGGAACATCACTACTGGTCTTACAGAAATAAAGTAGATAATAAGGAGGTATCAACTACTGTATGCCAAAAAATTAAATAGATTAGATAAAATGGGCACATTTCTAGAAGACACAATCTATTGAAACTGACTCAAGAAGAAACATATAATCTAGACCTATAAAAGCAAAGATTGAATTAGGAATTTTTAAAAAAAATCAAGAAAGAAAAGCAAAGCCTAGATTACTTTATTGGTGATTCTACCAAACATTTAAAGAATAATTAATATCAATCCTTCATAAACTCATTCAAAATAATATACAAGGAGGGAACACTTCACAGTTCATTCTACGAGATCAGTATTACCTTGATACAAAAATCAGAAAAAGATAGTGAAAAAAACCCCAAAACCAAAAATAGCTATATTTAAAAAAATCCTCATGAATATAGATACAGAAGACCTCAATAAAAATGTTAGTAAACTGAATCCAGCAAGATATAAAAAGACCTATAACCTACCATCAAGGGAAATGTATCACAGGAATGCAAGATTGATTTAACATCCCCAAATCAATCAGAGTAATACAGCACATATATCAGTTTCTCGTTGCTGCTGTAGCAAATTGCCACAAACCCTAGTGGTTTAAAAACTATATATTAATATTGGCTTAAAGTTCTGGAGGTCAGGAGTTCAAAATCAGTATTACACTGGGCTAAAGTCAAAGTGTTTCCTTATGGAGGCTCTAGGGGAAAACGTTTTTCCTTGCCTGATAAAGGCAAGTTTCTTGAGGCTCTCTTTATTACTCAGATCATGGTCCCATATCAAACTGCTTTTCCTTCTTCCATTTCCATTGTCACATCACCTACTATCCTTGACAATTTTGCTTCTCTATTATAAGGATCCCTGTGATTACATTGAAGTTGCCTAGAAAATCCAGGATAAGTTTTCCACCTTTATATCTTTAACTTAATCACATCTGCAAAGTCATTTTTACCATGTATAGTAACATATTCACACAGCTGGCCATACTTTTGTGACCATTGTTCTGTCCATTACAGTATGACCTCTGGCCTTCAAAGATTTATATTCATCTCTCATTCAAACTATATTTACCTCAATCCCAAAGCACCCACTCAAAGTCCAAAATCCCATTATCTAAATATCATCAACTCCAAAGTCCAGAATCTCGTTTTCTAAATATTCAGATATGGGTCATATTCTGAACATGATCCATTCCAGGGCAAGACTCCTCTCCATCTGTGAACCCGTGAAACAAGACAAGAAGTTACATGCTGCCAAAATACAATGGTAGGGCAGGAATAGATAATAGTTATGGACATTCCTATTCCAAAACATTAAAAATAGAAGGAAGAAACTTGTCACTGATTCTAAAGTAACTTTGAAATCCAGGTAAATTCCATTAAGTTGTAATGCCTGGAAATAATTTTCTGTGACCCAAAGTTCTGTACTCTGAGTCATCCTTCTCTTCAGGAAGGGCAGTGCATGTTGCCCCCTGAGTAGTCTTATCAGTCTGCTTCTTGCCTGTAGAATTTGGTGTGTCTGACAGCCCTCTTTTATTTCATCCTCCCTCTCTCCCTTTCATTCCAGGCTCACAGTCTTTCTGCTGGTGTAACATTCTCAGATATCTGTGGATCTTCCATGCAAGGCACAGGGTTCATTCAGTTAGACAAAAGCCTCTTCCACGGATCTTCCCTGGATCATGTCACCTCTATTCTTGACTTCTGCTGAGATGACTGCAGGTTTCTAGGAATCAGATGTCTAATCTCTTCAAGAAACCCTTTGTGTGACTGAATACTCTGACCTTTGGTCTTTCTAAGGACAAAGAAAATGTTCCAGGCACACCTTTTTCTCCAGAGCATGCATTCTTGATGGTGAATATTTCAACATCCTAATTTTATCATTTCTTGCTGTCCGGATAGGTTGAGAGTTTCTCAGTTCATCACATCTTTGGTCCTTTGTGCTTAACCGTTCCACATAGGTATTAATTATAGGAAAAAATCTGTAAAAAATACAAACATTTGGAGGCTAAACAATACACTACTTAATGGCCAAGAGATCACTGAAGAAATCAAAGAGGAAATCAAAAAGTACCTAGAAACAAATGACAGTGAAAACACAACAAACCAAAAGGTATGGTATACAGCAAAAGCAGTTCTAAGAGGGAAGTTATAGCAATACAATCCTACCTCAAGAACAAGAAACATCTCCAATAAACAACCTAACCTTACACCAAAAGCAATTAGAGAAAGATGAACAAAAAACCCCACAAAGTTAGCAGAAGGAAAGAAATCATAAAGATCAGATCAGAAATAAATGAAAAAAAATGAAGGAAACAATAGCAAAGATCAATAAACATAAAGCTGGTTCTTTGAGAAGATAAACGAAAGTGATAAACCATTAACCAGTCTCATCAAGAAAAAATGGGAAAGACTCAGATCAATAGAATTAGAAATAAAAAGGAGAAGTAATAACTGAATCTTCAGATATACAAAGGATCATAAGAGATGACTACAAGCAACTATCAACCAATAAAATGGACAACCTGGAAGAAATGGACAAATTCTTAGAAAAGCAGAGCCAACCGAGACTGAACCAGGAAGAAATATAAAATATAAACAGACCAATCACAAGCACTGAAATTGAGACTGTGGTTCAAAATCTTCCAACAAAAAAAGCCCAGGACCAGATGCCTTCACAGGCGAATTGTATCAAACATTTAGAGAAGAGCTAACACCTACCTATCTTTTTCAAACTCTTCCAAAATACAACAGAGGGAGGAACACTCCCAAACTCATTCTATGAGGCCAATTTCTGTGCATTAATTTTGTATCCTGCTACTTTACCAAATTCATTGATTAGCTCTAGTAGTTTTCTGGTAGCATCTTTAGGATTCTCTATGTATAGTATCATGTCATCTGCTAACAGTGACAGCTTTACTTCTTCTTTTCCGATTTGGATTCCTTTTATTACTTTTCGTTCTCTGATTACTGTGGCTAAAACTTCCAAAACTATGTTGAATAATAGTGGCGAGAGTGGGCAATCTTGTCTTGTTCCTGATCTTAGTGGAAATGGTTTCAGTTTTTCACCACTGAGGACTATGTTGGCTGTGGATTTGTCATATATGGTCTTTACTATGTTGAGAAAAGTTCCCTGTATGCCTACTTTCTGCAGGATTTTTATTATAAATAGGTGTCGAATTTTGTCGAAAGTTTCTCTGCATCTATTGAGATGATCATATGGTTTTTCTACTTCAATTTGTTAATATAATAAAATAAAAGAATTTCACAATTTGTATGGAAATACAAAAGACCCCGAGTAGCCAAGACAATCTTGAGAAAGAAAACTGGAGCTGGAAGAATCAGGCTCCTGGACTTCAGACTATATGACAAAGGTACAGTAATCAAGACCATATGGTACTGGCACAAAAACAGAAATATATATAAATGGAGGAAGATAGAAATCCCAGAGATAAATCCACATACATATGGTCTCCTTATTTTTGATAAAGGAGGCCAGAATATACAATTGAGAAAAGACAGCCTCTTCAATAAGTGGTGCTGGGAAAACAGGACAGCTACATGTAAAAGAATGAAATTAGAACACTCCCTAACACAATACACACAACTAAGCTCAAAATGGATTAAACACCTAAATGTAAGGGCAGAAACTATCAAACTCTTAGAGGAAAACATAGGCAGAACACTCTATGACATAAATCACAGCAAGATCCTTTTGGACCCACTTCCTAGAGAAATGGAAATAAAAACAAACAAACAAAAAATAATGGGACCTAATGAAACTTAAAAGCTTTTGCACACCAAAGGAAAACTTAAAGAAGCTGAAAAGACAACCCTCAGAATCATAGAAAATATTTGCAAATGAAGCAACTGACAAAGGAGTAATTTCCAAAATTTACAAGCAGCTCATGCAGCTCAATATCAAAAAAACAAATAACTCAATCCAAAAATGGGCAGAAGACCTAAATAGACATTTCTCCAATGAAGATATACAGATTGCCAACAAACACATGAAAGAATGATCAACATCAATAATCATTAGGGAAATGCAAATCAAAACTACACTGAGTTATCACCTCACACCATTCAGAATGGCCATCGTCAAAAATTCTACAAACAATAAATGCTGCAGAGGGTGTGGAGAAAAGGGAACCCTCTTGCACTGTTGGTGGGAATGTAAATTGATACAGCCACTATGGAGAACAGTATGGAGGTTCCTTAAAAAACTAAAAATAAAACTACGATGTGACCCAGCAATCCCACTACTGGGCATATACCCTGAGAAAACCATAATTCAAAAAGATTCATATACCACAATGTTCATTGCAGCTCTATTTACAATAGCCTGGACATGGAAGCAACCTAAGTGTCCATCGATAGATGAATGGATAAAGAAGATGTGGTACATATATACAATGGAACATTACTCAGGCATAACAAGAAATGAAATTGAGTTTTTTGTTGTGAGGTGTATTGACCTAGAGACTGTCTTACAGAGTTGAGTTAAGTAAGTCAGAAAGAGAAAAACAATACCGTATGTTAACACATATATATGGAATCTAAATAAAAACCAAAAAAACTGGTTATGAAGGACCGAGGGGCAGGACAGTAATAAAGATGCAGACATAGAAAATGGACTTGAAGACACTGGTAGGGGGAAAGGTAAGCTGGGACGAAGTGAGGGATTGGCATAGACTATATATACTACCAAATGTAAAATAGATAGCTAGTGGGAAGCAGCTGCATAGCATAGGGAGATCAGCTCAGTACTTTGTGAACATCTAGAGGGGTGGGATAAGGAGGGTGCGAGGGAGATACAAGAGGGAAAAATACTGGGATATATGTATAGCTGATTCACTTTGTTATAAAGCAGAAATTAACACACCATTGTAAAGCAATTATACTCCAATAAAGATGTTAAATAATAATAATTATGAGATCTTGTGTCTTAAATAGTGGCTTTTTTAGAGCATATCACATTTAAAAAATATGGTCTGACACAACAAAAGAGAAAAGAATTCAGTGGAATGATTCTAAGACAATTATAGGGGATAATAAAGGTATTCTCATTTTGTCCACAATAGTTCTGTATATATTTTAGATCAGTGAAACATCATTTACCGAGAGAAATCTATGTCCAAGACAGAGTGTCCATACTGTGGGAGTACAGAGATGATAACAATGGATCACCCCTGATGTCTGTCCTTGGCTGTATTTTTGTGTATATATAAAAATATATATGTATATATTACATATACTACCTCTCAACAATGCTTTTTATTTATTTTTTACCTGGACTAAATTTGTTTTTGTGCCTCAAACTGCCTGTTATTTTTGATAGTTGGATACTGACTGCCTGACGTAACTCAAATTCTATATGCACAATGATGAAATAATTGTTTCTCCTCTCCTCTCCTCCTCTCCTCTTATCCCTTTGAAAAAACAAAACAAAATCAGAATGTAACTGTTTCCACTCCTGATTTCAGTGTTTCTTTTATTGCAATCCTCATTTTTCAAATGACTCAGACTCTGAATCTCTAAATTACCTTCAACATTTACATAATTGATGGATTCCTGTTATTCGTTTTAGAATACTGCTACTTAATAGCTGTTGATCACCATCAACTTTCCTCCATCCATTTAATCCACACTGCCAATGCATCTATTCTGGAAAATTCACAGTCATTATCTCTTCAGAAATTATGTATGTATGTATGTATGTATGTATCAATGTAAAATGTATAGATAGATCTGATCTGAAAGCTGACATGCTTATGACCCAAGAAGAACCTGTTTCAACTTGAGTCTGAGGGCAGCAGAAGACTGATGTCCAAGCTCAAATAATCAAAGCTAGAGGAGTTCCCTCCCTCTTATTCAGCTATTTTGTTTTATTTGTGTCTTCAATTGATTGAATGAGCCCCACCCACATTAGGGAGGACAATCTGCTTTACTCAGTCTACTCATTCAAATGCTAATCTCATTCAGAAGCACCCTCACAAACACACCTAGAATAATATTTGACCAATTGTCTGGGTACATCTGTAGTCAAGTCAAGTTTATACATAAAATTAACCATCACAAGGACCATGTGCATTTTATTGCTAGTGAAAAGGTTTGTCATCTTCATTGACACATTAAATGGTCCATGATCCCCCAAAGCTAATAATAGCCCATTATCTAAAGCATTTACTGGGAAAGAACCAGGAAGAGGAAAAGTCTGAAGATTGAAAAGAATGCTTAGTGTGTGGATCTAGAATACTGACTTTTGTCAATGGAACTCCATAAATCTCTTTCTTTAGCTGCTTCCAAACCTGTGTAACCTATGTTATATCATCAATGTAGTTTGAAAGAGAACATTTTGTACAGTGGTATATCATCTGAATCCTTGAGTCTTAGGTAATCTTGGAGATAAAATCTTCTTTCCACATTCACTTCTAAATTGATCACACAGCAATCTCTAGACTCCCCTGATGCAGGATGTTTTTTTGTCAGGCAGATTTTTTTTTCACTTAGTTTAGTGATTAATGTTTTGATAACTACTACCAGCCATTTAACTCTCAAGGAAATTCCAGAAAAGCTTTTCTGTCAACATAGACTATAAATATTACTTATTTACTTATATTATTTATAATTTATTAAATCTTTATATTCCCATACCAACAACATTAATAGTAAATAATGGCTTAATATATTGTCCCTTCCAGAGAATGTTTGCCTTTTATATGTATCTTCAAAATTTAGCCCATTGTTTTCCCAAAGCATGCTCCAAGGGGCACCAAATTATTCTTTGAAATAAGGTTTTCTAGTTAAAACTTTTAGAAAACACTTGTCCTCTTGGAGATTCAAAATGCCTGTGTGTGTACTAAGTGCTTTGAGAAGGCAGGTCCATGCTTTTGTAGTACTGAATTCTTCATTTCCTGTCTGGCTGTCATCCAGGCACCCCTCTTACTTGCTTTAGGCCTCTCTGTGGTCCTTGCACATTGCTCCCTGCCTTCCCAGTACCTAACCAGCACCAAAGTGTGAAATTCTTCTCATGCTGCCATCTCGTCTCTCTTGTCCACCCTTCTGCCTTCCTCTACTACTTTTTAAAAGTATAGTAAGAACACTTAACATGGGGAAAACTCTTAATACAATTTTAAGTATAAAATATAGTATTGTTAACTATAGGCATGAATGAGACTGTGCAGCAAATCCCAGAATTTATTCATCTTGAGTAACTGAAACTGTATATCCATTGAATAACAACTCCTTATTTTGCCCTCCCCCAGTTCTGGCAACTGCCATTCCCCTTTCTGCTTCTATGAGTTTGACTATTTTAGATTTTAGATAAGTAGAACCATACAGTATTTGTCCTTCTGTAACTGACATATATCACTTTGAATAATATCCTCAAAGTTCATCCATGTTGTCACATATTATAAATTCTCTCTTTTTAAAGACTGAATAATATTCCCTTGTATGGAACTCACATGATTAAATTGGGCTCACCCAGATAATCCAAAATAATTTCCCCACTTCAAGCTCCTTGACTTTAATTACGTTTTTGATGTCCCTTTTTCCATGTAGAGTAACATATTTATCACAGATTCCAGGGATTAGGGTCTGGACTTCTTTAAGGGACGATTATTCTGCTAATAATAATGAATCCACTTGTTTGACTTCGAAGCCATGTGGTTACCCATCATGATCTTCTGTGGTTTAAGAATATCCTATGCAGCTTAAAACTTTGGGACATATTTTCTTAGTTCAAAATAGCGATACAAGTAGTGAAAATGTACACGTGGGGCAGATCTGGGGAGAAGCTATTTGGGTTTCCAGGGTCTCAGAACGCAAAAGTGGCTACAAAATGCTTATTTTTTGGAGCAAGTTGTGTCAAGCACCGCATGATTCAAGAATCTCCAAACTTATCAAACTTATTTCCCAGACTTTTAGAAACACAGTGAGAGAGGGAGAGAGAAAGAGAGAGAGAGAAAGAGAGACCTTAAAGATAATTTCTCTGTATTTTTTCTGGCCGTATCTCCCTGATAAACTGTCCTTTGACTTTATGAAAGTCCATTTATTTGTAGATGATTTGTTTCTAAAACTCACTGTAGTAGCATAGACCAGGGGCAGGAAAATTGCTTTATTTATTTCCTTGTTTCTAACACTTCAGACTTTAGTAAGCAACACACTCAAGAATTCTCACAGGGATCTTTTTCTCTCCCATACTCAACACTGCTTTCTGGACAGTTTTTGAAAGGGCAAGTACTGTATAGTGAAACACTTATTGTGTCCTGGCTAAAAAATGCATTTCTTTTCAGCTGTCTAGTATGTGTTCCATTATGTAAAACAATTGCTCTACTTAGTACCATAATGTATCTTAAATATTATCACCTAGCTTTTCTTTTTTTTTTTTAATTTAAGAAAAAAATAGTGGTTCACAGTAGTTATTGACCTGGGGTAAGGTGGCTTTATTTTCTAGAACTTATAGTTTTGTTTTCTAAAATTTATCAGTCCATATCAAATAAGTACTAACAATATCATAACACTTTACTGGTCACTATGGGGGAAGCAAAGAAGTATGGAGCCCTTGTACTTAAAGAATTTATAACTGTCATCTCACATTCATCCCACTGATGCCATACTTGGTTAAACCTTCCTCATCGTTTATATAATGGTTTCTCTGACTGTATTCCTCAGTTATCCTCTAGTCTAATATTTGTTTTGCAAATATTTTCTCCCAGTCTGTGGCTTGTGTTTTATTTTCTTAAGGGTTTCTTTTTTCAGAGAACTTATTACTAGGTTAACATTTCTTGAGCATCTCCAATGAGCCCAGATTTACGCTCAGCTTTTACCTGCATCATTGCATTTTGACTGCCTATAACTATTTTGTGAAACGGACTTCATTTCCCCCTTTACAAAGGAGAGAACTGATGTCTAGAGATCCAGTAAGCTGTATGCATATGTTGTACTATTGTTTGGCCTCCACCGTTACTATGCAAAATCAATTATGTTACAGTATTATACCATAATTTATTTGAGGGGATGCTGGTATATTTATGGTATGGGGTGCCTTTTAGGGTTTCATAAATGACTAAGTAGTTAGAACCTTCTACTTCTGAAAAATAATTCAGTCACAGCCACAAGTGAACATTCCATATAAAATCAATTAGATTTCCCTTCAAATTTCTCCAATTTGGTTATAAAGATCCAGGCTATGATGGTATGAGTGGTATGTAATTATTTTCCTGGTGCTTGCACCTTTCTTATAATTTCCTTTAAAATGATTTCCTTGATGTTGGATTTCAGAGTTACCATAATGAACTTCTAGTTCCTTTGACTATTTGCATTTCTAAAATTTTGGGATGGGCATTCAAAGCCAGCATGATATCTCATTTACTTATAGCAATATAATCTCCCATCATTTGGCCAAAAAAAGTTAGATGTTTTTATATATAGTATTTATATTATGACACTTGTGATTGATTTCTGAGATAAATATGTTACACCATATTTATTATGTTACTTCATTACTCCTCTTACTGACTTATGGTCCTTCAATACTAAACAAATATTGATAGCTTAAGATGAACCTGATCTATCAGGAACTGTGTATGATGTTCACCTCTCCAGTACACATCCTAGATTGATTGAGCTGGCTGTATCAATAGCTTCCATCTAAGACTAAGAGCCAAGTGCTTCACTGTGACTGGTTTTATTAGTCACTCAGTAAGAATTAAAGAAAAGAAAAACTGACAAGAGAGGAAAGGCTTAGATTTATTATATAAACTCTGATAAGACTAAAGTTAAGTAGCATTACTCTTTACTTCTCTCTCTACAAAAAGGACAATATAATTCTGTGAAACACCTTCTTAAAGTCTGATATTAAAGAAAAAAATGTGATATGTTGTATATTTGAAATTGTGGATATAGTGAAGAATTCTGTAAAAAGGTCTTCTAATATCTAAACTGGTAGAAGTATTAACTAAATTGGTTATATTTTCACAGGCTATATTCACATTACAAGTGAGGGTGTATAATGACCTTACCGTGAACTGGCAGAGAGTAAGACTTAGAAAAATGTATACTTCACATCTCTTGGTAAAAATGGAATCTAGATAATCTTTTGCTCACTTGAGAATGAACAAATAGAAATCCAACATGGAAGCTGTGGAAAACATATTACAAAAGAAGGGAATGGGATTTTTTTTATCATAGATGACTAAGAGGGAGAGCAAGATTATAAACTTAATTTACTTCCTCAACAAAAATAAAATTTCAGACAACCATTGACAGTCTCAAGAGGATAGAAAGCATGGCCAACTCCTTTCCATTGGGTTGTTTCCTTATTCTTTTAATCTCAACTTAAAAATCATCTTCTCAAGGGGTAGAGAGTGGGAGGAAATTTCCTGACCACTGCATAAATTAAGGTAGCCCTTTTATTGTTGCTTTTCACAATTTATTCATTTTCTCCACAATACTAATTATGATTTTTAATTATGTAAATAGTTGTTCTTTTAATTTTACTCTCTGCTTCACATACGTAATAGGACATAGCTCCATAAAGACAGTTACAACATGCCATCTAACAGATTTCTTGGTAAAAAATAACTGATAAAATTTGTTGAATGATTTAATGAACCAATAAACAGGAAACTATGAGGAGAGAGACCAGGTTGACCCAGGAAAAAAGAAGTCAATGAAAAAGTTATAATAGAATTTTGTCTCAGAAAGACCTATAAATCCAGGCTTTAAAGGTATGTCTTTCAAATTTTCTAAGAAGCAATGCTATATAGCTTATTCCAGAACAAAGAACATTGTGGAAAATGCACCAAATGATGGAACATTGTGGTTAATAGTATGGATCATGATCCTAAAATAACCAGAGTTGGTGGTTTGCATCTACCATTGTCAAAGGTAAAATAATAGGCAAATATCATCTCTAAAATTAATTTAATTTATTTATAAAATGAACAGACAAAAAATCCTACTAAATAGAATAGTTGTGAGGATTGATTATGAGATTTTATTTAAATTGACATCCCAGGACAGTGAACAGTAAATATTTGCAATTTACTCCAGTATGAAGCAGATAATAACCATTTCTTACATAAGCTATTAGTTTCATTTCTACATTAAGTGAATAAACTCTGACACTAAAATTCAACATAGCATGAGTCTCATCAATGTACAAATATCTTGAAGAAATGAACAACCAGACTTACTGGTACCATAACTAGGTAAGAATGTGCATGGCTTAGTAGTCAATCTATTAGTTCACTATCAGACTCCATAACAAAAAAGTGTACAATAATATAGTGAGATACTCAAAACGTATTAAAAAGAAAACTTCAAAAGCCATTGTTGGGATTTCCTGGTGGCGCAGTGGTTGAGAGTCTGCCTGCTGATGCAGGGGACACGGGTTCATGCCCCGGTCCGGGAAGATCCCACATGCCGCGGAGCGGCTGGGCCCGTGAGCCATGGCCGCTGAGCCTGCGCGTCCAGAGCCTGTGCTCCGCAACAGGAGAGGCCACAACAGCGAGAGGTCCGCGTACCGCAAAAAAAACAAAAACAAAAGCCATTGTTGTTAAAAGTTGTTAGACAATTAGAAATACTGGAAAACTTCCTGATTAAATACTATATCAATTTTGTAGCTTTCGTTAATTCATTTATTTGTTTATACAATTGATATTTATTGAATACCGATTATGCTAGCCAAAAAGTGTGTTGTAATAAACAGAATAATAACCCCACACCCACTTGTTCATGTTCTAATCCTTGGAATCTTTACATAACACAGGGAAATTAAGGGGGCAGAGGGGATTAAGGTTGTTAATCAACTGACTTTAAGATAGGGAAATTATCCTGAATTCAGTGGATTTTTTCTAATCACAAGGGTTCTTAAAAGTAAGTAAATGAGGCCGAAGAAGAGGTCAGAATGAGAAGGACTCAACCAACCATTGCTGGCTTTAAGAAGGTAGGAAGGAGGCCAAAATCTAAGGAATGTGTAAGGTTTCTAGAAGCTGGAAAAGGCAAGGAAATCAATTCTCCCCTAGCGCCTCCAGAAAGGAGTGTGTGTTAATGTGTTACAGCAACAATAGAACACTAATACAGTTATGACAATGGATGTATAAAAGCATGAGTACTGACCTAATAGAATTTAGAGCCTGGTAAAAGAGTAAATAATCTTTTAATAACAGTAAGTAATGCAAAGCAGTGTGAAGTGCTATGAAAGAGTATAAGCTTTGAGGTGTTTATTTATATTTAAAAAGAGCTGTGCTATGTCCTTAAGTCAGTATAAAAAGTGCAATCATCACAGTCATGATTAATTCTGAATAGCTCTTAAATTTTCCAAGTAATGTTTATTATACATGGTTTTGACTATACAGGCCAGAAAAGTAATTCTTAGATACACTAAAGCATGAAAACCAATAAAGCAGTTTAACAGAACAAAAGTAGAGTCTACATGCAGAGTGTCTGTTATCAAATGTGTCCTCTTTTTGGAAAACAATCAAATGCCTAACAGTGACTGGAGCAGGGGATGTGAAGAATGCTAAAATATTTCTGCCTTCCTTCAGGATTTACTTTGTTTTATTTTTCCCATCAAGCTTTTAAAAACTCACTTTGAATAGTGAAACTGTAGTGAAATAATTTTAATAGTAATTGAAATTATTAATTTACAAATAAATCAGTTCCCTACTAATTTTAATACATTTAAGCTTATCCTAGACTTTCTGATCAACATAATACTATGTGACAAAAAATAAGAGATGTAATCTTTAGAAAGTTGAAGATAAAATTATCATTTTTTGTTTTTATTTTATTGTGGTAAGAACACTCACAGATAATATTATATACCTAGGAACCCCAAGAAAGTCAACTGAAAACCACTAAACTTACCAAAGGGTTATCAGTAAAATTGTTACATATATAGTGAAACAATAGCTCTCCCTTAGAAGTTACATTATAAAAGAAAACAATTCATTAACAAACAAATAAACAAACAAAAAAAATCATAAAGTGCCCAGGAAGAAAGACCTTAACCAGTAAATGTAGAAAATCTGTATGAAGGAAAAATATTGGGGGGGGGGAAAAAAAAAAGGATGGGGCATGGCCTATGGATTAACTAAGAACATTTTAAGTTAAAGAGATATGTTAGCATATTCGGGTGGGATGGAGATGGAGATTTGGGGAGGACTAATGGGGATATACAGTGTATATAAGAACTTAATAGGGTTTCAGAAACCTCACAAGCTAATGGGAAATGAAAGAATGGTCAACAACTTATTTTGGAATAAAAGCATTGGATCCTCATTGCACATAATTTACCAAAAAAAAAAAAAAAAGTTAGGAATATTAAAGTGTTAAGATTTTTTAATTAATATTTTACTTGCTATGTATGATATAAAATAATTGTATATGGCTATTTAATTTAACCAAAAATGGAGGATTCAATAAGCAATTAATAAATGAAAGACTGATAGATTTGTCAGTAAAAAAAATATAAAATGTCTGCACGGCAAATATTGGAAAATTTGGGCTTCCCTGGTGGCGCAGTGGTTGAGAGTCCGCCTGCCGATGCAGGGGACACGGGTTCGTGCCCTGGTCTGGGAAGATCCCACATGCCGCGGAGCGGCTGGGCCCGTGAGCCATAGCCGCTGAACCTGCGCGTCCGGAGCCTGTGCTCCGTAACGGGGGAGGCCACATCAGTGAGAGGCCCGCGTACCGCTAAAAAAGAAAAAAAAAATTGCAAAATTTAAAGTTTTACTATAAACTGAAAGATTTACTCTAAACAGACTAATATTTGTAGCAAACATAGCTGATAGAAAGTTGATATTCTTATGAAGTGATCTAAAATATCGATAAGAAAACTTGCTATTAAAAAAACATGAATTAAATATTGTACATGTAGATTAAAGAAAAGAAAACATATGACTTTTTTACTTATTACCTTAGAAACATCATATATTAAACATCCATATTGAATACTACTGATTTTATACTAAGATGCTGCTGCTTCTGGGATCATTGGTGTATACACATTTTCTGAAAAGCAATTAGCATTATATATCAAAAGACCTACATACTTATATATTTTACTTTAATATTTTTACTTATAGGACTCCATCTTAATGAAATAATCATAGATCCTGACAGGAAAGATTTTTTGTCCTAAGATTTTAATCACAGAATGTTTCATTTCAGTCAGCATCACATAACAAATTCTGATTTCAGTATTTAGCACATGGAAGGTCCTGGATATATACTTTTAAATGAAAAATTAATAACCACTTTTATATTCCAAAAATGGAAATGAACCTAAATATCCAGTAATGAAAAAGCTATAAATAGTTACAAATTATATGCAGTAAGATAAATGTAGTAGCCATATTCCAAGATGGCCTAAATGATCCCGGTTTCCTGGAATCCATACATTGTGTAATGTCCTCCTCTTGAGTGTGGGTTGACCATTGTGACTTGCTTCTAATGAATAACATATGGTGGAAGTGGTCGACCGAAAAAAATGCACAACGTGAGAGTTGTGAGTTAAGCTTTATTTGGGGCAAAATGAGGACTATAAGGCTGGGAGACAGCATTTCAGATAGCTCTGAGAAACTGCTCCAAACTTCCCCAGGGGGGAAGGTCAGTATATATGTGATTTTGTGAAGGGGGAGTACATGCAATCAAACACATATTTTTTGCAGAAGGTTACTGCTAGTCACGAGAAGCAGACGTCACCATGAGCCTCATTCCTGATCTCTACCCTGAACTCCTTTCAGGGGGTGTTTAATCCTTATAGAGGTAGATGGCAAGTGCCAATTTGTAGATGACAAAGTGATGGTGTATACCTGGAAGACTAGGTCATAAAATGCAGTATAATCTCTCTCTCTCTGTCTTTCTTCACCCACTCTGGGAGAATCCATGTTGAGTGTTGGGAATAGCTCTACAGCAAAATCCATAGGATAAGAAACTGAAACCTCCAGTCGATAGCCAGGAAAGTGAGCTTCTAAGGGAATCATCCAAAATCAAGTCTTCTGAGACAGCAGCCCTGGTCACAGGTTGATTGCAACTTCATGAGATGCCCTGAGCTAGACCCTCCCAGCTGGACCCTCCTGCATTCCTTACATTCAGAAACTCTGTGACATAATAAATACATGTTTTAAGTTCTGGGGTAACTTGTTATACAATAATAAATAACTGATATGGTTAGTTCCCAGATGAAATAATATGTAGTTATTAAACTCATGTTCTCAAAGACTATTTAATGGCACAATAGCAATCATGTCAGATAGCATCAAGGGTTAAAAACTGAAAAGCAAACAAACAAAACATGACAGAATGTTATGAACGTATGATTCCTCCACTTAAATTTATCTGAAACTATAAATCTTGGAAGAAAAGATACCCCAATTTTAAGAGTAATATTACATGCATTCCATTTGGGGCTCAGGGGAGGCCACCCCAAAATATGCCACAGTAGCATATCCACTATCTTGAATTAAATTTACTTAAGAAATGGCCAAAGCAAGAGGGGCACTTTGATCCTCTCTGTCTTCTTGAAAGCAGGAACTAAATCTTCTATGTGAAAAGTGCTCTCCCTGCATTCAGAGGTAGAAGGACATCCTTATTGCCAGAGACAGGGAATTTAGGGCCAAGAAGCATGTATAAACAAACCCTATTACTTCTTTACTAATTTACTACCCCAAGCCCAAACACTGTTTGGATTCTTCACTAATTGAGCACCCAAAATTTCTTTGTCTGTCAATTCCTCACAAATGCTTTATTTGTTTGTTTGTTTTTTGTTTTTGTCTAAAAAGTATAAAAGCTCTCTGCTTTGGCCACTTCTTAGGTCCTATTTCTATAAGACCTCCATGTGCACAAATTAAATTTGTTCCCCCCCACCCCTCCGCTTAATGTGTCTTGTGTCAATTTAATTTTTAGTCTAGCCAAAATAATTCAAGAAAGGTAAGGAAGAAATTTCTCCCTCCCCCAAAATTCTAAGAGTAATAAGTAGTCCCTGTGTTTAAAAACAAAAAAATCAACAATGACAAAAATGAGCAGCCCCTGACATTTGAGGGTTGTCCTGGAACTCACAGCAAAGCCAAATTATTCCCCTGTTAAACATAAACAATCTCAGAGAACACCCCTGACAAGGTTACTCAGAGACCATGATAAAATGCATCAAAACAAAGCCACTTCATAATTTTGTCTAAGCACAAAAAAAAAGTCACTGTGCCACCCACATAACATCCAACACCCCCTCTCTTGGCCAAAATATGTGACTGCTACTTCTTTACCAACTACAGTTTTGTCTTTGTGGTAGATAAGATTTATTGAGCTATCCAGTCATAGAATAACCCCCCTTTCTGACAGCTTCCAAACTACAGTGAACACCTGCTTCCTTAGACCCTACCCCAAATCATCCAACCAAACCCCAAATCCTAAAATAAGTTCTTTCTAATACCCTCTTACTGAGATAACCCATGGTTTCTCATGGTGTGTACCTCCTCCCAACCCCCATCCCCTTCTGCAATGAGTAATAAACCCAACTTGTTTAACTAGGGGTATATTTCTGATGGTCTTTGTCTAAAGGGCATTGATACCACTATGAGGTTTTTAACATACTTAGAATAAATTTGGACAAGGTTTTGTTGAGACATCTGATAAAATGGAAAGTAAATGAAATAGAGTACCTTAAACTCCTGTATAGGCCAAGAAAGATTTATGTGGTCTTCCCTGGGTTAATTTTCTCCCTTCCCTTCAGTCCTCTCTATGGGTTCAAGGGCAGCTTTTACCTTTGCCTACCTCACATTCCCTTCACTGTTGATCTCCACACACATTCTGGAAGCACTATATACTATTCCATATTTCAGAATCTCAGAAAAATTAAGTCTATAATTTCAAAGAAAACTGGGAGAGATTTATCCCTCATACCACTTGTTGCCATCCCTGTTCTCTAAAATAAGACCTTGAGATGAGGATTCATGTGCCAGTGATTTGTTAACAGAATTGCTTCCAGGAGAAATTTGTAAGACAGTGAAGGAAAAGGAAGGGAGGAAGTTAAGCAAGGATGCAATTACAGGCAAAATTCCAGCATCAGCCTTGACCAAGGGGAGCCCTGAATTGTAAATTACACCTTAGAATTTGTATCAATTTGAGGCAAGGATCTGGGCATTCATACTCTGACATTAATTAGTCATTGGCTGATGGCTACTACAGGGGCACATACCTTGCAGGCACTTCCAGTTCTAGTCACTGGGGGCAACCATATACAGAGACTCACAAATGGGGGTAGTTTGAAGCAGAAGCAAGTAGAGGCAAAGAAGTCACAAAAATGGTCAAAGATACCCAAGGGAACTTGGTGGAACACCTGCACATTTTAATCCTTGCCTTCCATCTTTATTTCCTACCACTGGACTGACCTCCCCAGGAATGATGGCAATGGATATATCTATTTGCTTTGGAGAAAGCTTATAGGGATAGTCTGTGGACCACTTGCTCAAAAAAAAAAAAAAAAAAAAAAAAAAATCTTACACAGCAGGACCTTAGTTTATTTTCTGAAATTCATTTTAATTTTCTTGAAATTCTCCATTTTAAATATCCCTTGAGGAGCATCTCATGGCAAATTCAGTTTTCCCCATAACAAGTCCAGTTTTGTTTCCTTTTTCATTCTTCCCCCAGTGAGTGTTCAAGAAAGTATGGGACCAGCTTCAACATCTGTCACATACAGAGATACGTTAGATAGCATAGAGCACATTGCCTAGCACTCTGTAGATCTCAAGTATACATTAGCTATCTTTATGATTGTTTCATTCTAAAACTCTGTACTAACAGGAAGTTAAATGCTAGGGGAGGGAATTACCTCTGTTTGGTTATCCACTATTCTTTCTGTCTTCCTCTAACCTGAAAGATATGTGGGCCACAACCATGTGACAGGACCATCTGTAACTTGTGCTTTTTGGGACCAGAATAATTTTTCCCTTATATTTATCCAGCGTGGCTGTAATGGCTCAGTAACAAACATGTCTTGCATGACTTTGTGCAGGGAAGATTTCCAGAAGTCTCTGTGACTGCTTGGAGGTAGCAAATGAGGATGGATACGCTGCCAAGACATCTCTTCCATCCTAATGAGCACTAATTGAATATCTTGTCTGAAAAATATGTAAAACTACAAAGGCATCCTCACTCAGATGATTTGGCCTGCAGCCTGGCCAGATGCAGTTCTGTGTCTCAGCCATAATGTCATAAGCCTGTTAAGATGTTTTACATATTTTAAAATATTGGATTTGCTTGGAGTGGTCGAGCGTTATAGGACTTTTCCTGGAGCAACCCTTAGGAAAATGATGAAGAGATGCTTTTGTCTTCAACCTTCTTCAGTTTGCGCCTCTCTCCCTTTCCATGTTCTCATCTGAGTATAGCCTGTCTTCCAAAAGCGCTTGCCTTTCCTGTTTCCTCAACTTGCTTGTTCACTCTATGCTAACTCACTAGGCCCAAGGGTCAAGAAAAAGGGAAAGGCAGGGACTACCCTATGGGACCTACCCTAGAAATATCCAGCTAGTTGGGAACATGGTCAGAAATGGATTTCATGGTAAGTTACATAATTTTGTGAAATACTTTGATATGAACAAGATGGAACTGTGGTGGTATTTTGATGGAATTACAGCCAGGGTCTTTAGAATCACCCTATCAATTACCCCACTCCCTCTTATCAAGTTCAGAGAAATCTAAGTGCATAAAGGAAAAAAAAATAGGAACAAAGGGAATGAGAATATATGTATTTGAAATACACTGAGAAATATTTAATGATCTCTAATGCAAGGCTGTTTGGCAAAACATGAATTCAAGAATGTAGCCTGGACTCTTTATAAAAGGAATGTCCTGGGATTGAATCATCAAGTTATTTTCTCTGTTGAGGTAAGTTTTGAGAAGGGGCATTAGGAGATTCAGTACTAGAATGGGAAGGGAGCTGCAGGTTTTTCTTATCTGACCGTGCTCTGTTTTTGTTTTCTCTTAGTTCCATCAGAGACCCTAGCATAAAATCAAGCAAAAGTATGGTTGTCCTGACCCACCTCTATGAGACTGATCCCACCAAATCTTCCCTTCTTCTCTCTTAATCCACCTAAAGTAACTGAAATCATTGTCTTAGAAACTGACCTGAACAAACATTAAATTAACTTTCAGGCCAAACTATTCACAGGCTGAAATTGTACTCTCAATTCTACTTACCACCTAAATTAAAGGTGGTAAACAACTTTCAACCTAATCCCAAGATGAGGTTTCAAATAAAACCAAATAATAATGTTCCAAATATGTAAATTCATTAGCCCTCCTTCTTCTGACCCCTGGTTAGTTAAGAGAAACACAAGACCCAGAGTTTAAGAACATGGGGCTCTGAGCAAGCATGCCTGGTCCAGGAGGTGTTAGGAGCTGGCTAACACTGACCAAGTTATTTATCCTCCCTATGACTCATATTCTCAGCCTTTATAATGGGGTGAGAATAATATCACCCTACAAAGTTTTTGTGCTGATTAACAGAGTTATTACATGTGCACCATTTAGAATAGTGCCTCACACAGAGTAAGTACAATGTAAGACTTATCTATCATTATTAGAACATTTACTTAAAAAGAAAAAAAATCAAAGAGAATGTGCCTTTAAGGAACAGTTACTTTGACCATACCATGAGTTCCTGGGTTGTAGTGCATCAGATTAGATATTCTCCTGCTTGAGGAAGAGTTAGGAAGGGGGTGGTAGAGGCAGAGTTAGACCAAGAAGACTAAAAATGTGATCCAGCATTTCAATCTCCTATATCACCAAAGACAGAACAAAATGAAGGACGAAGAAGGTGGGATTTGCCCCAGGACCAAGATAGAAGGCAGAGAGCTGGGGAATAGCATGAGCAAATTCTACAATTCACTTAAATATACATTCCTCCAAAAAACCCAAAGGATTGGGCCAGCTAGAATTACTTTCAGACACGTTCGTGCAAACCCATTTAAAAATCCTAATGTTAAGGACTTTTCTTTCATTGAGAGTAGCTATTGATTTTTAAACACAACCAACATTTGGATATAAAAGTGGAATAAAAAATATAGTAATATGTTCTTTCTTTTCAAAATGATGCCATGAATGAAAAATGGCATATCATTTTAATTTTCTTTCTTTGATTTGTAATACCTTTTAAATATATTTTCATGTGTCTGTTGGTGGTCTCACCTCTCTCCCTCACTTAGAAGAGGGATTGCTTGCTCATGACCTTTAACAATTTTTATGCTGAGGATTCTTTCCTGTTATGGAATTGTATATACTTGTGTTGAACATTAAGAACTTTATACATCACTTTGCGACTGCCAGGGAAAAGTTGTGTTCTGGGTAGCAGGGCTCATGTTACTAAAACTCATTAACACATTGCTTTCCTCCTGTCTTCATTTCTTTGGTCCCAGGTCCCCATGTTGTGTGATTGTAGCCACTTGGACATTTCTGTTTCATTGTGAGCACTGATAGGTCTTGTCCACTTCATTCTCTAATATTCTCTCTCTCTTTCTTCCTCTCTCCTTCTCTCGCAATATCTCTCTCGCTTTTTCTCTGTCTTTGGTGATGACTCAGTTCTCAGGGTCTTTCCTGCCATTTTTATGTGTAGAGTCTAACTACTCTTTCTCATGTTTGGTAATGAGATTACCCTTGTTAGTTTCAAGAAGCATCTCATTGAACTTCCCTGTTCAAGGAAGAGGTCTCCTTCCATGGTTATAGTAGAGTCCCTCAAGTACTTCATAAGACAGAGGAATTGGGAGGAGTGTGGCCTACCTCTTGGGGAGAGGGCCTCTGGAAGAGCACAGAATTTGCAGAATGCAGAAGAGAAGGGGGAGGGATGTGCTTTTAAAATCATGTTCCTGGATGGGAGAAATCACTGACTGAAACAATTCTATTTACACACTGGCCCCAAACGTAGATGTTAAAGATGATGTACAGACAAGCAGAGAAGCTGTAAATATGAGTGTGGACACGTGGAACTGGTAAAGGTGAATATTTCCTAGAGCAATGCCAATATGCCTTTTAAATTATTTATAGATTTATTAACATCAGCTCATGTTCTCTTCTCCAAGAATGTAGGTATGAGAATTGCCTAAGCCTGAAGCAGAGGCAAACATTTCATATCTATTGATAATTGAGTCAATAAGTTTTCCTTGGTCACTCATGGTGTCAAAGCCCCTGGGCAGGTGCTACAGAGTAAGCAAAGAGGAAGAGATTTTCTGCTCTCAAGCTTGAAGAATAGAAATGAAGGTTTGAGACACTAAGCAATAGAATACATTTCAAAACCTATTCCTTAATTATTAGTAGTTAACTGAACATTTAAAAGTTTTACCTTATATGTTCTCTTCATTATTCTTTGCAGAGTATGATTTGGAAATGGCTTTGTATTCAACATCACTTGGGTAGAAAATATGATTTCTTCTGATTTCATTCTTGTGACACAAAGTAAATTTAACTGTTCTACAGTAAAATATGACACATAGAAACAAGAAAAGATGAAGCTAATTCTTGGTGGCAGGGTCAATGACTAGGAAAACAGGAAAAAATGTGGGTGAGGAAACACTGAAATTTAAAGGTCAAAATAATATTATTACTCAGTGGTTATTTATGGAGTACCTACTAGGTTCCATGCAAGTACATTTTGACTTTGGCCTTAGGAAAGTACTATGTGAAATTTGACTTAAAATACCCAGACATATATTTTGCCCAAAATACTAGAGACTTATAAAGGAAAGTGGTTGCTAAGGAAATGAAAAGGGGGGCAACTATTAAGCAGATTAAAATCTATGAGTTCAGAGTTTTTTTTGTATTAAGGGGCTGATACCTATGGAGAAATCTAAGATGAGTCTGACATTAAAGAAAAAGAAAAAAAGAAAAAAGTATGTTATAATGTATAATGGGTCCAGATAATCTGGCAAGAGCTTTACTCGGTAAGCTTCTTTGTTTGGACCAGCTTTTCCTGGTTTGTTTGTGCATAGAACAACTTCTATTGTGGTCTTGCTTAGAGACAGCATGCAGCTTATGAGAGCTCTCTTCATGCGAGGTCTTTATGAAATGATGAAGAGTGGTTTCTGCATGATAGATGTTACTGCTGTACCAGGGAAATTGTCAGGAGCTTAGAGGTGCTTAGCAGATAACAGACATTTGTTCCAGGGTACACTGACACTGCAGGGAAAGCAAGAAGCAATTTATCTGTTGGTTGGGTAGGGTTTGGGGGTGCTGATTTAAGGGACAGAGCAAGATAACAGTCCTGGGCCCACGGAGATCATCAGAAAACCTGGAAGAGTTACATATTTTTTCACCTGAATCTACCTGCCATAATAAGGGATGCAAGTTTTCCACTCAGTTAGAAATTATATGATAAACCAGCTATGATGTGAGCGAACACATTATACTAACCCCAGCACTGTTTCCAACATAGATTAGCAGTTTAATAAATACTGTTGAATGAATTTTTCTGATCTGCTTCTTTGTTTAAAGATTTTACAAGTCTCTATTAATCTTATTCAACAATTGCTTGTATTCCTTTTCTCACATTGCATCATAAATGACACAGCTATGAATGTCCACATTGCCACGTAATAAGCTTCAGCCTAAGACCAGCTTTGTGACTAATGTTAATATCAAGCCAAAAGTTCCAGATGTCCATTTGAAATAATCTGGATACATACCTGTATGTCATCAGTGTTGAGTGAACCTAATCCATTAATAACCATAAATCTTTAGAAGGAGATGTGAATTCTTCAGTACAAAGGGTAAAACATTTAACTAATAAAACCCACCTGGTGCCACAAATGGAATTTTGGGTTTCAATTTCTCAGTCTAGGACATCTGCCAAAACCTTTTAAATAAAACAAGAATTGTGAACATCTTTGTGTATTTCCCAACGGATCCACCAATACTGGGCATAGGATTTACATCAATTGCCATTTTAGAGCATACTTTCTTTAATGTACATACACCTGAACTGTATCATTTGCAGTTGGAGGTAACTGTCTTAAAGAAACATGGGATTTTCATATCTGATAAAATCAAAGGACCCTGATAGCTAAAGCAATATTGAGAAAGAAAAACGGAGCTGGAGGAATCAGGCTCTTGGACTTCAGACTATAAGACAAAGCTACAGTAATCAAGACAGAATGGTACTGGCACAAAAGCAGTAATATAGATCAATGGAACAGGATAGAAAGCCCAGAGATAAACCCACACACATATGGTCACCTTATCTTTGATAAAGGAGGCAAGAGTATACAATGGAGAAAAGACAGCCTCTTCAATAAGTGGTGCTGGGAAAACTGGACAACTACATGTAAAAGAATGAAATTAGAACACTCCTTAATACCATACACAAAAATAAACTCAAAATGGATTAAAGACCTGAAGGAAAGGCCAGACACTATAAAACTCTTAGAGTAAAACTAGGCAGAACACTCTATGGCATAAATCATAGCAAGATGTTTTTTGACCCACCTTCTAGAGAAATGGAAATAAAAACAAAAATAAACAAATATGGGGAGATATTCAAGATGGAAGAAGAGTAAGATGTGGAGATCACCTTCCTCCCCACAAATACATCAGAAATACATCTACATGTGGAACAACTCCAACAGAACACCTACTGAACACTGGCAGAAGACATCAGACTTCCCAAAAGGCAAGAAACACCCCACATACATAGGTAGAGTAAAAGAAAAGACAGAGACAAAAGAATAGGGATGGGACATGCACCACTGGGAAGGAGCTGTGAATGAGGAAAAGTTCCCAGACACTAGGAAGTCCCTTCACTGGTAGAGATTTGTGGTGGAGGGGAAGCTTTGGAGCCATGGAGGACAGCACAGAAATAGGGGTGCAGAAGGCAAAGTGGAGAGATTCCTGTAAAGAGGATCAGTACCAACCAGCACTCACCAGCCCAAGAAGATTGTCTGCTCACGCACCAGCCAGGATGGGTGGGGGATGGAAGCTGAGGGCCAGGCTTCTTTAGAGGTCAGATCCCAGGGAGAGAACTGGGGTTGGCTGCGTGAACACAGCCTGAAGAGGGCTAGTGTGCCATAGCTAGCTGGGAGGGAGTCCCTGGAAAAAAAGTCTGAACCTGCCTAAGAGAGAAGAGACAATCGTTTTGGTGTACACCAGGAGAAGGGATTCAGAGCATCACCTAAACGAGTTCCAGAGATGGACGCGAGCCGCGGCTATCAGCGCGGACACCAGTGATGCACATGAAATGCTAAGGCTGCTGCTGCAGCCACCAAGAAGCCCGTGTGCAAGCATAGGTCACTATCCACACCTCCCCTCCCAGGAGACTCTGCAGCCTGTCATGGCCAGGCTCCTGTGATTCAAGGACAACTACTCTGGGAGAACATATGGTGCACCTCAGGATGTTGCAACATCACGCCAGCCTCTGCCACCACAGGCCCGCCCCACATTTTGTACCCCTTCCTCCCCCTGGCCTGAGTGAGCCAGAGCCCATTAATCAGCTGCTACTTTAACCCATCCAGTTTGAGTGAAGAACAGATGCCCTCAGGTGACCTACTTACAGAGGCAGGGCAAATCCAAAGCTCAACCCAGGAGCTGTGCCAACAAAGAAGAGAAAGGGAAATCTCTCCCAGCAGCCTCAGGAGCAGCAGATTAAATCTCCACAACCAACTTGATGCACCCTGCATCTGAGGATTACCTGAAAAGACAATGAATCATCCCAAAATTGAGGCAGTGGACATTGGGAGCAACGTTATATATATATTCTTTTCCTTTTTCTCTTTTTGTGACTGTGTATGTGTATGCTTCTTTGTGTGATTTTGTCTGTATAGATTTGCTGTTACCATTTGTCCTAGGGTTCTGACTGGTTTCTTTTCTTTTCTTTTTTTTTTTTGTAGTATAGTTTTTAGTGCTTGTTATCATAATGGATTTGCATTTTGGTTTGATTGCTCTCTTCTTTCATGCTTGCTTTTTTTTTCTATTTTATTACTTTTTAATTTCTTTATTTTTAATAATTATCTTTTATTTTATTACTTTATTTTACTCTTTCTTTCTTTCTTTCTTTTCTCCCTTTTCTTAAGAACCATGTGGCTGTCAGGGTCTTGCTCCTTCAGCTGTGTGTCAGACCTGTGCCTCTAGGTGGAAGAGCCAAATTCAGGACACTGATCGAACAGAGACCTCCCGGCTCCACATAATATCAAATGGTGAAAGCTCTCCCAGAGATCTCCATCTCAATGCTAAGACTCAGCTCCACTCAATGACCAGCAACTTACAAAGCTGGACACCCTATGTCAAACAAATAGCAAGACAGGAACAAAACCCCACCCATTAGCAGAGAGGATGACTAAAATCATAATAAGATCAGAGACACCCCAAAACACACCACCAGACATGGTCCTGCCCACTAGAAAGACAAGATCCAGTCTCATCCACCAGAACACAGGCACAAGTCCCCTCCACCAGGAAGCCTACACAACCCACTGACTCAACTTTAGCCACTGAGTGCAGACACCAAAGCCAACAGGAACTGCAAACCTGCAGTCTGCAAAAAGGAGACCCCTGAAACAGTAAGTTAAGCAAAATGAGAAGACAAAGAAACACACAGCAAATGAAGGAGCAAGGTAAAAACCCACCAGAAAAAACAAATGAACAGAAAATAGGCAGTTTACCTGAAAAAGAATAAAGCTTAATTATAGTAAAGATAATCCAGAATCTTGGAAATAGAATGGAGAAAATACAAGAAATGTTTAACAAAGACCTAGAAGAACTAAAGAGTAAACAAACAATGATGAACAACACAATAAATAAAATTAAAAATTCTCTAGAGTGAATCAATAGGAGAATATCTGAGGCAGAAGAATAGATAAGTGACCTGGAAGATAAAATAGTGGGAATAACTACTGCAGAGCAGAATAAAGAAAAAAGAATGAAAACAATTGAGAACACTCTTAGAGACCTCTGGGAAAACATTAAATGCACTAACATTCGAATTATAGGGGTCCCAGAAGACAAAGAGGAAAAGAATGGGACTGAGAAAATATTTGAAGAGATTATAGTTGAAAACTTCCCTAATATGGGAAAGGAAATAGTTAATCAGTACAGGAAGTGCAAAGTCTGATACAGGATAAATCCAAGGAAAAACACACAAAGACAGATATTAATCAAACTATCAAAAATTAAATACACACAAAAAATTAAAAGCAGCAAGGGAAAAACAACAAATCACATATAAGGGAATCCCCATAAGGTTAACAGATGATCTTTCAGCAGAAAATCTGCAAGCCAGAAGGGAGTGGCAGGACATTTTAAAGTGATGAAAGGGAAAAATCTACAACCAAGATTACTCAACAAAGCAAGTGTCTCATTCAGATTCGACAGAGATATTAAAATACTTACAGACAAGCAAAAGCTAAGAGAATTCTGAACCACAAAATCAGCTTTACAACAAATGCTAAAAGAACTTCTTTAGGCAGGAAACACAAGAGAAGGAAAAGAGCTACAATAACAAACTCAAAACAATTATGAAAATGGTAATAGGAACATACATATTGATAATTACCTTAAATGTAAATGGATTAAATGCTCCAACCAAAAGACATAGACTGGATGAATGGATACAAAAACAAGACCCATATATATAGTATCTACAAGAAACCCATTTCAAACCTAGGGGCACATACAGACTGAAAGTGAGGGGATGAAAAAATATATTCCATGCAAAAGGAAACCAAAGAAAGCTGGAGTAACAATTCTCATATAAGACAAAATACACTTTAAAATAAAGACTATTACAAGAGAGAAAGAAAGACACTACAGAATGATCAAGGGATCAATCGAAGAAGAAGATATAACAATTGTAAATATTTATGCACCCAACATAGGAGCACCTCAATATATAAGGCAAATGCTAAGAGCCATAAAAGGGGAAATAGACAGTAGTACAAATGTAGTAGGGGACTTTAACATCCCACTTTCACCAATGGACAGATCATCCAAAATGAAAATAAATAAGGAAACACAAGCTTGAAATGATACATTAAACAAGAGGGACTTAACTGATATTTATAGGACATTCCATCCAAAAGCAACAGAATAAACTTTCTTTTCAAGGGCTCATGGAACATTCTCCAGAATAGATTGTATCTTGGGTCACAATCAAGCCTTGGTAAATTTAAGAAAATTGAAATCATATCAAGTATGTTTCTGACCAAAATGTTATGAGACTAGATATCAATTATAAGAAAAAATCTATAAAAAATACAAACACATGGAGGTTAAACAATACACTACTTAATAGCCAAGAGATCACTGAAGAAATCAAAAAATACCTATAAAGAAATGACAATGAAAACATTACAACCCAGGGCTTCCCTGGTGGCACAGTGGTTGAGAGTCTGCCTGTCGATGCAGAGGACACAGGTTCGTGTCCCGGTCGAGGAGGATCACACGTGCCACAGAGCAGCTGGGCCTGTGGAGCCATGGCCACTGAGCCTACGCATCTGGAGCCTGTGCTCTGCAATGGGAGAGGCCACAACATTGAGAGGCCTGCGTACCGCAAAAAAACAAAAAACATTACAACCCAAAACATATGGGATGCAGCAAAAGCATTTCTAAAAGGGAAGTTTATAGCAATACAATCCTAACTCAAGAAACAAGAAACATCTCAAAGAAACAACCTAACCTTACACCTAAAGCAAATAGAGAAAGAAAAACAAAAAAAATCCCACAAAGTTAGCAGAAGGCAAGAAATCATAATGATCAGATCAGAAATAAATGAAAAAGAAATGAAGGAAAACATAGCAAAGATAAATAAAACTAAAAGCTGGTTCTTGAGAAGCTAAACAAAATTGATAAACCATTAGCCAGACTCATCAAGAAGAAAAGGGAGAAGACTCAAACAAATAGAATTAGAAATGAAAAAGGAGAAGTAACAACTGGCACTGCAGAAATACAAAGGATCATGAGATATTACTACAAGCAAATATATGCCAATAAAATGGACAACCTGGAAGTAATGGGCAAATTCTTAGAAAGGCATAACCTTCGGAGACTGAAGCAGGAAGAAATAGAAAATATTAACATACCAATCACAAGCACTGAAATTAAGACTGTGATTAAAAATCTTCTGACAAACAAAAGTCCAGGATAAGATGGCTTCACAGGCAAATTCTATCAAACATTTCGAGAAGAGCTAACCACTATCCTTCTGAAACTCTCCCAAAAAATAACAGAGGGAGGAACATTCCAAAACTCATTCTATGAGGCCACCATCACCCTGATACCAAAACCAGACAAAGATGTTACAAAGGAAGGGAACTACAGGCCAATATCACTGATGAACATAGATGCAAAGATCTTCAACAAAGTACTAGCAAACAGAATCCAACAGCACATTAAAAGGCTCATACACCATGATCAAGTGGGGTTTATCCCAGGAATGCAAGGATTCCTCAATATACGAATATCAATCAATGTGATATACCATATTTATAAATTGAATGATAAAAACTATATGATCATCTCAATAGATGCAGAAAACCTTTACACAAAATTCAACACCCATTTATGATAAAAAAAAAAACCCTCCAGAAAGTAAGCATAGAGGGAACTTTAAACATAATAAAGCCCATATATGACAAACCCACAGCCAACATCCTTCTCAATGGGGAAAAACTGAAACCATTTTGACTAACATCAGGAACAAGAGAAGCTTGTCCCCTCTCAGCACTGTTTTTCAACATTGTTATGGAAGTTTTAGCCAGAGCAATCAGGGAAGAAAAAGAAATAAAATAATCCAAATAAGAAAAGAAGAAGTAAAGCTGTCACTGTTGGCAGATGAAATGATACTATAAATAAAGAATCCTAAAGACTCTATCAGAAAGAAGTAGAGCTAATCAATGAATTTGGTAAAGTAGCAGGATACAAAATTAATGCTCAGAAATCTCTTGCATTCCTATATACTAATGATGAAAAATATGAAAGAGAAATTAAAGGAACATTCCCATATACTGCTGCAATAAAAATAATAAAATACCTAAGAATAAACCTACTTAAGGAGAAAAAAGAACTGTATGCAGAAAACTATAAGACACTGATGAAAGAAATGAAAGATGATACAAACAGATGGTGAGATATAGCATGTTTCTGGAATGTGAGGCTCAACATTGTGAAAACAGCTATACTACCCAAAGCAATCAACAGATTCAAGGCAATCACTATCAAAATACCAATGGCATTTTTCACCAAACTAGAACAAAAAATTTCCCAATTTGTATGGAAACACAAAAGACCCCAAATAGCCAAAACTATCTTGAAAAAAAACAGAGCTGGAGAAATCGTGTTCCCTGACTTCAGACTATGCTACAAATGTACAGTAATCAAGACAGTATGATACTGGCACAAAAACAGAAATATAGATCAATGGAACAGAATAGAAAGCCCACAGATAAGCCCACACACATATGGTCACCTTATTATTTTTTTTTTGGTCACCTTATTTTTGATAAAGGAGGCAAGAATATACAATGGAGAAAAGAGAGCCTCTTTAATAAGTGGTGCTGGGAAAACTGGACAGCTACATGTAAAAGAATGAAATTAGAACACTCCCTAACACCATACACAAAAATAACCTCAAAATGGATTAAAGACCTAAATGTAAAGCCAGAAACTATCAAACTCTTAGAGGAAAACATAGGCAGAACACTCTATGACATAAATCTCAGCAAGATCCTTTTTGACTCACCTCCTAGAGAAATGGAAATAAAAACAAAAATAAACAAAAAAAAAATGGGACCTAATGAAACTTAAAAGCTTTTGTACAGCAAAGGAAGTCATATACAAGACAAAAGGACAACCCTCAGAATGGGAGAAAATATTTGTAAATGAAACAACTGACAAAGGATTAATCTCCAAAATATACAAGCAGCTCATGCAGAACGATATCAAAAAACAAAAAACCCAATCCAAAAATGGGCAGAAGACCTAAATAGACATTTCTCTAATGAAGATATACAGATTGCCAACGAACACGTGAAAGAATGCTCAACATCATTAATCATTAGAGAAACGCAAAACAAAACTACAATGAGGTATCACCTCACACCAGTCAGAATGGCCATCATCAAAAAAATCTACAAACAATAAATGCTGCAGAGGGTGTGGAGAAAAGGGAACCCTCTTGCACTGTTGGTGGGAATGTAAAATGATTCAGCCACTATGGAGAACAGTATGGAGGTTCCTTAAAAAAACTAAAAATAGAACTACCATACGACACAGCTATCCCACTACTGGGCATATACCCTGAGAAAACCATAATTCAAAAAGAGTCATGTACCACAATGTTCATTGCTGCTCTATGTACAATAGCCAGGACATGGAAGCAACCTAAGTGTCTATCGACAGATGAATGGATAAAGAAGATGTGGCACATATATACAATGGAATATTCCTCAGCCATAAAAAGAAACAAAATTGAGTTATTTGTAGTGAGGTGATTGGACCTAGGGACTGTCATATCGAGTGAAGTAAGTCAGAAAGAGAAAAACAAGTACCGTATGCTAACACATATATATGGAATCTTAAAAAAAAATGGAATGAAGAAAGTAGCGGCAGGACAGGAATAAAGACACAGACATAGAGAATGGACTTGTGGACACGGCGGGGGGAAAGGTAAGCGGGACGAAGTGAGAGAGTGGCATTTATTTATATATACTACCAAATGTAACATAGATAGCTAGTGGGAAGCAGCTGCATAGCACGGTGATATCAGCTTGGTGCTTTGCGACGACCTAGAAAGGTGGAGTACGGAGTGTGGTGGGAACATGCAAGAGGGAGGGAATATGGGGATATACATATGCATATAGCTGATTCACTTTTTTTTTAACATCTCTGCTGGAGTATAAATCTTTTACAATGGTGTGTTAGTTTCTGCTGTATAACAACGTGAATCAGCTATACATACACATATGTATACATATACATATGTATACATATACACCCTCTCCCTGTGTCCTCAATGCAAGAGAATGGGAGAATTTCTCCCATGCTGAGGAATGCAGGAGATTTCTGTGCATTAATTTTGTATCCTGCTACTTTACCAAATTCATTGATTAGCTCTAGTAGTTTTCTGGTAGCATCTTTAGGATTCTCTATGTATAGTATCATGTCATCTGCAAACAGTGACAGCTTTACTTCTTTCTGATTTGGATTCCTTTTGTTTCTTTTTCTTCTCTGATTTCTGTGGCTAAAACTTCCAAAACTGTGTTGAATAATACTGATGAGAGTGGGCAATCTTGTCTTGTTCCTGATCTTAGAGGAAATGGTTTCCATTTTTTACCATTGAGAAGGATGTTGGCTGTGGGTTTGTCATATATGGCCTTTATTATGTTGAAGTAAGTTCCCTCTATGCTTATTTTCTGGAGGGTGTTTATCATAAATGAGTGTTTAATTTTGTTGATAGCTTTTTCTGTATCTATTGAGATCATCATATGTTTTTTCTCCTTCAATTTGTTAATATGGTTTATCACATCGATTTGTATATATTGAAGAATCCTGGCATTCCTGGGAAAAACCACACTTGATCATGGTGTATGATCCTTTTAATGAGCTATTGGATTCTATTTGCTAGTATTTTGTTGATGATTTTTGCGTCTATTTTCATTAGTGTTGTTGGCCTCCAGTTTTCTTTCTTTGTGACATCTTTATCTATTTTTGATATCATCATGATTGTGGTCTCGTAGAATGAGTTTGGGAGTGTTCCTCCCTCTGCTCTGTTTTGAAGATTTTGAGAAGGATAGTTTTTAGCTCTTCTCTAGATGTTTGATAGAATTTGCCTGTGAAGCCATTTGGTCCTGGGCTTTTGTTTGTTGGAAGATTTTCGTCACAGTTTCAGTTTCAGTGCTTGTGATTGCTCTGTTTATATTTTCTATTTCTTCCTGATTCAGTCTTGGAAAGTTGTGCTTTTCTAAGAATTTGTCTATTTCTTATAGGTTGTTTATTTTATGGCATATTTTTCCTTGTAGTAATCTGTCATAATCTTTGTATTTCTGCAGTGTCAATTTTACCTCTCCTTCTTGATTTCTAATTCTATTGGCTTGAGTCTTCTCCCTTTTTTTCTTGATGAGTCTGGCTAAAGTTTTATCAATTTGTTTATCTTCTCAAAAATCAGCTTTTAGTTTTATTGATCTTTGCTATCGTTTCCATCATTTTTTTTTTAAATTTATGATCTGATCTTTATGATTTCTTTCCTTCTACTAACCTTGGTTTTTTTGTTGTTGTTGTTGTTCTTCTTCTTCTTCTTCTTTCTCTAATTGCTTTAGGTGTAAGTTTATGTTGTTTATTTGAGATGTTTATTGTTTCTTGAGGTAGCATTATATTGCTAAAATCTTCCCTCTTAGACTGTTTTTGCTGCATCCCAGAGGTTTGGGTGATTATGTTTTCATTGTCATTTGTTTCTAGGTATTTTTGTATTTCCTCTTTGATTTCTTCAGTGATCTCTTTATCATTATTAGTGTATGGTTTAGCCTCCATGTGCTTGTATTTTTTACAGATTTTTTCTTGTAATTGACATCTAGACTCAAATCCTTGTCATCAGAAAAGAAACTTGATATGATTTCAATTTTCTTATATTTACCAAGGCTTGATATGTGACCCAAGATATGATCTATCCTGGAGAATGTTCCATAAGCACTTGAATAGAAAGTGTATTCTGTTGATTTTGGATGGAATGTTCTATAAATATCAATTAAGTGCATCTTGTTTAACATATCATTTCAAGCTTGTGTTTCCTCATTTATTTTCATTTTGGATGATCTGTCCATTGGTGAAAGTAGGGTAATAAAATCCCCTATTATGTTTGTGCTACTGTCGATTTCCCCTTTTATGACTGTTAGCATTTGCCTTATGTAATGAGGTGTTCCTATGTTGGGTGCATAAATATTTACAATTGTTATCTCCTTGGATTGATTCCTTGATCATTCTGTAGTGTCCTTCTTTGTGTCTTGTAATAGTCTTTAAAGACTATTTTGTCTGATATGAGAATTGCTACTCCAGCTTTCTTTTGATTTCCATTTGCATGGAATATCTTTCTCCATCCCCTCACTTTCAGTCTGTACGTGTCCCTAAGTCTAAAATGAGTCTATTATAGATAGCATATATAGAGCTCTTGTTTTTTAACCCATTCAACTAGTCTATCTTTTGGTTGGAGCATTTAATCCATTTACATTTAAGGTAGTTATCAATATGTATATTCCTAATACCACTTACTTAATTGTTTTGGGGTTGTTATTGTAGGTCTTTTCCTTCTGTTGTGTTTCCTGCCTAGAGAAGTTCCTTTAGCATTTGTTATAAAGCTGGTTTGGTAGTGCTAAGTTCTCTTAGCTTCTGCTTGTCTGTGAAGTCTCCCTCGAATCTGAATGAGATCCTTGCTGGGTAGAGAAATCCTGTTGTAGGTTTTTCCCTTTCATCACTTTAAATATGTCCTGCCACTCCCTTCTGGCTTGCAGAGTATCTGCTGAAAGATCAGCTGTTAACCTTATAGGGATTCCCTTGTATGCTATTTGTTGCTTTTCTTGTGCTGCTGTTAATATTTTTTCTTTGTATTTAATTTTTCATAGTTTGATTAATATGTGTCTTGACATGTTTCTCATTGGATATATCCTGTATCGGATTCTCTGTTCTTCCTGGACTTTATTGACTATTTTCTTTCCCATATTAGAGAAATTTTCCACTATAATCTCTTCAAATCTTTTCTCAGTGCATTTCTTTTTTTCTTCTTCTTCTGGGACCCCTATAACTTTAATGTTGGTGCATTTAATTTTGTCCCTGAGGTCTCTGAGTCTGTCCTCATTTCTTTACATTATGTTTTCTTTATTCTGCTCTGAGGTAGTTATTTACATTATTTTGTCTTCCAGGTCATTTATCTGTTCTTCTGCCTCAGCTATTCTGCTCTTGATTCCTTCTAGAGAATTTTTAATTTCATTTATTGTGTTGCTAATCATTGTTTGTTTGCTCTTTAGTTCTTGTAGGTCCTTGTTAAATGTTTCTTGTATTTTCTCCATTCTATTTCCAAGATTTTGTATCATGTTTACTATCACTACCCTTTGTTCTTTTTCAGGTAGACTGCCTATTTCCTGTTCATTTGTTTTTTCTGGTGATTTTTACCTTGGTCCTTCATCTGCTGTTTGTTTCTCTGTCTTCTCATTTTGCTTAACTTACTGTGTTTGGGGTCTCATTTTCACAGGCTGCAGGTTCGTAGTTCCCATTGTTTTTGCTGTCTGCCCACAGTGGTTAAGGCTATTTCAGTGGGTTGTGTAGACTTCCTGGTGGAGGGGACTAATGCCTGTGTTCTGGTGGTTGCGGCTGGCACTTGTCTTTCTGGTGGGAGGACCACATCTGTTGGTGGTTGTGTTCTTGTCTTGCTAACTGTTTGGCATAGGGTGTCCAGCACTCTTGCTTACTGGTCGTTGAGTAGAGCTAGGTTTTAGCATTGAGATGGAGATCTTTGGGAGAACTTTCACTGTTTGATATTATTTGGGGCTGGAGGTCTCTGGTGTACCAATATCCTGAACTCTGGTCTCCCACCTCAGAGGCTCAGGCCTGACACCCAGCCAGAGCATTAATACCCTGTCAGCTGCAGAGCTGAGAAGGAAAGGGAGGAGAGAGAGAGAGACGGAGGGAGGGAGGGAGGGAGAGAGAGAGGGAGAGAGAGAGAGAGAGAGAGAGAGAGAGAAGGGAAAGAAAAGAAAATAAAGTTATTAAAATAAAAAGTTATTAAAAATAAAAAATTAAAGAGCAATAAAATAAAGAAAGAAGACAACAATGAAACCAAAAAACAAGTCTACCAATGATAACAAGCACTAAAATCTATACTAAAAGCTTTTGCACAGCAAAGGAAGTCATATACAAGACAAAAGGACAACCCTCAGAATGTGAAAAAATATTTGCAAATGAAGCAACTGACAAAGGATTAATCTCCAAAATATACAAGCAGCTCATGCAGAACGATATCAAAAAACAAAAAACCCAATCCAAAAATGGGCAGAAGACCTAAATAGACATTTCTCCAAAGAAGAAATACAGACTGCCAACATGAAAGGATGCTCAACATCACTAATTATTAGAGAAATGCAAATCAAAACTACAATGAGGTATCATCCCACACTGGTCAGAATGGCCATCATCAGAAAGTGTACAAACAATAAATGCTGGAGAGGGTGTGGAGAAAAGGGATCCCTTTTGCATTGTTCATGGGAATATAAATTGATACAGCCACTATGGAGAACATTATGGAGGTTCCTTAAGAAACTACAAATAGAACTACCATATGACCCAGCAATCCCACTACTGGGCATATACCCTGAGAAAACCATAATTCAAAAAGAGTCATGTACCAAAATGTTCCTTGCAGCTCTATTTACAATAGCCCAGAGATGGAAACAACCTAAGAGCCCATCATCGGATGAATGGATAAAGAAGATGTGGCACATATATACAATGGAATATTACTCAGCCATAAAAAGAAAAAAATTGAGTCATTTGTAGTGAGGTGGATGGACCTAGAGTCTGTCATACAGAGTGAAGTAAGTCAGAAAGAGAAAGAAAAATACCGTATGCTAACACATATATATGGAATCTAAGAAAAAAAGAATGTCATGAAGAACCTAGGGGTAAGACGGGAATAAAGACACAGACCCACTAGAGAATGGACTTGAGGATATGGGGAGGGAGAAGGGTAAGCTGTGGCAAAGTGAGAGACTGGCATGGACATAGATACACTACCAAACTTAAAATAGATAGCTAGCCGCATAGCACAGGGAGATCAGCTCTGTGCTTTGTGACCACCTGGAGGGGTGGGATAGGGAGGGTGGGAGGGAGGGAGACACAAGAGGGAAGAGATATGTGAACATATGTATATGTATAACTGATTCACTTTGTTATAAAGCAGAAACTAACATACCATTGTAAAGCAATTATACTCCAATAAAGATGTAAAAAAAAAAAATACAAAAAACCCCACAAAAAACAAATAGAAAGATAGAACTCTAGGACAAATGGTAAAAGCCAATCTATACAGACAAAATCTCACAAAGAAGCCTACACATACATACTCACAAAAGGAGAAAAAATATAAAAATATATATATATTAAAGGAATAGAGCAACTAAATCAATAAACCAATCTACAAATGATAATAAGCTCTAAATACTAAACTATGATAAACATAAAACCAGAGAAAAATTAGATGCAGAAAGCAAACCCCAAGTCTACAGTTACTCCCAAAGACCACTGCCTCAATTTTGGGATGATTCATTGTCTATTCCGGTATTCCACAGATGCTTGGTACATCAAGTTGATTGTGCAGATTTAATCTGCTGTTCCTGAGGCTGCTGTGAGAAATTTCCCTTTCTCTTCTTTGTTTACACGGTTCCTGGAGTTCAGCTTTGGATTTGACCCCACCTCTGCGTGTAGGTGGCCTGAGGGCATCTGTTTCCTGCCCAGACAAGACGGGGTTAAAGTAGCAGCTGATAGGGGGCTCTGGCTCACTCAGGCTGGGGAGAGGGAGTGGTGGCTGCAGCGGCAAAGACCAGTGTGATGTTGCAACTGTCTGAAGCATGCCATGTGTTCTCCTGGGGAAGTTGTCCCTGGATCACGGGACACTGGCAGTGATGGGCTGCACAGGCTCCTGGGAGGGGAGGTGTGAATAGTGACCTATGCTTGCACCCAGGCTTCTTGGTGGCTGCAGCAGCAGTGTTAGCATTTCATGCCCATCTCTGTTGTCCACACTGATAGCTGCGGCTCACCCCCGTCTCTGGAGCTTGTTTAGGCAGTGCTCTGAATCCCCTCTCCTCGTGCACCCCGAAACAATGGTCTCTTGTCTCTTAGGCAGGTCCAGACTTTTTCCAGCTACTCCCTCCTGGCCAGCTATGGTGCACTAGCCCCCTTCAGGTTGTGTTCACACAGCCAACCCCAATCCTCTCCGTGGGATCTGACCTCCAAAGGAGCTGGAGTCTCAGCTCCCAGCTTCCACTCGTTCTGGCCAGTGGGTCAGCAGACAAGCCTCTTGGGCTGGTGAGTGCTGGTCGGCACCGATCCTCTGTGCAGCAATCTCTCCGCTTTGCCTTCTGCACTCCTCTTGCTGTGCTGTCCTCCGTGGCTCCGAAGCTTCCCCCAAACCACCCTTCATCTCTTGTCAGTTAAGGGGCTTCCTAGTGTGTGTAAACTTTTCCTCCTTCACGGCTCCCTCCCAGTGGTTCAGGTCCTGTCCCTATTCTTTTGTTTCTGATTTTACGTTTTTCTTTTGCCCTACCCAGTTCCCCAGTTTTGTGGGGAGTTTCTTGCCTTTTGGGAAATCTGAGGTCTTCGGCCAGAATTCAGTAGGTGTTTTGTAGGAGTTGTTCCACATGTAGATGTATTTTTTTTAAAGCTTATTTATTTATTTATTTATGTTTGGCTGTGTTGGGTCTTCGTTTCTGTGTGAGGGCTTTTCTCTAGTTGCGGTGAGTGGGGGCCACTTTTCATCGCGGTGCGCGGGCCTCTCAGTATCGCGGCCTTTCTTGCTGCGGAGCAGAAGCTCCAGACGTGCAGGCTCAGTAGTTGTGGCTCACAGGCCTAATTGCTCCGCGGCATGTGGGATCTTCCCGGAACAGGGCTCGAACTCGTGTGCCCTGAATTGGCAGGCAGATTCTCAACCGCTGCACCACCAGGGAAGCCCCCTGTAGATGTATTTTTGGGGAGGAAGTTGATCTCCACGTCTTACTCCTCTGCCATATTGAAGATCTCCTCTGATTCACTTTGTTATATAGCATAAACTAACAAAACATTGTAAAGCAATTATACTCCAATAAAAATGTTAAAAAAATCTAATCTTGACCTATGCCCTATTTCCCACTATTAGCTTTTATTTTCCTATTTTCATTAATAATAAACTAAGTGAAATTATCTCCTGCTTGTAGCTCAATCTTTCCTATCTGGATTGCCTAGACACACTTTAAACACCACAAATGAGAATAAAATAATGTATGTTATGAGTGCAAATACTCAAGTATTGATACTTTCCTACTATTCTGCTAATTTTCTCAGTTATATATTGATAGTTCTTTGAATTGTTTACTAGGACATGAATTCCAGACCCTCATAATTCTAGTCATTCTTCACCAAGAAGAATGACTTCACCAAGTCATCTTTCACCTTATTAGACCCAATACACCTACTGATGCATCCTAAGACTCATATTTTCATCTTTAGTGGTCACATCTTATGGAACATAAAATAAGCAAAAAGTTAGGTTGGTATGATTATTCACTTAATGTATGATTTTCTTATTTCCCTGAATCTATCAAAGGACAAAACACCTCCTTATAAACACTGCATCCCAGTTCTCATTACCTTCTCATGGAATGTTTTGATAATTTAATAAATATACCCAAGGAGACTCCACAAGTATTAAAACAATCTGGCAAGTGATTGTTTTATCACAAAGAATCACCGATAGTTTTCTATCCCCATGTACCTTTAACTATGTACTTTTTGGGGGGGTTTGTTTTCACATTGGCCAAGATAACTATGTGTTTGCCTAAAGAAGGTATCAATTCAATGAAACAATAAAACACAAAGTAAAACTTCTCATATGGAATGGATTGCATTCGGAAGTGGAAATGATGATCAATGCAGATAAAAGTATTTACCCAAGAGGCCCAACTAGAGATAAATTGACCATTTCTCCTTCCAGAGGTATTTTATGGTAATTCATATAATTCAGGCAGTTCATAGCTGCCTGGCATGTAGAAAACACACAATGATTATTGCATAAATGGATAGACAGACAGACAGACAGACAGACAGACTGACTGAATGAATGAATAAATGAATATTAAGATAATATTGCTGCCTCTAAGTCTGCTTCCTGGCAGAGTTGGAAAGAGCTGCATCTTTTTTCTGTTTACTGACTTAGTTGGTTACAATGCCTGCACACCCAGATGAATCTTATAAATATGTGCATCTATTCATGATAATGTGCAGGGAGGAATCCATTTGAAAAAGTACTAGCAGTGAGGCCAATGCATTCTGAGAAGGCTGACAACATGAGAAAGCCAAAAGAGGAAATGATTTCCCACCGTCAAGATCTCTCTGCCCAGTGTTTCTATCCTACCCTCTTGATGTAGTGGTGTGAAGTTGGGATTATAAAATATGGTTATGGCCGTAGAGGAGGAAAATTAAGATCATTTTTAGGGCAGCATAGGCCTTAACACAAATCCATAATGAAAACAAGAAAGCTTGAAAATGTGTTCTTCATAGAACACAAATAAATGGAACACTGATGCTGAAATGGAGGCCTGAGATGAATCCCAAGGTGCTGCCTTAGAGTTGGGGACTTGGTTTACAACCTGAGCCAATGCATCTTTTCACTAAAATTTCAATTGAGGACCCAAGGCTCAAATTACCTATTCTTCTTGAACTCCCTGCTCATCATTATTTAAACACTGGTGTTTAATTTTTTAGTAAGAGAAAATGAATTACACACTTAACTCCAACTCCTCTATGAAGAAAACTGTGTAGGTTTTAATGGACCTGATGCTGAACAATCTAAGTCATCCTTATCATCAGTGGCATCTTCTATGAAGAAGTCAAATCCAAAGGTCTCTGGTCCATTAGACACAGTTGAAGTTGTGGGTGAGATGTGGAAATGAAGATGGGGGATCAGGTGCAGGTGGAGTGTAGAGAACCCCAGCCACCTTTTCCATTCTGCTCTTATGATTCTGGTGGACAGGTGAAAATGCTCCAGGCAGAAGACTGGAGACTTCCTCTAGAGAAACTGGCAATTGTGGGTAAAACAACCAACATTCACTTCCCTGCCTGATATTCCAACAGTGAAACCCAAAAGATGGTAAAGATTTTGATACCCACACAACTTCCAATCAACCTTCTAAATATGACTGGAGAGTCAAAGATGGCTGACATTTTAAGAAATCCTCCAACATGAAAGACAGATACACAAAGAAATAAACAAGAAGCAGAGAGAGAAACATAATATCCTATAATCAATATTCTCAGAGACATAAAAGAAGATCAGCAACTGTTTAAAAAAATATGCTAGAAAACAGGACTAATTAGAAAGAAAACATAAGTTTTAAAAATGAACAACATGTTAGCTTAAATTATATAGATCCATATGTAAAAGAACATTCCAAGAGGATGGAGGACAGTTGTCACAATGCTTTCAAAAGAAAAAAAACCTCTACATTGTATGTTCAAGAAAAACTTGAATTTGTCCTAAATCTGACTTTTTATATCTTAGAAGCACCAGGTAACACAGTGATCTTCAATTTTCTCATTTCTATATTAGTACTCAAAGACATTGTGAAAATTGAATGAGCTCATGTATATTTATCTGTTTTTTGTTTGTTTTGTTTTAATGGGTTTTTAAAAAATTTATTCTGGCTGCGTTGGGTCTTCATTGTTCTGCGTGGGCTTTCTTTAGTTGCGGTGAGTGGGGGTTACTCTTTGTTGTGGTGCACAGACTTCTCATTGCGGTGGCTTCTCTTGTTGCAGAGCATGGGCTCTAGGCATGTGGGCTTCAGTAGTTGTGGCTCCCGGGCTCTAGGGGTCAGGTTCTGTAGTTATGGTGCACATGCTTAGTTGCTCTGTGACATGTGGGATCTTCCTGGACCAGGGCTCAAACCCATGTCCCCTGCATTGGCAGACAGATTCTTAACCACCGTGCCACCAGGGAAGTCCCTATGTATATGTTTTGTAAGCTAAGAAATTATACAAATACAAAGCATCATTATGATAGGTGATTACAAATATGTATGTATGTAATTTTTTTGCTTCCTTTTCCATCCAGCTTGGTAGTACAGGTCAGAAAAGAGTTTTCTGGCCTAGGGAATTTTCTAGAATTTCTTGAAATCTTTTATCACAAAGGAAAGTAAAAGGAAGAAAAAATAAGAACATTAACACCAACATGAATTAAACCAAGTTTTAGTACATTTTTATAAGCTATATATTTTAGGCAAAATCAAATTAGTAATATGAAATCAAATTTTTTTAATTAAAAATCTTAAAAAAAATTTTATTTTTTTTGTAGAGCACTCTATTCCAGAGCTTACATTTTATTGTGTTCCTTTAGATCTTTTAAAAATTTTATTTATTGTTATTATTTTAATATCATTTTTAAAGGTTACTTTCCATTTACAGTTATTACAAAATATTGACTATATTCCCCAGGCTGTTCAGTATATACTAGAGCCTACCTTACACCTGATACCTTCCCCTACCCCACCCCTACAGTGCCCCTCCCCAACCACTGGTCACCACTAGTTCTTTCTCTATGTCTGTGAGTTGGCTTCTTTTTTCAATATTCACTAGTTTGTTGTATTTTTTAGATTTCAGATATAAGTGATATCATACAGTATCTAAAAAGATTATTTTCTAGGATCTGTTTTAGCTTTAATACAAAATAAATACAAATTATAAACCACTTTTTAATAATTCTGCCAATTACTTAACAGTATATTTCGTTAGCTCACACAAAATATTTGAAATATTTACTAGTTTATAAAAATTTTATAAGTGAGGAGATTAAAATTCAGAAACTTAAAAAAAAGTTTGTTCCTCAAAATTTAGTATGCTAGTAACTTGTATTAAAGCCAACATTAGTGCATAGATCTGGTGGACCTCAAAATTTGTATTCTTATCCACTACCCGAAGTGTGGCAGAATAATCTACTAAAGTAATAATCTGTGTTTTATTCCACTGTAATCAAAGGAATGTGAGGCATTTTTCTCTCACAATACTCATACCCACCTCTCTAAGAAAATAAACAACCTTAGACCCAGAAAGGCTATGGCTTCTCTTCCTCAGGACCTTTATAACAGTCCTTTGCTTGTGAAAGCCTTTTTTTTTTTTAACATCTTTATTGGCGTATAATTGTTTTACAATGGTGTGTTAGTTTCTGCTTTATAACAAAGTGAATCAGTTATACATATGTTCCCATAGCTCCTCCCTCTTGCGTCTCCCTCCCACCCTCCCTATCCCACCCCTCTAGGTGGTCACAAAGCAACAGGCTGATCTCCCTGTGCCATGCGGCTGCTTCCCACTAGCTATCTATTTTACATTTGGTAGTGTATATATGTTCATGCCACTCTCTCACTTTGTCACAGCTTACCCTTCCCCCTCCCCATATCCTCAAGTCCATTCTCTGTGAAAGCCTTTTAATCTTTTTAGAGCAGACCTTTATGTCCGAAGGTCCTTAACCCAAGTATTGGGATATATAGGAGCAGCCCAACCCTGAAGATGGAGAGAGACATAGATTCCTGAATGCTGGGAAAAGGCCTTAAAGAAATTTCTGAGGTGGTGGTGACCTTGGCCTCACTTATACTCAGTCTCAGTTAGGAGGAGCGCTGCATGATATGAATGCTGAGGACATCTGGGGTAGACATTACTCATGTTCTCTGGCATCTTGTTCTCTTCTTCCAGGTACATCAGGGATTATAACTGTTTAACCCTTGAAGTTACATATGTCCATGTTGCTTTCTATGGGCAATGATAGGTGAGCAGGAGAGAAAAGTGTCTATTCCTGTGTGAAGCATTTAATGACCAGTGTTTTGTTCTATTTTCTCCATCAGATTGTTATGCAGATATGTCCATCAACAGGGAGAAGGAAAGGAACCAAACATGAAAGAGCTACCTTTCTTCTCTTCCACAGACTACTCTCAAAGTAAGTAGTTCTTCTTAGAAAGGGTGGTGAGGGGGGAACCACACTTGAGTAGTATATGGATGAGAGGAAGGAGGCTTCCTCTCTTTTTCCTGTTGTCCGATGGTCAAAGATCATTCCATCAGAGGTTAATTTCTCCATATTTGTGGCTTATATTACACTCATCTTATACCTGGGACCTCTTAGGAAGCCATATTTCATGCCCTTTTTGTGTGATGTTTCACTTGTCTGAGGATGGAAAAGCCATTCACCACAGGAGGGTTACTGATCAGAGAGGGAAAAAGTAAGCAGTTGAGGAAATATGAGAAGGCATGCAAGATTTAGAAGAGTACTGATAATCCTTGCCCAGTGGAATTTCAGAATTGCTGTGAACAGTGGCTGCTGTATGTTTCCTATTCTTTTTTCTGAAGTGCAGTGAATGTTTATTGTTTTTATTCTGTTCCAGTTTCATCAATGCATGCTGGGTTATTGGAAACAGTTTGGTTTTTAGTTCCGGATTATGTCTGGACAAACTGTAAACACAACCATCCATCACACACGTATGCTGGACTTTGGGGCACCTCCCTCGGAGGGGAGTTGAGAGCAAATCAACTATATTGTGACCAAAAGATTGAATTGTAATAAGCATTATAAATATTCACTAATATTAATATCTGATCATTACTTCTAGGTAAATAATTATAATTCCCACCCAGTTGAAGTTAGGCATCACCAGGAGATTTAGCTAAGGAAAGGTGAGATGAAGTGGTTGTTTTTTTCAAACTAGAACTTTCAGTGGACCAGTGCCCTTCCTTCTCTCAGCACACTGATTATGAGGAAAGAAGCACATGTTAAAATAGTGATGTGATCATTTTACTGAGCAGCTCTTAGCCTGTGTTCTAGGATGGGCACAATGAATACATTTTTTTGGCCTTCATTTAACATGTAGTGTGAGACAGAAATAAACCTTTATTATTTTCAACTACTGAGAGTTTGGAGTTGTTAATTTAGGTACCTCTAAGTAAACAGGGTTGTTACCTAGCCTATCCTGACTGATAAAGTCCACAAAAGATTTTACTCCCCCATAATGACCAAAGTTAGACCTGTTGATTAATTAAATGGGGACTCCAAGATTTAATTTGACTTAGAAAAAATAAAGGTGCTCTGAATTATAATTGACCAAACTTTTACTAATGAATAAATGCTTTTTCTGATTAGAAAAACAAAACATAGTGATGGGCACTGCTTTTTGCTGGGGCATGTACATTAATCTAATTGGTAATTGTATTAAGCACAATATTTTTAAGCCAGTGTAATAGAACAGATGCAGAAAAGTGATTTTAAGGAGTGAAGTTGCTACACTGTCATTCTCCCCACTGACTTGTTTACAGAAATAAGTGTTCCATCCTCAGATATTTCAGACTGTTTGGTCCACACTAATAACATGGAAACATGAGTTCTGGAGGTAAATGCCTTAAACCATAATCCTCACTACTGCTTTCCAGTTGGCTATATGGCATCTGAGCTAGCCATGGTGGGTCTCTGGAGGACACAATCTATTACATGGCAAGGGTAAACAGGATGTTCTTATTTCTCTGACCCTGATCACTGTGGACCTCTGTTCTTTTCATGTTACTTTCAACTCTGCTATGCAGTCTATAGATCAGGAGTCCCCAACCCCCAGGCCACAGACCGGTTCCAGTCCATGGCCTGTTAGAAGCCAGGCCACACAGTAGGAGGTGAGCG